>NW_027187315.1:1186602-1260047 GCF_028583685.1 Petaurus breviceps papuanus
TTTCTTTCTTTCTTTCTTTCTTTCTTTCTTTCTTTCTTTCTTTCTTTGTTTCTTTGTTTGTTTGTTTCTCTCTCTCTCTCTCTCTGTCTCTCGTCTCTCTGTATATCTATCTATGGCTATTGCCATAGTTCAGGTGACAGGTGGTGAAGGACTATACTTGTGTGGTTGTGATGTGAGTAGAGAGAAGAGAATTGATTTGGGGAGGTGTTAGGGAGGTAAAATGGACAAGAATTGGCAACCGATTGGATTAGAGGTGAGGTGAAAGAGAATGGAAAGTCAAATATGATAGCTGAAAATCCTGGTAACTGGAAGAAATAGAAATAGGGCAGCTATGAGGAGGAGTGGATGTTGGAAGGAAGGAAAAGGAATTCTCTTTTGAATGTATTGAGATAAGATAACTAAGGACCATATCAGTGGAGTAAGTACTTGGAGATGTGTAGGACTATGCTGGTTTATCAGCCAGGGATCTGGGAAAAAATATGCACACACACTTTTTTATTCTGCAGGCATTTCCTTAAATTTAGACAATCAATAAAATAATAAATCAAACCTTGATTTATAGTAATTGCTTGTTTATGAGGTATAAATGCTCACACTGAAATTTTAGCAGTTAGCTACAGGTTTGAACTGGCTTCAGCATGTCCCTGGACATGTAGGATTGGAACTTGGGAGAGAAGTAAGGATTATATGTGTGTATCTTGAGGGTTACTTGCAGAGAAGTGGTAGTTGAATCTATGAAAATTGCTAATATTGAAGAGAGAATAAAACACCTAACTACAATAGATCCTTCTCTTTTTCTGATTAAAAGCTTACATATACAGCCCAATAAAAAGAAGTAAAAAATAGTTTTATGCATCCATTTCAATAAAGATGTATTAATAACTAGAACAGATTTAAGGAGTGTTAGTAATTATTAACCCTACTGTCCTGAAAATTACTGGGAACTTTTTACTACACTCCTAAGGGATATTCTACTTGATAACAATCCCTTTCAGAGTAATGTAAAACTAAAACTATATTATTTGAAAATGCAGACCACAGGATGGCTGAGTAAAAGCAGGAACTTGCTTGAGCCCCTGCTCCAACCATTTCCAATACCTGTAAAAAAAATGACTCTAAAAAATTTAGAGCTACATAACCCACAAAGTGACAGAGAGAAACAAATCTCTCACTGATGGCAGAGTGGCAGGCCGATAGGGAGGGTCTATTGCACTGTGTTGGGAGCCAAGTGCAGTCCAGCATGAGCCACACTGATCCAGACAGGCCAGAGCAGATTTCAGGAAAGTGAATAACCAGCAACTGTGGCGTTTTCCAGACCTCTCAACCCATAAACGCCAACGGGAAAGTTAAAAAGTCAGTAGGGAATTTTGTTGGAACTAGGTGAGAGAAGAGCATGGTTTGGCCCCTGCCCCTGGGGCAGCAGAGATGGCAGTGGCAGGGCAGCTTCAGCTGCTGCCCTGTGGCTGCCTCTGGAGCTCCTGGCCTACAGATCATAGGGGGACTGGTAATCACTCTTGCATTGACTGGCTGGGATCTGGGTCGCAGGCTTGGGTGGTGGTATTGGGGTGAGGAACGCTAGTGTGCTAGAGCTTGTGGTGGTTGTAGAGAGTGCACCTTCCTCATAGCTCTGACAACAACTCTGAAAACCACAGCAATTTGGAACACAGCTCTCTCCACTCTGGAAGCAGAGTTCTATCATGGCAAGGAGCTCAAAAGTCAGGTGATTGGCTAGCAAGATGAGCAAGCAGAGGAAGCACAATCAGACCATAGAATCTTTTTTTGGGAGACAAAAAGGATCAAAACATGGGACCAGAAGAAGACAACAAAGTCAAAACTCCTGTATCAAAAGCTTCTAAGAAAAATGTGAATTGGTCACAGGCAATGGAGGAGCTCAAGAAGGATTTTGAAAATCAAGTAAGAGAAGTGGAAAAAAAATTGGGAAGAGAAATGAGAATGATGCAAGAAAATCATGAAAAACAAGCCAACAGCCTGACTGAAGAAAATAACACCTTAAAAATATACTAACTCAAATGGCAAAAGAGGCCCAAAAAACAAATGAGAAGAATGCCTTAAAAATATGAGTGGGCCAGATAGAAAAGGAATTTCAAAAACTCACTGAAGAGAATATTTCCTTCAGAATTAGATTGGAGCAAATGAAAGCTAATGACTTTATGAGAAAAAAGATACTATAAAATATATCCAAACAAATGAAAAAAATAGGAGGCAATGTGAAATACCACATTGGAAAAACTACTCATCTGAAAAATAGATCCAGGAGGAATACTTTTAGAATTATTGGAACACCTGAAATCCATGATCAAAAAAGAGCCTAGAAATCATCCTTCAAGAAATTCTCAAGGAAAATTGCCCTGATATTCTAGAACCAGAGGGCAAAATAGAAATTGAAAGAATTCACTGATCGCCTCTTGAAAAAGATCCCCAAAAGAAAACTCCTAGGAATATCATAGCCAAATTCCAGAGGTCCCAGGACAAGTAGAAAATATTACAAGAAGTCAGGAAGAAACAATTTGAGTATTGTGGAAACACAATCAGGATAACACAAGATCTAGCAGCTTCTACATTAAGGGACTGAAGAGCTTGGAATATGATATTCCAGAGATCAAAGAAGCTAGGATTAAAACCAAGAATCACCTACCCAGCAAAACTGAGTATCATGTTTCAGGGGAAAATATGGTCATTCAATGAAATAGAGGACATTCAAGCATTCTTGATGAAAAAAAAACAGAGCTAAATAGAAAATTTGACTTTCAAATACAAGAAGCAAGAGAAGCATGAGAAGGTAAACAGGAAAAAGAAATCATAAGGTTATCATTAAAGTTGGACTATATACATTCCTACCTGGAAAAATGATCATTTTAACTTAAGAGACTTCTCATTATGAGGATAGTTGAAGGGAATGTATGTGTGTATATGTATACATACATATATATGTATGTATAGGAGGGTGTATGTGTGTATAAATATATATGTGAGTTTGTGTATATGTGAGTACATGTATACATAGACAGAAGGCACAGGATGAATTGAATATGAAGGGATATCTAAAAAAATAAAATTAAGAGGTGAGAGAGGAATATATTGGGAGGATAAAGGGAGAGATAGAATAGGGTAAATTATCTCATATAGAAGAGGCAAGAGAAAACTGTTACAATGGAGGGGAAGAGCAGGAAGGTGAAAGGGAATGGGTCAATCTTACTCTCGTTGAATTTGGCTTAAGGAGGGAATAACATACACATTCAACTTGGTATCTTACCCTACAAGAAAGAAGGGAGGAAGGGGATAAAAGGGGGGATGGTAGATGGGAGGGCAGATTTGGGAATAGGGTAGTTAGAAGCAAACACTTTTGAAAAGGGACAGGGTCAAAGTAGAAAATAGAATAAATGGGGGGAGGGATAGGATGGAGGGAAATATAGTTAGTACTTCACAATTTAACTATTATGGAAATGTTTTGCGTAACTACACATGTACAATCTGTATTGAATTGCTTATCTTCCCAGTGGGGGAAGGGAGAGAGAAGGAAAGAAGGGAAAGGATCTAGAAACCAAAGTTTTAAAAACAAATGTTAAAAAAAATTTTTTTTTACATGCAACTGGGAAATAAGATATATAGGCACTAGGGTATAGAAATCCATTTTGCCCTACTAGAAAGTTAGGGGGTGATGGGGGAGGCTATAAGTGAGAACAGGTTGGGGGAAGAAGTATTCAGTAGGCTCACTCTCTTGGGGTGGGGGGTTGGGGAAAGACGGGGAGAAAATTTGTAACTCAAAATCTTGTGGAAATGAATGTTGATAACTAAAAATAAAGAAATAAATTGGGGGAAAAATGCAGACCACAAAACTCCCCACAATCTTGGAAAGAAAAATAGAATATATAGGGAAAAGACAAGAGGGACTAAGATAGAAACTTATGGAATATCTAGAGTTACTTGGAGTGATAAGAAAGAAGAGTCAGGAAAGAAAAATGAGGAGTAGTAAGGTAAACAGTAAATAAACCATGATACACTAAAATCACAAAACCCAGAAAGGAAAGAACATGCAGGAAGAAAGGGTGGTTATTAGTGTCAAAGGCAGTGGATTGATCAAGAAGGATAAGAACAGAGAAAAAGCCATTAGATTTGGCAATTAAGAGATCACTGGTAACTTTGGAGAGAGCAATTTCAGTTGAATGATAAAGTTGTTAAATCAAATCACAAAAGAATGAGGAGTTAGTGAGAAGAGAGGAAATGGAGGCAGTGATTGTATGCAGCCTTTTCAAGGAGATTGGTTGAAAAAGGGAGGAGAGAAAAAGAATAACATGGTAGAGTCTAATTTAGGTTTCATAAGGAGGGGGAAGACTTTGTCATGCTTGTAAGCAATAAGGAAGAGTCAATAGATGGGGAGAGATTGAAGTAGGGAGGAGGTAGTGATTAAGGATGTAACCTGCTAGAGAAGATGGGAGGGAATGGAATCAAGAGCACCCACAGAGGAGTTGGCCTTGACAAAAAGAAGGGTCACCTTTTTGTCAGGGAGTGGTAGAAAGGACAATAGGGTGAGAGAAGGTCAAGTGGTTTTGAAATAAATCAGAGCTTATGCTAAATGGCCTCACTTTTTCCCCAGTAAAGTAAGAGGTGTGGGCCTCAAATAAGAAAGGGAGAGGAAAGAGATAATGGGAGGATATTGTGGTAATGGGATTTGAAAATCTTCCATGCCTCTTGAACTTGCTGATGTAGCAGGAAGGGGTGGGGCAGGAAGGAGCTGGAGGGGAGTAGGAGCCTGGCTGGAGCCAGTACAATGACTGGAAGTGGTGGTGGTAGCAGTGAGAACACTTTTTTTGTGAGTCAGCCAGAACTTCTGCTAAGGACTCCTGCTGAGGAATGCCAGGGATGAGAATTGTTGGGGGTCAGAGCTGCTGGGAGCGAGCTGCGTCAAGACTGAGCAGTTACTGAGAGGAGAGGAGGATGATCTTTCCCTGAGGTAGCCTGTTATGTTTTGAACACTTGAGAATGTGGGTGTTTACTGCATTAACTATGTATGCCAATTCCATGGATACTGTGATGGCTTTGACTTTACAGTTTTGGGACTCAGTTTTCTGGTATTTGAATAAATGTTCTAGCTATGTAACAGGTTCTCCATGTAGAGAGCCTGTTACATTTTGTGATTAATAACCATATCAGTATGTTTACAGTTATCCTAGACATTGTGAATACTGCATTGTTGATACAGAGAAGGTGGGGAGGTGTTAAGGAGGAAAGGAAAATTTGGAATAACTTCTGTAGGGAGTGTGACAGGAAGGAATAAAAGGATCAATGTAGTGCAGTGAGAGTCTAGTTTGGGTTGGATAACACAAAATTTTTTTTATCTACCCAGGCAGCACAGTTGTGAGATTTCCTCCAGGTTTTTTCAGGGGCTCATGAGTAGGAGCAGTAGAGATGAAACATGGAAATAATCTAGAGCTTAGGTTTGGCAAGAGAAGACTGGTGAGGCAAGGATTTCAAGAGCAGAAGGCAGTGTAAAGTTGAAATGACTAACTATTAGGTTGAGGGTGGACAGAGAGAAAAGTGAAGGCAGAGTAGTACTAATGGCTAGGGGAAGTAGAAGGGTAGAAGAATTGGAGGTGTCGACGAGGGTGAAGAAGAGATACAGAGAGGGAGGTAGAATGATAGGAGGTTATGGTCAGATAGGGGAATTTCTGACTTTCTCATTAGAAAGTGGAACACTTGTGGGTTATGACAAGATCTTCTAATGTGTGACCGTCCTTTTGTGTGGCTGAGGTATAGAGAAGGAATAGGTTCTGGGACTTAAGGACTTTGAAGAAATGGGGGTTATAGAGTTTGAGAGCACAGCTATGTGTAGTAGTATATAAAGTCCCCTAGTATAAAGGTGGAGTATATAAGGGAATTGTACATGTGTGCGTGTATATATGTGTATAGATATGTATGTGTATATGTTAAGATATAGATAAAATATGTGTATTTAGACAAATATACATATATAAGGGGATATAAATATGTATGTAAAGGAAATATATCTAAATATATTCATATTATACATATTTTATATGTATTTTAGATAAATATTATATGTAATATATTTTAAATAAATACAATTTCCCTTATATGCTCCCATATAAACATATAAATATAGGGTATACTTCTCTATCTTACCCTTATATACTCCCATATTTATATCTAGATCTACATATGTGTATGTATGTATATGTTATATATAAAATATAATAATATATAATAGTTTTATAAATAGATATACTCTGTCTAGCTAGCTACTTACCTACCTCCCTACACTCTTCTCTGTGTTTCCCTTTCTGCTTACAAGAACTGTCTAGGTCAGAAGACCAGGACAACAGAAATAAAGGTGGAACACTCTTTTTTTTTTTTTTGAGGGAGGAGGGCAGGACAATTGGGGTTAAGTGACTTGCCCAAGGTCACATGGCTAGTAAGTGTAAAGTGTCTGAGGCCAGATTTGAATTCAAATTCTCCTGACTCCAGGGCTGGTGCTCTATTCACTGTGCCACCTAGCCACCCCTAGGTGGAATGCCCTTAGCAGCAATGCATAACAAGTTTAAGTATCATCAAACCATTAGAGCATTGAGCTAGATCTGATCCACCCTCCATCCTCTCCACTGGGGGTTTCAAAAAATCAGAAATTCTTGACTCAGTGTTTGGAGAGATTCCTTCTAAACTCAAGATAAAATTTTGTTTGCTTTGATAGATCTGCTACAAGCCAGGAGGAGGTATTAAATCGTTCATTATTAATTTTCCATCCCTAATACTTTTGGTCTACTTTTTGGTTGCTTTTCTACCCTTTTATATAACCACTTGGGGAGAAATATTGTCAAGCACAGATTGTTTCTTTCCTTTATTTAATGAAACCAGGCATATAAACAAATATCCCAGCTTTCCTCTCTGGCCACATCTTGCCTCCAGTAACATTATTTCTACTCCCTTTTTTGTTCCTGGGAGAGACATGAGCATGTTACAGTGTATAGAGAGCCAGTCTTCACTTGAGAAAATCTCAAGTTCAAATTTTGCTTCTGATTCACACTGGCTATGGGACCCTAGGTAAGTTATGTAACCTCTCAACTCTCCTGGCAACTCTCTAAGACCATAAGTTGGAGAGCAGGTACCAAAATGCATAATTAAAGTTGTTTCTCCATCAGTGATTCCCTATACCAATCTAGTCACAGTTCTATTTCCATCACATTTTGATACTGACATTCAGGATAAGAGAAGAGGTTTAGGGCTGGAAGGCATCTTAGAAATCATCTGTTTTACAGATGAGGGAACAGCCTCAGAGGGGTAGAGTTCAAGGTCACCCAGGTGATAAGAGGCAGTATATATGTTCAAATCAGCTCCTCTAACTCCAATAAGCAATGCTCTTTTCATTGCATCGTTCTATTCTGGGTACTATTTTTAAAAAACTTGTCACTTGAGAAAATAGCATAAAGAATGTGGAATCCATACTGGCATCAGGCTTCAGACTAATCTATCTGAAATGTGCACTGTGTGGTATTTGGTCACTTCTTACATACCTTTTTAACTTTCCAAAATGGTTTGCACCATTTATCTCATTTTCTCTGTGTTCTATGAAATAATAATGATAGCTAACATGTATATAGGGTTTTAAGGTTTGTGAAAAAATTTACATATATTATTTCATTGGATCCTTATAATAACCTTTGTGAGGTGGGTGTATTATTGTTCCCACATAATAGCTGAGGAAGATGAGGCTCTAAGGATTTACGCAAACTGCCAAGGATCACACATCGAGGAAGTGTATCAGATGAGATTCAAATTCAAGTGTTTCTGCTTTCATGTCTGGCCAGGGATGTGCTGGGGCCAGTTCAAACTGGCTCAAGAGAGCTGATTGTTACATATTCACTATGAGCATTTACATTTCAGAAATTGGTAAATGCTATATATAGATCAGGACTTGAGTTATTGTGGGTTTTTTTTTATTATATAGACTTAAGAAAATAAGGAAAATGTTAATATTACAGATTAAACATAAAAAAGTATGTTGTGTGTACTTTTCTTGAGAACTGGTTGTTAAACATTTATCAACATGCCATTGCCTATGCCCCAAATAAGTTAACTGTCAAGACAATTCAACAACAAACTGGACAGCACATTGAAGAGACAGAATCTTACTCTGAAATTCCAGTTCTTGAAACCTTGGCCCTCCACTAAGCTATGCTTTAAAAAAAAGGTATAGGGGCAGCTAGGTGGTGCAGTAAATAGAGCACAGGCCCTGGATTCAGGAGGA
Organism: Petaurus breviceps papuanus; assembly: GCF_028583685.1. Lineage (NCBI taxonomy): Eukaryota > Metazoa > Chordata > Mammalia > Diprotodontia > Petauridae > Petaurus > Petaurus breviceps. The sequence continues at coordinate 1,194,884 of NW_027187315.1, forward strand.
CCTGAGTTCAAATCTGACCTCAGACATGTAACACAAAAACTAGCTGTGTGACCTTGGGCAAGTCACTTAACCCCAATTGCCCTCCAAAAAATAAGGTATAAGAAATAAGGGGCAACTAGGTAGGTCAGTGGATAAGTACCAGGACTGTCATCTTCCTGAGTTCAAATCTAGCCTCAGACACTTACTAGCTGTGTGACCCTGGGCAACTCCCTTAACCCTATTTGCCTCTTATTTTGTCATCTGTAAAAATGAGCTGGAGAAGGAAATGGCAAACCACTGTAGCATCTTGGCCAAGAAAACCCCAAATTTGAGTCAGACACAAATGAAAACAACCAAACAACAAAGAAGTAAGCTTATCAAATGCCCCAACATGATTCTCTGTGTTCACCATTGTTTTCCCATATAATTTGGGAGAAAACACATCAGAGAAGTTGGTGGAGCACATTCGTGTCATCGAGCACATCGAACAATGCTTTTTAACAGCCCTGCCCATTGAATGATAGGAATCATAATGCCTTTCATCATAAAATGTTAGTGCTGGAAGGAGCTCTTGAGGTATCCTCTATTCCAGCCCCTTGATTTTCAGGTATGGAAACAGCCCCAGAGAGCAAGGTGACTTACCCAGGTCTTTTGATTCCAAATCCAATTCTCATCTTATTCTACACCTATGCCTTTTATGCCTTGTTAATGCAATAAATATTTATTGATTTTTTACTTTGTCAAAAATATAAATATGATGTGATACAACATGACATAATAACACATCACAATACAGTGTAAAATATATGTGTAATAATGATGACAATAATTGAAATATTTCTTACCCTAAAGGAACATAGTCTAGTTGAAAAGAAAGCAATTTCCATAAAAAAATTGAATAACAAAAGGACATATGTGATTAAGTGACAGTTGGATAATTTAGACAAGAAGTATTATAAAATTCCAGGGCAGGTGTGATCCTGAAGAGAAGAAAGCTCAAGAGGTCAGACTGGCTTTGAGCCTTGATAGTAGTAATAACAAATGTATTATTACAATAATAATAACTTAATAACAACTGCATTTATATAGTATTTCCCCAAACTCTTACTGAATGTTAAGGTATTAAAGCTTTAGGTATGCACTAAGACTTTTAAAACACTTCGCATAGTACTTTAAAGTTTTCAAAACATATCATATGCATAGATTGCATTATCATCTTATACTCCTAAGAGTCCTGGGAGATAGGTACTATCAATATCATTATTCCCATTTTACAGATAGAGAAACTGAACATGCTACATTATGTGATGTGCCCACGGCCACATAGCTAGAAAGCATCAGTCTTCTGACTCTGATTCCAAGGAAGGCTACATCAAGATAAGGGAACCAGGTAACAAAGACACAGAGAAAGCAATGTGTCTTGTGAGTGAGAGGAAAATAAAGAGACAAGTAGAGAAGGAGCAGAGGAACATGCAATGGTGTTTTTTGAAGGACATTGACTAGATTGACCTGGTTGGATGGGGAGTGATAGGAAATAAGATTGGAAAAAACAGATGAGGGAGAGATTCTAAAGGGCCCTGAATACTAGTCTAGAGAGTTTGGACTTTACCATGTTGGCAATGACTGGGGAGTTCTGAGCAGGCTAGTGACAGGATGAAAATGGTATTTTAGAAAGATCAGTCTGACAGCACTGTATCTTCTGTTTTCTCTCTTTAGGATAATCTGGCAGGTCAGCTTAATTTTTATTTCCAGTAAATACATTTTCTCTGTTTTTCTTTTCTTGTCAAACCTGTTGGTAACTATTATTTTATTCCTAACTCATGGAAAACAATGAGAAAAACAACAGCAGAGTAAATCTTATTATATGAAATATTTGATAAAATCCATACTTCTTTAAGACTTTGTTTTTCCTCCTAAAGGTTCAGAGCATTTCAGAAAAACATCCATGAGCAGTCTTTGATATGGGCAGTGAGCATGGCCTAGTTCATAAAGGGCCACCTTGGAGTCAGGAACACCTTGGGTTCACATCCTGCCTTTTGTGAATAGGTCTCTTCATCTCTCAATGACCTAAGCAACTCTCCAAGATTATAAACTTGCAGAATTGTAGCAATTTGCAGTGGCGGAGGGAATTTCCACATGGTGGATTCTCTACAAAGATGAAACCCCTGCCCCTCCAAGTCAATATATCACCAATATCAACATGGCACCACAACACAGATGTTTTAGTCATGCTCAAATTTGTTAAGAACTATGTTTCAACCTTAAAATAAATCAATCAAGATTTGCTTTTAAGAACATGTGTAGGTTGTCATAGAGGAAGAAGAAAAGGTTAGAGTCATACTAACCATTAAAAGTTAGGATGAATTTTCTTGCTGTATATATCTATGTAGATCATAGATTTCAAGCTGAAAGAGTGTTTCAAGGCCAACTGGTCCTGCCCAGTTATTTTATAAATGAGGCCCAGAAAGGTTGAATGAGTTGTCCAGGTTCATATGGGTAATAAGTATCAAAGGTGGGATTTGAACCTAGGCCTGTTATCTTGATGTAGTGAGTGCTCTATTTTCCACTTTGCTGGTCCTAATCTTGGGAGTTTACTTGGAAACTTTAATTACCATGTTGTAGTTTTACAACAGAATTCCTGATTGTGCTAATCATAAGAATTTGTTATGGGAAACAAATATATGTTACTATCAGATGTTCATTGATTCCCTCATAGGGTACCAGGCATTATGTTAAGTACCTTAAGTACTAGAAACTATAGTCTGCCCTCAAGGAGATTATGTTAAACATTACAGAAGCAATTAGGCTACATAGCTGTATCCACAGAATTTCTACCATCATTATGAGCTACAATAGTACTTTTTAATCCTGCTTAGAATTGTAGTAATGAGACTGATGATATCTACACTACCATTATGCCCAAAAGACAGAAATTGAATTAACAAATATTATTCAAGCTTGTACCACATTTGGCCTCCATTAAAGCCAGTGATGTAATGGAAGGAGCATTGGTAAGGGGATGCCCATAAATAAGGAAATAGTTGAATAATATATGGTATGTCAATGTAATAGATTGCTGTTGTGCCTAAGAAATGACAAAAGGAATGTTTTCAGAGGAAGCCTAGAAGACTCATTTGAACTGATGGGGAGTGAAGTGACCAGAACCAGAAGAACAAGTTATACAATGTCAATAACATTGTCATGATAACTTTGAAAGCTTTGAGAACTCTGGTCAATGCAATGACCAACCACAATTCCAGAGGACCAATGATAAAGAATACTACCTATCTCCTGACACACTGGTGATGCAGTATGCAGAATGAGACATACATTTTTGGACAAAGCTGATATGTGAATTTGTTTGACTGGACTATGCAGAGCATTTGTTACAAAGTTCCTTCCTTCTTTTCTTCCTTCCTTTTCTTCCTTCCTTCCTTCCTCCCTCCCTCCCTCCCTCCCTTCTTTCCTTCCTTCCTTCCTTCCTTCCTTCCTTCCTTCCTTCCTTCCTTCCTTCCTTCCTTCCTTCCTTCCTTCCTTCCTTCCTTCCTTCCTTCCTTCCTTTCTTTCTTTCTTTCTTTCTTTCTTTCTCTCTCTCTTCCTTTCTTTCTCTCTCTCTTCCTTTCTCTCTCTCTTTCTTTCTTTCTCTTTCTCAGGTGGGTGAGGAGAGATGGGAGTAAATGAAAATAAATGCTTTGTAACTGAGGTGTTTATATATAATATGTGTGTATATATGTGTGTGTATACATATATGAAAGAGAACTGGATTTATAGCCAAAAGAGCTGGCTCTGCCACTTACTACTTATGTGACTTTAAGCAATCACTTTAGCTCTCTAGGCTTCAGTTTCCTGATCTCTAATATAAGAGGGCTGGGTGAGATAATCACTAATGTCTCTTCTAATTCTAAAATGATGCTCCTAAAGCCCCACTCCTGTGCCTTACTCCTGCATGGAAGTAATCTTGGTTTCTTGAAGACTTTGCCAAAGGAGTTCAAGTTTGGCAAGACTGTCCAAGCTGGAGAGCGTTCAAGTATGTGCTCAGTAATATCTGTCTTTTAAAGACCAGTCATAAACTACCTACTATAGGAGGAGTTGTACTCTGAATCCTAGTGGAAAGTGTACCTAAAAGCAATGAAATAAAAGATACCTGAATTATGGCATGTATGCTAAAAGAGGTAGAAAGGTTAGATGAGAGAAAATGTGGTCCCTACTCTCATGGAACTTATTCAGTTATGGCATATGCAGCCATATTCAGTACAGTCAATTCTGCTATAATAAGACATATGTAATCCAAAAACCATTAAGCAATACAAAATTAAGCAATATAAATGACAGGGTTTATGGGTGAAACAGGTTTAGGGATACAACACTCAAAAATGTCATCAATGACATAAAAATAATAAAAATGGCACCACAATTTTATGTATGTTAAGTGGTTAAGAAATACATAAATATTATGGGTAGTTAGGTGGTGTAGTAGATAGGGCACCAGGCCTTGGAGTCAGGAAGACCTGAGTTCAGACACTTACTAGCTTTGTGACCTTGAGCAATTCACTTAACCCCTTTTGCCTCAATTTACTCATCTGTTAAAAAAAAAAAGAGCTGGAGAAGGAAATAGCAATCCACTCCAGTATCTCTGCCAAGAAAACCTTACAAAGAGTCAGCCAGAACTAAATAACAACAACAATCAACAAATACTGTAATAAATAGTGGTAGGGTCCATTGCCTGGTCTGAAAAATCAATAATATTTACAAGAGGGTAGCCTGGGTCTGGGCAGTGACTATAGAGGAAGGTGCAGGGAGGGGATGGTTGTATGGGTGTGGAGCAACCCTCCTCCCCCCATTGCTCTCAGTGCACCAAAAGACATGTAATAAACATGGCACTTAACCTTAAAAAAGACTTGAAATTTGCTTGTGGAAGTGCTCACGGAAAAAGTTGCAGCTTCTGAGTTACCCACGAAGTGGTGCAGTTTTCTGCATTCTTACTGTTTCTCAGGAAGAAATCATGCGTAAACTAACACAAAATTTGTGTTATGCTAGAATTGTTTCCTACTATATCAGTCACATTGGAATAAATCTGTGTCTTCAAAACAATCATTATAGCAGAACTGACTGTATTGGGAAATATCATGTATACAGATAACTCTGGTATGAAGGAATATATGCAGTGTAGTTCAGCAGAAAACTCTGGATTTGGAATCAGAGGAGCTGGATCCAAATCCTGACTATATTACTTACCCTATCTGGCAAAGACAAGTCACTTAACCTGCTGGAGTCTGAGTTTTCACAATTATAAAGTGAAGGGATTGAACTAGATGACCTCTGGGGTCCCTTTTCTTCTCTTAATCTGTGATCATTTGGAGCAGGAGTCACCAAACCCCTGGGCCTGCTGCCTATTTTTGTAGGACTCAGAAGCTGAGTGGCTTTTACATTTTTAAATGGTGGTGGAAAAATCTAAGTAACAATAATATTTCATGATTTGAAAATTATATGAAATTCAAATTTCAGTGTCCATAAATAAAGTTTTATTGAAACACAGCCATGTGAATTCGTTTATGAATTCTTACAAGGGTTGCTTTTGCTCTGCAAGGGCAATGTGCAGTGCTCTCATGGATCAATCGCTGCTGTTTCTTGGACTGAAATTTGCAGTGATACAATTATCAATAGATTTCTCTTCCTGAGTTCAAATGTGACCTCATATACTTACTAGCTGTGTGACCCTGGACAAGTTACTTAATCCTGTTGGCCTCAGTTTCCTCATCTGTAAAATGAGCTGGAGAAGGAAATAGCAAACCACTCCAGTATCTCTGCCTAGAAAATCCCAAATGGGGTAACAGAGTCAAACACGACCAAAACTGAACAACAACAAATTATCAGTTATACAATTGATGGCATTTTGAGTGTCACATATTTTGTTTTATTTTTTGTTACAAGTGCATACCCATGATGTCAAAACAAGAAGAAAAGTGAAAAAAAAATTATTCCCATTTTTTTGAGCTCAGGCCTGACATTGAAATATTTCTGAACAAGAAGAGCTACCTTCAAAAAACAAGTTATTGAATCCTGAATCACTTTGGAAATTAGCTTTTGCTGCAAACTTAATAAAGTTTTTCATAATGAATTGTATCTAGATTATAAACAAGACAGAGCTTATGTGTGAGACTTTTACTACAGTAAAGTCAATTTGACAACAACTAATGTCATGTATCTCTTGTGTTTCCAAAAGCAAAAACAAAGCAAGATCTCTATTCCCACACATATTTGAAGTAGATATATTTCCTGAGTTGAAACTACAGCTCCAGAAATATCTTTTAGACCTTGATGCAAATGCAAAGGAAATTTCTGTTTCAAAATCTATCTAACTGAGTAGCTTTCACCTAACCTTCAATGTGTTATTGTTATTCAGTAGTTTCTGTCATGTCTGACTCTTTGTGACCCCATTGGGGGTTTTCTTGGAGAAAATACTGGAGTGGTTTGCCATTCCTTCTCCAACTCATTGTACAGATGAGGAAACTGAGGCCAACAGGGTTAAGTGACTTACTTGTACAGAGTCACTGTAATGGCAAGCAAGCAAGTACTTTAGCGCTGTGTTTCAGTTGAGCCTTGCCCATGATTATATCAAGTCTTTGTTAAGAAACAGAACTTGTGAAACCCACTGTGGGAGGGACTCGCCAAAGACAGGAACAGGAAGGATATAAGAGGAGGGCAGAAGAGGTAGGAGCTAATACCATATATAAGGAGTAGCCCAAGCTCAGAGAGAGCAGAATTGAGAAGGGGAACGGTTGTGGAGGCCAGGTACTCTGTCTGTTTGTCTGTTCTGTTGCGATGCTTTGTACAGAAGCCCTGGGACCTTACTGGAAGCCCCCAAAGTGGATTTTCTTGTTGTCTGTTTACAGAAGTCCTGGAGGAGACTTTCAGAAGTCCTAGGATTTTACTGATGATTTGTGTTGAGTTCTCAGACTTTGCTGGTGGGTCTGTGTTGATTTCACAGGCAGATAGTGAATTGATGATGGTGCCGGAAACATGAATGAATGTTGTTTTGGCTCTGTTAGGCTTTGTTTTCCCAGAAACAGAAATTATAAAGGACTTAAGGTGGACTAGACACTGTGAACTTCAATATGGAACTGGATGAGGAACTGAGAGCTGGCTGCCTATGAATCCAGGGAGCTGGACCCATGAAGAGGAACCATGGAATTTGGGAGCCAGCCTCAGGTCAAGATGAAAAGAACTCTCCTTGGGTACTTAATGCTGACTGAGAAGACCACGATTTACTGTGACCTAGGGGCAGGAGAACTTTGTACTCTGTACCTTGTACCTCTTAAGGATGATTGAAAAGTAATCTCCAATCAAGAAGAAAGAAAACTTTTTGACTGAGAGATTAAGACTATGTGACCCAGGGGTGAAGAACTTTGACCTTTGTAATTTGTGTCCCTTAAAGAGGCTTGCTCCTTAAGAATGATTGAGTTAAGGACTTACTGGATGATATCTTTTGTTTAAAACTATGTGGCCACTTTAGTGATAAGTTGTTATGTTATGACTTTGTGAATTCTGTACTTCGGTTTCTGTGAAGGTTTTGTTTTAGTTTACTGCTGAATAAATAGAGAGTTCACTATACTATGTGATCAGAACCTTAAAGCTGTTCACAGCAGCAGTCTTCTGGAAAGCTTCTCATGCTTGGCTTTACAAGTCACACAGCTAGTAAGTGTCTGAGGCCACATTTAAATTCAGATCTTTCTGACTCCAGGCCTAATGCTCTATCCATTATGCCATGTAGCTGCCCAATCTTCAGTTAGAAGTGATTGACCTGTAATATAATGATATGCTAAAAGGAAAATATAAAGAGAAGATCTAATAAACTTATAGAAATGCTTCCAATGTTATGGTCCTTCCAATGTATATGCTCCATTAATATTGAATACTCAGTATTTGGCAGTACCTATGTGTGTGAAATAACAGTAATACAACTCAAATATGTTGTCACATAGCAGATCACCATTAATAGGTAAACATTTGCAATCAATTTTGATGACACAGAACACTGAGCATGAACCTCAAGTAAGCAAAATGTTATTCCCTCCAAATGTAATTCCATTCTTCTCATTAGTAGATCTGTATTACAGAAAAAGTACTCATTATTATTATTATTTAAAGTTTTAGCTATAAAAGATTGTGGAAATTTGATTTCTCTCTTTTTATATAGGTATCTACAGAGTATCCTTGATTTTGCCTCTTGGCCTGCAATGCCTGAAATATTACCTATCTGACCCCCAAAACTGCCAAGTTCTGATTTGAAGCTATGATTTTTTGATTCTATGATAAGAAGACATAAGAGAGGTTCAATAAAAGTACTATTGTAAGGCCTGAGGGGAGAAAGGCTGTTGTTACCAAGAAGGTAGATAAATGAAAGCTTCTTGGAAAATGCAATCTTGAAGGGAGATTTTAAAGGATGGGCAGATAGGTGGAAATGGTAGTTGAAGGCCAGAGAGAGCCGGCAATGCTATCAGCTGGACATGTGGCGGGGGTGGGGGGGATACCAAGAGGTACAATTTGGCAGGAGCAAAAGATAAAGCTGGAAAGGTAGACAGGAGGTGAGTTATGGAGGATCTAGAATACCAGGCTAAATAATTACACTTTTATTCATTCTGTAATAAGCAAAAGGGTTTCTAGTAGCAGAGTAGTATTACCAAGGAAGCAGCATGATGGATAGGGAGATTGACTTGAAGTTGGGGAAGTGTGAATCTGAAACCTGCTTGAAGGACAAGTTTGGGGAAGTTACAACTTGTCTCTGTTTCCATTTCCAAATCTGCAAAATAGGGGTAAGTAATAGCATCTACCGCACAGGGTCGCTATGAGATTCTAATGTGTGCACACATGTGTATCCATGCATACATGTATGTATGTGTGTGTGTGTGTCCCTCTCCAGTCTCCTGTTCTATATCTGGCCACTGGCCCCAGGTGGCTCTAGAGAGAAAGTGAGTCTGGTGACTTTACACAGCCATACCTCACTTAAATCCAATTCACTTGCTTATCATGGCATCACCTCCCTGATGTCATGGTCCTCTTCGAGAATAAAGGACAAGGAACAACAACAACAACAACAACACACATACACATGATACATATTAATATGTTTATATATTTAAAGTTTTTCATAAACCTTAAAATTCTATGTAAGTGTTAACTATTACCAAATCTAAATGAGCAATATTGATGTGGCAGTGGTGTGAAGGATGGCTAGAATAAGAGTAGAAGGATCATTCAGAAGGCTATTGTAATAATCCAAATAGATACTAATATGCCGGAGGAGATGATCAGAAGTGTCATGGACTGAGCTGAGTGACCAAACAGCATCACCACTTGGCAGCTGATTTGGTGTGGGAAGTGAAGGAGGCAGAAGGGGCAAAGATAATGCTAAGTTTTTTGATATGGAAGGAAAGGAAGGAAAGAAGGATTTATTAAGTGCCTATTCCATGCTATAGAAATACTCAGGTGCTTTATAAATATGATCTCATTTAATCCTCATGACAATCCTGAGAGGTGGACACTGACTAGGAGAGGAAACCATGTTAGATGGAGATCAAGTGACTTGTCCAAGGTCATGCAGAGAATTGTGTCTCAGTTCTTCCTGACTCCAGGGATGGTATTATATCCACTGTGCCACCTGCCTGTCTATGACATGGGGAACTTGTACAAGTGTTTTACTGCTCACAAGAGACAGTGAAGTCAGAAGAAGGAACGGAGTTTGGAAGAAGGAAATGAAAGCTTCTTGCCAGGCAGTCTACAGACAGCCCCTGCTTCTGTGTCAGAGGAAAGGAAAGAACTCTACCAGAATATTCTTTATGATTCAGCCCTCCCTTTTGGGCGGCATTAGCATACTTTTAGCCTGATCATAAGAGATGGGAATTGTACTTTCTGTCTTTTCGTTTCCTTCTCCTTTCCCTTAATGCAACTCAATCATCTAGAAAGATGTGCAATGGCATTCACAGACAATGACTGGCATCAGATTTCCCTCATTATTCTGTCATAGAGGCAGCTCTGAAATCGATGGGAAACCAAGTGCAATCACCTGAAATTGATTGCCATTTGGTTCCTATTGATTAGGCTGCCAAATCTATGACAGAAAAAAAAAGCCATCCTGGATGGCAAAAAGGTACTCGGGCTGCCATTTGGGCTTACCTGAAATGGCAGCTGTCACTTGATTTAGGACATGCCTTCTGGATTAAGAAAGAGACAGTCGCCTAGAAAATGGGTGCCAATGGGGAGAAAACTCCTTATCTCTTAGCTATGGTACTTGACTATGTCATTTAGGCCACCTCTCCATACCTTTTTAAATAACCCAAATCTTTGCTATGTATAATATGTATAAGGGTATCTCAAAAGTTTTGGTTCAGTATTAAACTTTAAAACTTAAAACTACATTAAGAGAAACTACATATTTATATGTACATACACATGTGTGTATATGTGTGTATATACACAGAAATGTAGTCATGGAAAATATCCAGACTTCATAACAAAGATTTGTATGATAATATACATATGTTATGTATGTGCATACATGTATGTGTGTATGTATATAAAATAATTTCAGGCAGAGGGGTAAAACAACTAGAAGAACAAACCTATCAAGATATAGCAACATGTGGGTAGGTTAATCATAGGATAATATATATATATTTTAATACAAGTGAATTAAAAGACCAGAATAACCCTGAATAAAATGTTTTATCAAACCATTTTTTCTTTATTGTAAGAGCTCTTTTTCTTTCTCCATATATTTACTTCAACAATCGATCAGTGAACATTTAAGCACCTACTATGAACCAGGCACTGTGAAAGTAGCTGGGGGATACAAAGAAAGGCAAAGACATGGTCTCTGCCTTCAAGAAACTTAAATGTTTCTTGAATGACTACTATGTGCTATAACTCTGTTAGGTTCTAGAGATGCTAATATAAAACCAAAAACCGTCAGTGTCCCTATAGGGATCTTACATTCTACTATTCCATTTGAGAGAAATAAGATATATACAGATAAAGAAAATACATACTTACATTTATACATATATGAGCAGCTATATATGTGGGCATCTAAGTGGCACAGTGGATAAGAGTACTGGACCTGGAATCAGAAATACCAGAGTTCCAATGTGACCTTAGCCTCTAACTGTATGACCCTGGGTAAGTCACTTACCTCCTGCTTGCCTAAAACTAGAAAAGGAAATGAAAAACCCACTCCAGTATACTTGCCAAGAAAACTTCATAGACAGTTGGTCCATAGGATCATAAAGAGTCAAGATTGAATGACTGAACAACAACAATAATATGTATGTATATACCTATATGAGCATATGTGTGAGGACACACAGACATGTAATTGTATACAAAATAAATGCAAAGTTTTACATGTAATATATAATATACATCCATTGATTAATTAATTGATTGTTCAATTAAACAAATGGGGAAAAAAGAAATGTCAGTGAAGAAAAATGTTTGATATAACATTTATAAATAATAGTACTGACCCTGCTTTTTAATTCACCTATCTCTATTCTATATAAGCATATATGAAAGGTATATACGGGATATACAAGTATCTGGGTATACATATATGAATACATATGTGTGAATCTCACATATGTATGTGTACATAGGTGTTTATGTACACACACATATATCTGCACATATATACATACATAAACAGAGACAGAGAGACAGGCTGAGAGAGACAGAGAGAAATGGTGTTTCTGTGGTTAACACACCTATAAGTTTCTATTCATTTTGTATCATGTAGAATGGAACAGAGAAGGCGTAGATTTGTAGTTAGAGGACTTGCATTTAAATGTGACCTCTGTCATGATCTAGTTGGCCATAACAGCTACAAAGTAGGGTCTCAAAGGAAAGTACTATGTGATTACTTGGAAAAAGTGAAATAAGAAGTTAAAAGAAAAAAGAAAAAATGAAGTGAAAAACTGAAAAAAAAAAGAAAAAATGAAGTTAAAAACTGGAGAAAAGAACTGGAAGGTGAATAAATAGATTAAGCGAGAAAGTAGTAAACTTTACTTAAGGATCAGATTGGAAGATGAAATCAATGACTCCATGAAATAGCAAGAAATATTGGAAAAAAAGTGCAAGATAAAAAGAAAATAGGCTATCAAAAACAACTAACATGGAAAATGAGTTAAGGAAAAGAACTTAGGAATCATTGAACTCCCTGAATGCGATGACAATTTTGTCACTATATTTCCAGAATTAATAAATGAAAGCTGTGCACAGCTATTAGATCCAGAGGGCAATAAGAAGATAGAATTCATTGATGGCTCCTAACTGAAACTCCAAAAAGAAAAGTCCCAGGAATGTCATTGCTAAAATCCAGAGCTCTTATGAGAAAGAAAAAATACTATGAGCATCTGGAAATAAACAGTTCAAGTACCAAGGAACCACACAAATGGGATCATATAAAACCTGATAGCTTCCATTATAAATTGAGGGGGGGCTTAGAATATAATATTCCAAAAGACAAATGACATTGACTTACAAACAAAAAATCATCTAGCAAGTAAAGCTGAGTATAATTCTACATGGAAGGGAAATGGATCTTTAATGTTTTAGAGGGCTCTAAAACATTTCTGATGAATAAAACAGATGACTAAGAACTTTTAAATCCAAACACAAGTTCAGAGTAGCCAAAAAATGTAAATTTGTTTAAGCAGTTGGAAAGGGACTGTTTGGTAATGCAAAGTTAAAATTCTAAAGGGGGAGAAAAAATAAGTATTCCTTCAGAGTATCTTCAAAGGATATTGAGGGAGTTAAGTAAGAAAAAGAGGACCAAGAGGATGAATTTGTTTTGTTCTGAAGGTTTCAAGAGGGGAAAGAAAAGAGATGAATATGGTTATGTAGAAATGAGGAAGAATGGGATTGAATGCTTGTTATTATAATTGGTGCATGAGAAAAGTTTATAAATATGAAGGAAGGGGTTAGGGGATCAGGCATCAGATGAACCTTACCTTTTATGAAATAGACAAAGGAGGTCTAAACACACACACACAAACACACACGTGCACATACACAATTTGGCATAGAAATGCGTCAGGGAAACAAGTAGGAATGGGTATGGGGATTTGTTAAGAATGACAATAAGGGACAGGAAATAGCAACAAGAAAAACAAATTTCCTCCTGAAGGAGGGATTAAAGGATAAAAAAATCATCAATTGAGGAATGGTTGAACAAATAAGAATGTTTTGGGGCTGTAAGAAATTATGAAAGAGAGGGCTGAGTCAAGATGGCAGAGTAGAAGCAGGACCTCCCTGCTGCTCTGGCTTCCACCTTTCCCAATCCATGTAAAAAGGGGACTCTGAACAAACTTTAGAGGTGCAGAACCCACAAAATGACACAGAGAAGCTAACCTCCCAATGAAGACAGGCCAGCAGGAATCTGCCAGTGCAGTGCTCTGGGAGCCCAGAGCAGCCCCACACTGAGGCTTTAGCCCCAGGGTGGGCCTGACCAGCCACCAGCAGGAGGGACTCCAGATCAGCAGCAGCTGTGGCCATTTCAAGATTTATCAACATATAGATGCAAAGGACAAAGTGAGAGGTCAGTGCAGTCTGGACTTTGGGACCAGTATTTGGGAGTGCGTAGCTTTTGCTGCCCTCCCCCCCCCCACCAGAAGCCGCTGAGACATGGGCACAGCCATCCAGCGCCACATGGCAGGATCAGCTCCTGGCCTGCAGAGTCTAGGGGGACCAAGCACCAGTCTGAGGGGTAATCACTCTTATTTTAACCTTCTTGGATCTGGATTGCAGTCTAGGGTGGAGGCCCTGGGGTGTGTGTCCAGCTTGCCAGAGAGTGTGGAGACTTCAGAGAGGGCACCCATCTAATACCTCGGGCAGCTGAGAAAACCCCAGCGTTTGGGACGAAAGCTCCCCTGTCTGATGGCAGAGTCCTACTGTGGCAAAAAGCCCAGGGGTCAAGTGACTGAGGGGTGACATGACCAGGCAAAGGAAACAAAGCAGATAGAAGATTCCAATATTAGACTCCTATTTTGGGGACAAAAAGGAGCAAAACATGGAACAGGAAGAAGACAGTGAAATCAGAACTCCTGCACCAAAAGCTTCAAAGGAAAATATGAGCTGGTTACAGGCCATAGAGGACCTTAAGAAGAAGATAAGAGAAGTGGAGGAAAAATTGGGAAGAGAAATGAGAGCAATGCAAGAAAATTATGAAATGAGAGTCAACAGCCTGATTGAGGGAAATAACACCTTAAAAAACAGACTGACTCAAATGGCAAAAGAGGCTCAAAAAGGCAATGAGGAGAAGAATGCCTTAAAAAGCCAAATTTGCCAAATGGAAAAAGAATCTCAAAAGCTCACTGAGGAGAATCATGGCTTCAGAATTAGACTGGAGCAAATGGAAGCTAATGACTTTATGAGAAATCAAGATGCTGTTAAAAAGATCCAAACAAATGAAAGAATAGAAGGCAATGTGAAATATCTCATGGGAAAAACCACTGACCTGGAAAATAGATCCAGGAGAGATAATTTAAAAATTATTGGAGTACCTGAAAGCCATGATCAAAGTAAGAACCTAGAAATCATCCTCCAGGAAGTTCTCAAAGAAAACTGCCCTGAGGTTTTAGAACCAGAGGGCAAAATAGAGGTTGAAAGAATCCACCCATCACCTCCTGAAAAAGATCCCTAAAAGAAAACTCCTAGGAATATTATAGCCAGATTCTGAAATTCCCAGATTAAGGAGAGAATATTACAAGCAGCCAGGAAGAAACAATTTGAATATTGTGGAAACACAATCAGGATAACTCAGGATCTGGCAGCTTCTACACTGAGGGATCGAAGGGCTTGGAATATGATATTCTGGAGGTCAAAGGAGCTGGAATTAAAACCAAGAGTCACCTACCCAGCAAAACTGAGTCTCATGTTTCAGGGGAAAATATTGTCATTCAGTGAAATAGAGGACTTTCAAGCATTCTTGCTGAAAAAACCAGAGTTGAATAGGAAATTTGACATTCAGATACGAGAAGCAAGAGAAGGATGAGAAGGTAAACAGAGAAAGAAATCATAAGGAACTTATCAAAGTTGAACTATTAACATTCCTACATGGAAAAACAATAATTGTAACTGATGAAACTTTTCTCAGTAGTTGAAGGGAATAGAAATATATATATACATATACATATATATATATATGAGGGTATATGGGAATATGAATACATATGTGAATGTGTGTATATATGTTTACAGGTATACATAGATAGAGGGCACAGGACCAATTTAACAGGAAGGGATGATACTTAAAAGATGAAATTAAGAGGTAAGAGAGGAATATAATGAGAGGAGATGAGGAGAGACAGAATGGGGGTAAACTATCTCATATAGAAGAGGCAAGGGAAAATGGTTACAATGGAGGGGAAGAATAGGAAGGCAAAAGGGAATGGGTCAACCTTATTCCCATTGAATTTGGCTTGAGGAGGGAATGAAATGTACACTAAATAGGGTATCTCACCTTCCAGGAGAGCAGAGGGGGGAAGGGGATGAGAAGGGGGATGATGGAAGGGAGGGCAGGCTTGGGGAGGAGGGAAGTTGGGAGCACCCACTTTTGAAAAGGGATGAGATCAAAGTAGAGAATAGAACAAGTGGGAGGTGGGATAGGAGGGAGGAAAATATAGTTAGTCTTTTACAATATATCTACTATGTTATTGTTTTGCATTAACCACACGTGTACAACCTATACTTAACAGCTTATCTTCCCAGTAAGGATGGGAGACAAGGGAGGAAGGGAATGAATCTGGAATTCAAAGTTTTAAAATCAAATACTCAAATACACACACACACACACACACTATCATTAATACTATTTTACATGTAATTGGGAAATAAGATATACAGGCACTGGGGCATAGACATCCACTGGAAAAGTCGAAAGGGGTATGGGAGAAAATATGGAAGAGACCAGATTGGAGGAGGGGATATCCTGTGAGATTGCTATTTTAGGGAGGTGGGTAGGGGAAAAACGGGGAGAAAATTTGTAACTCAAAATCTGGTGGAAATGAATGATGTAAATCAGAAGTTATTAAAGCATTTGTAAAAAAAAGAAATTACGAAAGAGATGATTTCAGAGAATTCTGGGTGGTGTGAATTGATACAGAGTGAGGTGAGTAGAACCATGAGAATAATGTGTACATTAACAACAATATTATTAAGAAAACTATGAACGACTTAAGATCTCTGATGAATGTAATGACTTACCATGTTTCCAAAGGGCATATGATAAAATATATTACTCACCTTCTGACTGGTGACTGAAGGTATAGAAAGAGGCACATATTTTTGGACAAGACGATTATGTGGATTTGTTTTGCTTGACTATGTTTATTTGTTACAAGGATTTTCTTTTCTTCTTTCTTTTAGTTTTTAATTGGTGTCTATGGAAGGGGGGTGGGGTTAGCAATAGTTAGCAATAGCAATAGATGCTCCCACCACCACCAAAAAGAAGGGCATTTAAGCACTTTTTGGAATTCACAGAAGGGAGCTGAAGAAAACTTAAAAAGAAGCACAATGAGGAAAGTTTTGAAAATAATATGTGGAATTATCATACACCTTTTAAAAAAAGACAAGTGGTAGGGAACAGAGATTCATAGTTTCATATAAAATCCTCCTTTTGTATTCTATTGCATATGTGACTTTGCTCTTTTTTGTGTGTATAATTTCAAAATAAAAAATTTAATTTAATAAAAAGGACTAGAATATCCTGAAAAGGTCAGACATGACAAGAATGACCTAAGTAGACAAAGGATTACTGGATTGTCTTGATTTAGGAGAACGCCCAAATAATGTCATAGCTACATAACAACCATGGTTCTGTGACAAATTTTGAAATGTGAGAAAAAACATGAGTGAAGAGACAAGGACTGAAAAGAGTCCCACTGTCATAAGCATGCAAACATATCTACTTTGGGAATATTGTCTCATCTATGGTCCATGTAAAATAAGCATGGAAACTGCCCTGCAGGTGAAGAGTCAATTAAAGGGACTCACAGAAAAATGTGATGAGATGTGTACCAATAGGCAAAACTGCTTCACTAGGCACATAGTAGGTGCTTAGCAAATGTTTACTGATTGATATTATAAGAGAATGGAAAATATTCCTGCCTGACACACAAACACCCTTGTCAAGAGAGAAACAGAACTCCCTTCTCTGTTACAACTATGGAGAAAGATGGCCACACACAAGCTGTACTTGTGAAGATATGGTAGCTCTAGTAGTATAGGAGCTGATGGTTCCAAGACCAGAAAAGCTATTGTGATTGTCTAAGTATGAGGTGCTGAAGGCCTGAATCAGGCTGGCAGCTGAGGAAGCAAGGGGACAGATATGAGAAATGTTGTGAGGGTTGGGATATGTGCTATAAGAGTGAGTAAGGAGTAAAGAATGGCATTGGAGTTTCTAGTCTGGGTGACTTGGATGATATTGGGACACTACAGTAACAATTAACTTCAGAAGAGGGGAGAGTTTTGAAGGAAAGATAATGAATTGTATTTTGGACAAGTTGAGTTTGAAATGCTTGTGGGACATCCAGTTTGAAATGTCCAAGAAGCAGTGGGTGATGTGAGACTGGAGTTCAGGAAAGAGACTTGGGCTGGAATTTGATTTGTTAATCACTGCCTGGAGATGATAATTGAACCCATGGAGCAAATTGTTTTTTTGGACCACCCCATCATGCCTCCCTCCCTCACGAAATTCAACACTGGAAAATTTCATTATGTCGCAAGATTAAATCTGTCTGATACTCAAGTCTTGTCAGTATCCTTCTGATTGGGTCCTTTGGTTGAGGGAGGGCTTTTATTTAAAGAGGGGGCTCAGCACAGTTTTTCTTCCCATTTCCTACTGGTTTTGTTGCTTTGGGACTTTTTTTTGGACCTCTCCATCATGCATCTCACTGAGTACCTCTCCTCTCCTCTTCCCAGTTTTTCAACTTCTTTTTGCGTATTGTCTTCTCCCATTAGATTATAAGCTTCTAAGAGGTCAAGAACTCCCTTCAATTTTTAAAATTGATACTTGTATCCTCATTACTTTGCATGGTGCCTGGCATACAGCAGATGCTTAATAGTGTTCGTTGACTGACTGATGAGTTAACCAAGCCATATAGTATAGAAAGAGAAGAATCGGGGACAGATAGACCAAGAGACTGCAGGAGGATTCTAAACCTAGTAGACTGGTGACCAGAATAAGTGATGAATCCCCAGAAGAAACAAGAGAAATGGTTATTGTTGTTGAGTCATTTTTCAGTCATTTCAGACTCTTCCTGACCATATTTGGGTTTGTTTGTTTGTTTGTTTTGCAAAGATACTAGAGTAGCTTGCCATTTCCTTCTGTATCTCATTTTACAGATGAGGAAACCAAGACAAACAATATTAAGTGACTTGTCCAGGATCACACAGCTAGTAAGTGTCAGAGGTCATTTGACTGTAGATCTGGAACTACCCACTGTGCCACCTAGCTTCCCCCTCCCCCCTTAACAAATGTTTACACATGTAACCAAAGGATAATGATAATGTTTATTCATGTAATGTGTGTCTTGTATGTAATTACATGTTTATTGATACACATGTTAACTACTGCACATTTTGAGTACATTTCTATTTTATTTTCCTATTTGTGTTTGTTCTTGTGTTCATATTGTGTATTGTAGCTACATTTGGCTCTTAGCTATGAATACTTTTGCTATTTGTTACTCTGCCACACCAGCGCTCCTCACCCCAGGACCACCACCCAAGACTGTGACCCAGATCTAAGCAGGGCAAAGCAAGAGAATCCTGCCTCAACACCAGCAAAGAGAGTCCCACAAATGCCCTCTGGACAGTCACTTGGTTCCTTACAATCTGTAGGCCTGGATCCAGAAGCAGCAGAAGCAGTGGCAGCAGTTGCAGCTGCTGTTATCTCCACCACCCCGGGGGCAGAGGCCAGACCATGCTCTTCTCTCACCCAGGTCCAACAGAGTTCCCTACTGACCTTTTACTTTCTCTTTGGCATTTATGGGTTGAGAGGTCTGGAAACCACCACAGCTGCCAGTGATTTACTCTCCTGAAGTCTGCTCTGGCTGGTCTGTGCCTCAGGTCTGGGCTGCCCCAGGTCTGGGCCGCCTGGCTAATGCAGGACTGCTCTCTGATCCCAACCCAGTGAGATAGACCCTTCCTGTCAGCCTCTCAGGCTGCCATCAGCAGGAGATTTGTTTCTCTCTGTCACTTTGTGGGTTCTGTAGCTCTAAAATTTGTTTAGAGTCATATTTTACAGGTATTGGAGGATGTTGGAGCAGGAGCTCAAGCAAGTTCCTGCTTCTACTCTGCCATCTTTGCTCCCTCAGAATTTTCTTCTTTTTTTAAAAGTCTTTCTTGATGTCATATATTTTTTTACATCATCATGATTATCCCCAGTATTCTCCCTCCGTTTCCCAAAGAATCATCCATATAACATATAATATTTTTAAAGATAAAAAAAGAAAAGGAAAAATTAGCACAACTGATCAATATATTGAAAAACATTTAAAACACATGCAATATGTAGCATCTGTGAACATCCCAAATCAATGAAGGGATGGATTGTGAGTGTCTTATCATATTTCTTTATTCATGTCATGCTTGATCTTTATAATTTTGTTATATTCACTTGATTTTTGTGTGTGTGGTTCTTCCATTTACATTGTTGCAGTCATTGTATATATTGTTTTCTTGACTTTGCTTACTTCACTCTATATCAGTTCATGTGGATTTCTCCATGATTCTCTATATTCATCACATACATCATTTCTTACAGCATAGTAAGAGTAATAATTACATTGATGTACCACAATTTGTTTAGCCATTCCTCAATGAACATCTACTTTGTATCCATTCCTTTACTATCACAAAAAGTGCTGTAATACATATTGTGGGGTGTATGATGTCTTCCTTCTTACCAATGGCTACCTTGGGGCAAGAGTACCATAATGGAACCCTTGTTTCAAAAGGGTATGAACATTTTAAAAAGTTACTTTATTTGCATTACTCCAAATTATTTTCCAAAATGATTACACTGTTTCACAGCTCCATCAACAATGCTTTAGTGTGCCTATCATCCCACAACACCTCTAACAGTGACTATTACTATTTTTTGGTAATTTTTGTCAATTTGCAGGGTATGAGGTAAAACCTCAGAATTGTTTTGATTTACATTTGTCTTATTATTAGTAATTTGGAGCATTCTTTCATGTGGTCATGAATACTTTGCAATTCTTTTGAAAAATGTTTGTTCATACTTTTTTAATTTTTTTTCTTACTTTCAGTTTTAAATTCTCTCTTTCCTTCTGGCCCCTTCCCCACCCATTGAGGAGGCAAGACATATGACATCCATAATACATTGCTCATATACTCTGACCACTTATCTTGGGGAATGGCTATTAGTCTATGTATATTTATTGTTTATATATTTTGGACACCAAATCTTTTACCTGAAAAATTTGATGGAAATATTTCCCCCACTTGACTGCTTTCCTCCTTCTTGTAGGTGCAGAATTATGTCTGTATAGAACCCTTTCAGTTTCATACAATCATTTATTTATTTAATCTATTGTAATTGCCTCTGTGTTTTGTTTGGTTAAGAATCTATCTCCTATTCATAGCTGTGAGAAGTATATAATCTGTTTGCCTCTTAAATTTTGAAAATAATATCATCATTAATATTAAGATTATGTATCCACATTTAGAATGCATTGTGGAATATGATGTAAGGTGCTGGTCTAAGCCTAATCTCGGTCAGACTACTTTCCAGTTTTACCAGCAGATTTATCAAAGAAAGAGCTTTTCCTAGGTAACTTATGTTTTCTACTTTATCAAACACTGGGTTATTGAGTTCTATTGTTTCTGATTCTCTCTTGTGTAGTCTCTTCCCATTGGTTTGTCTCTCTCTTTTTTAACCAATACCAGATAATTTTGATGACTGATACTTTATGATATAATTTGAGATCTAAAAGTGCTATTTCACCCTCATATCTACCTCTTTTCATCATTTTTCTTGATATTCTGGATCTTTTGTTTTTACAAATGACTTTTATTATTATTTTGTCAAGCTCTGTAAAGTATCCCCTTGGTGATTTGATAGGTGTATCATTAAAGGCCTACATTAATTTTGATAGGATTATCATTTTTATTAATTGGCATGGCTGAGCCATGAGCACTGACTCTTCCTCCAGTTATTTGGGTTGTTCTTTATTTCTTTAAGGAACACTTTGTGCAGGAGTCTTTTATGTGCTCTGATAGGCTGATTCCCAAATATTTTATTCATTTTGTTGTTATTAGGCATGGGATTTCCCTCTCTACTGTTTCTTTTTGGGTTCTGTTATTATTATATAGAAATGCTGTTTATTTTTGAGGGTTTATTTTGTAACCCACAACTTTGCTATGTTAATTGTATCTTTGCCGATTCCCTCAAATTTTCCAAGCAAACCATTATATCATCAGCATATAGGGATAGCTTTATCTTCTTTTTACTTATCTTTATTCCTTTAATTTATTTCTACTTATTATTGTTGTTGATAGCATTTCCAGAACTATACCAAATACTAGTGGGGAAATTGGGCATTGTTGCTTCATGAAATCTTATTGGGACAATGCTGATCTTCTATCTGACTTGAGACAGAAGGAAAGGTGAATAAGATGTATGCTCTGGGACACAGTGTTGGGAAAAGATATGTAGATATGAATGGAGTAAAGGGCCAGAAAAATTGAAGGAATTCTTAGTACCACTGAACCTGCTATCACAACCAGGGGTCTAAAATATATTAACAACCCTCCCCCCCCCAGGAGGTGAAAAGAGATACTGACTACTTGTGTTTGCCAAGAAGGATGTTGGTGATGACTTCCTCCTTCCCTCCTCTTCTCAAACCTCTCTTTCCCCCATACCAGGGAGATTGTTTCAAAGTTTTCCTGTTCTTTAAAGTCCATTTACACTTTCTATTTAATTAGTAGCAAAGCTGACTTAAATTAAGATGTGATCAATCATAATTGCTGTGGTTTGAATGCTTCATTATATTTCAGCAGAGAGTTGCAAAGGAGTAGGACAGAGTGATGGGCACATTATGCAGGGGGAGAGAAATGAGCAGAGAAAATGAACTCTCTCCATCTGATTTAAAAAAATATTTGTAAAAATTTAATGGATGGGAAAAACAACCATTTCCATAACACAGTATAATTTTTAAAATGGTTGCACATGAAACTGCAAATCTATTATGTACAGCTTTCTATTCTTGATTTTTTTTTACCAGAGTAAACTGGTTGGAGGCTTGGGAGCTAAATAAGGGAGAATCTTATTGGTATTGATTTTCTATATAAACCTCCCAAAGTGAGGCAAGCATGGAGCAAATCACAGTTGGCAGTCTGGTGGGCAAGCCAGGGACTGTTGAGTCTTGTGGCCATTTCCATTCTTTGAAAGTCTTCTCATCTACCCCCCTCCAATCTCCCAATTCCCAACACATCCATGATTTAGAACAGAAATTTCTCTTTACAGGTGGAGCTGAAGATAGTGACTAGTGAGTACCCCTCCTTTCCCTTAGTAGTAATGTGGCAGGAGAATTTTTCCACCTTCTACAAATAACCTTCAGAGACACTCAGCTATATTTTAATTATTTTTAACTAGTCTCCAACAAGCAATTCCTGAGACCTACAAGTTAGCAAAATACTTTATATATTTCATATAGCCAATAGAGACTTTTTTATTCTCACAACTTGAAACTTTGGGACAAGGTGAGAATGTGGGAGAACTGGAAGAAATAAATGTTTTTAGGAATATCTATGTTTTTCCTCCATTCTAGTCAACACATTTAGAAATCCTCCTTAGATTCTTTAGCTGTCATAAAATTTCTGAAAAAAAAAAAAACTGAATACTGAAATAAGAATTCCAGCACTTCTAATGCTTCGTTAGGCAATGTAAAGGAGACATCCTGAACAATTCTGGTCACTGGGAAGGCTTTGGTCTCTTCTTACAGACAGGATAAGGGCCCCACTGATTTAGAGACTGAGGTCTTTTACTAAAGTCTGACTTGAAGAATCCATACTTAGTGCTTTCACAGGAACCCGCCTCAAGTTAGTGACATCTCTATTGCATGGATGATAGCTTACATTCTTAGTGTTGCCTTCTAAAAGAATGTTGCAATAAATGTGCCTCCTGAGGCATTGCCCAAGCAATGACTTCAATCATGCAATAATTGGGTTTTAGATGAGCGATCAAGCATGGTGGCAGTTCAGGGACTTTTTCTTTCAATCTATATCCTAATTCCAGAATACTATTGAAATTGGTGAAATATAAAAATCAATGTAGAGCTTATAAAGTCAATTGCTATATAATTAGCAGTACTTGCTTGTCCTTTATAACTAGATGGAGCTTTGTGAGAGGCTACCTGAAAATTTTATAAAATATACTAAAATGTTTAGGAGTTGGAATTTAAATACAGCTCTATCCTGACTCCACACCCCACACTCCCGTTACTAGGCCATTTGGCCTTATCTAGGCACTCTATCTACTATACCAGCTCACTTATTTGGCATTTCGTCAACCAGGAATATATGTTAGCCACTATTTCCTCACCCATATGGTGCAATGATAATTGATTATTATAATGTACTTGAGGTACTGAGATCTTTCTTACCATGAAAGAAAGATTGGATTGGATTTGAATTTATTGAACATTGGATATCCATATATGGCATATATGATATATCTCTTAGCTAGAATATTTGATTAAAAGATTCTATTCTCTGAGTGGGTTGGATAACTGTGAGTTTATTTTTTATATTTTATATTATTATTATATATTAAAATATTTATTTTATTTTATATTTATATATACTTCTGTGTGTGTGTATGTCTCTGTGTGGGTGTGTGAGTATATGTGCATGTATAAGTATGTTTGCTGTTTCTTTACTATATGAAAGTAAACTTTCCTTTCCCTAAGACAAATACTTTCTCTCAATTCTTCAGGCCAAACTAGACTACCTCTACCCTGCTAATTACAAGACCACTTCTACTTTTATCTTACATGCCCAATTTTCATTTATAATATAGACAGATAGTGGCAGTGTAGCCAGCTTGTGCTAGATTGTTGGGCTTGGACTCAAGAAGACTCGTGTTCAAACCCCACTCTGTCACTGGTCAAGTCACTTAACCTCAGTGAACCTCAAGCAAATCCCAGGTACTTATGAATAAATAAGTGAATGAAAAGAGCATTAATTAAGTGCTCTCCATGAACAAAGCTAAGGTGCTGGAGGGGCTAAGGTGATAGAGATATAAACAAAAATATAGACGGTCTCTGATCTCAATAATTCACACACTAATGAGGGAAGACACCACATCTAGGAGATTTTAGCTGCAAGTTAGGTAGGAATGTCCCTTGCTCCTTATGGTGTAGCAACAAAGGAACTCTTAATACATCTTATTCAATGTCATCTCCATTGAAAAACAATGTTAAGTTTATGATACTGACAGTGCCAAGGACTGTGGTGGTAAGAATTTTCTTTTCTGGTTTTGTAGCATCTGCAAAAAACAGTTGCCAGGGTGAACTCCAGAAAAGTTGCTACCAATGATGCCAGGGATGGCTGCAGGGCCTGAACCAATGATTTGGAGGGCACTGCATTGCGATTCCCAGGGTTCTTGGGCTCAGGGTCTTTGACTATCCCTGTCAGGGTCTAAAAAGAGTTGATGATAGATGTGGGGATGGTGGTGATGGTTTGACATGCTTGGCACTTGCTACCTTTTTGCTTTTCTTCAGGGTACCTTGCTATTTCAGGTTGATTTGCCTACTAAGCCATTGGTAGGTTTTTCTGGGTGGAAGCAATTCCACATAAGATTTGCATGAATATCTTTGCTCATAGAGGAGAAATAAAAATTTCTACAAAAAAGCAACTTTTAGAAATTTGATATGGAATTCAAAGTATAGTTAGAAATACAGTGATAAATTCTTTGAATGGCCAAATCCTTATTTGAAGATCAATTTTATAATTTCTAACCATCTGAATGCTATTTTAGAAAAAAAGATATTTCTCTATTATTCATTCATCTTTGGTGATTCTGGTTGACTTTTAAAAAACCTGTAGTTTGTATTAGTTTCCATTCATCTTTAAGAAAATGGATTCTGAAACCAGTTTTGTAACTTATTTTCTTACTAATTCATTTCACACTTTAAAAAATTAACTCAAGTATCTTTATTCATTTTTCAAAGGGAACATCTGCAGGCAATGGTGTGTTGAGAAATGTTTAACAACTGGCTCTCCAAAAACCAACAATAACAACACACTTTTAAGATTAATCTGCATTATCAATATTTTTCTATCATTTTCTTAAAACTAGATCTTTTGTTTTTCCAAATGAATTTTATCATTTAATCAAGTTATATAAAGTATCCCCTTGGTAATTTTGATTGATATACCATTAAGAGTTTAAATTAATTTTGGTAGCATTGTCATTTTTATTATACAACTGTGATAGTAATGGAATGTGGAGATTCCCCTGTATTGGGCTTGGTTTTCAAATTGATTGTGTTAAAACCCAGAGCTTGTTAATCCCACCTGTGGGATGGACTTGTTGATGTGAAAAGAAAGTCCTGAACTGGGAGGAGCTGGTGACGTAGATTTGGAGAGACAAGAGAGAGGCAGAAGGACTTTTTTTTTGGAAGCAGCACCTCGTGGAGAGAGAGAGAGACTAAGAGAATTGCTGGTGGCCGCTTTGAATTGCCCTGGACTTTTGAGACCTGCCCCCTGAGCTGCCAAGGACTGAGGAGACATGGCTGTTTTGCTGGTACTTTGTCTGTCTGTTTTGATGTTGTTTTGCCAGATTTGTCCACTGGTGAAAGACAGTCCTTTTGTTGAAGAAGTCCTGGAACCTGGCTGTTCGCTAAGAAGCCCTGAGACTGTCCTGCAGACAGAGAGTGAATACTGTCCACTGGTGAAGGACAGTGCTGTTGTTGCAGGGGTCTGGAGACTGTCCTGCAGACAGAGTGAATACTGTCCACTGGTGAAGGACAGTGCTGTTGTTGTAGGGGTCTGGAGACTGTCCTGCAGACAGAGTGAATACTGTCCACTGGTGAAGGACAGTGCTGTTGTTGCAGGGGTCTGGGAACCTTTCTGTTGGTTCAGAAGCCCTGAAGAAAGATTTTCTTGTATGTTTACAGAAATCCTAGGAGAGGGTTTTGCTAATGTTTTCAGGGGTTCTAGGACTGTTCTACAGACAGAGGATGAATTAATGGAGGGACTGGCAATGTATCTTGTGGCCTTGCTAAGCCTTGTCTCCCCAGGAACTAAGATTGCTGAGAACTTGCCTCCTGTCAAGATGAAGAAAAGACCTCCATTTGAGTATTAAGTGCTGTGCTTAAACTTGATGTAACTCTGGGGTAGATTCAATTGTGATCCAGGGGTGGGGAACTTTTGACCTTTTTGTGCTTTGTGATGGACCAAATGAAGGTACAGCCTAGGGGTGGAGAAGTATTTAGAACAGAGACTTTGTAATTGATTGAATGATTGGAAGGTCCTGGGGTGGGGTAGTCCTTGGAGATTATTTAATCACATTTAGTAAATGCTGTATTTTGGAATGATGTCATGTTTTGATCTTCTCTGTTCTTGGTTGGTCACTGAATAAAATGGAGAGCACCTATGCTGGTATTTTGAACCTGGGAAGTTGCCTTTCTTTTGGCATTACAGTACAACAAACAACAAAACAATAAGTTAAATTCTAAAATTTCTCACACTGAAAATTTAACAATTCGCTTTCATGAACAGGTCAAAGCACACCTCTCTATGTGAGTTATTGTTTGTACCTGTGGCTGTAACTTGCTATAGCAAGTAAAACATCTGAAGAAATTTGTCAGCAACTCCAACACAAAGCATATTTATGTTGTGAAATAGTCTCATTGGGCACATGGAAATAACTTGAATTGCTACTAGAAAAATATAGTCCAAGTAAAGGGCAGGTCCTGAGGTAACTCACCCTATGGGCAGCACATTTAGTCCTTTTGTTCTTTTATTGCTTTGAAGGATTAAGTAGCTAGTCTCTGTCTTTGACCAATCCTGTTGGGTTTCTTAGAAGCCCTACCTGCTTAATAGAATGAGAACCATGTGCTTTTAACTGACTTCTGCATTCACCATAGGTGAAAGTCTCTTTTTCAGGTGTGGCCCTGACAATGTTAGAGAAGTAATGTTGACTTTCATCCAAGGATAATTGAAACTATAGGAAATACACACACACGTATGTGTATGCATATATATGTATACACACAATTATATATTATGTATAGTGCTATGTTATAAATAATGTATAATTATATATAATATATAAATACATTGTATAATATATTATATACATATTATATAAATATATGTATATTTAAAAGTCATTCACCACTAGACATGTGACCACATGGTCAGAACAATTTTCAAAAGAAGAAATTTCAAGAGGTTTACAACCTGAAAAAAAAATTAAAAATCAGTAATAATCAGAGAAATTTGAACTAAACAACCCTGGTATCACATTATACCATGGAGCTAATAGAAGTACTAAAAGTTTTTTAATTTCACATAATCAAACTTACCTATTTTATCTGTTGTCATTGATTTTATCCCTTGTTTAGTTAGGAATATAGTTGTAAGAAGGATGTGTAATATAATACCAAGGAAAGGCAACTTCCCAAGGTTCAAAATACCAGCATAGGTGCTCTCCATTTTATTCAGTGACAAACCAAGAACAGAGAAGGTCAAAACATGACATCATTCAAAATACAGCATTTACTAAGAGTGATTAAATAATCTCCAAGTACTACCCCACCCCAGGACCTTCCAATCATTCAATCAATTACAAAGTCTCTGTTCTAAATACTTCTCCACCCCTAGGCTGTACCTTCATTTGGTCCACCACAAAGCACAAAAAGGTCAAAAGTTCCCCACCACTGGATCACAATTGAATCTACCCCAGAGTTACATCAAGTTTAAGCACAGCACTTAATACCCAAATGGAGGTCTTTTCTTCATCTTGACAGGAGGCAAGTTCTCAGCAATCTTAGTTCCTGGGGAGACAAGGCTTAGCAAGGCCACAAGATACATTGCCAGTCTCTTCATTAATTCATCCTCTGTCTGTAGAACAGTCCTAGAACCCCTGAAAACATTAGCAAAACCCTCTCCTAGGATTTCTGTAAACATACAACAAGAAAATCCTTCTTCAGGGCTTCTGAACCAACAGAAAGGTTCCCAGACCCCTGCAACAACAGCACTGTCCTTCACCAGTGGACAGTATTCACTCTGTCTGCAGGACAGTCTCCAGACCCCTACAACAACAGCACTGTCCTTCACCAGTGGACAGTATTTACTCTCTGTCTGCAGGACAGTCTCAGGGCTTCTTAGCCAAAAGCCAGGTTCCAGGACTTCTTCAACAACAGGACTGTCTTTCACCAGTGGACAAATCTGGCAAAACATCAAAACAGACAGACAAAGTACCAGCAAAACAGCCATGTCTCCTCAGTCCTTGGCAGCTCAGGGGGCAGGTCTCAAAAGTCCAGGGCAATTCAAAGCGTCCACCAGCAATTCTCTCAGTCTCTCTCTCTCCACGAGGTGCTGCTTCCAAAAAAAGTCCTTCTGCCTCTCTCTTGTCTCTCCAAATCTACATCACCAGCTCCTCCCAGTTCAGGACTTTCTTTTCACATCAACAAGCCCATCCCACAGGTGGGATTAACAAGCTCTGGGTTTTAACACAATCAATTTGAAAACCAAGCCAATACAGGGGAATCTTTAATTGCCATTACTATCACAGGATGTGACTAGTTTCCTTTTTGTTTATTTTTATGGTAGGATCTTTAATGTTAGAGTCATATATCCATTTAGAATGCATTGTGCAATATGGTATAAGGTATTGGTCTAAGCTTAATTTCTTCAAGACAGCTTTCCAGTTTTCTCAGCAGTTTTTTTTTAATAAACAAAAGATTCTTTCATAAATACTGTATGTTTTCCTGTTTATTGAACATTGGAGTTATTGAGTTCCATTGTTTTTTGATTCTCCCTTGTCTAATCTGTTCCATTGATCTACCTCTCTATTTTTAACCAATATTGAATGGGGCTGATGACTGCTGCTTTATAATATAGTTGGAAGTCTGCAGATTCTCTTCTCTCTTTATCTTTACCCTTCAATATATTTTCAAAAGAGAAAGCATTGAACCCCAGCAATTATTCCAGCGGTTCCTTAGACTGCTGATGAATATTTCACTTGGGCAGTAGAGAGACAATATTTACCTGGCCCAATGAACCACTCTTCAGGCTCAACCAATTGTCCAGGCTATCTTTGGAGGCTGGATATAGTTTGTCGGCCACTGTGACTTTGTACCATATTATAGACTCTCAACTTTAGGTGTTGGACTCTTAGGAACAAAGACTTGTTCTCCCATATCATACCTTGATGTTGACTTGATAGAGCTATTTTGTGATTGAAGAAAAACAAAGGCTTGTCAATCGAATAAATGTAATAAGCCACCATTGCCAGCACAATAGGGAGAATAGGGCATGGAGGGGCAAGAGATTCTAAGCAAAACTTTGGATGCACACTCAAAAGCCTCCTGGGACTTTGGGGGAGTTCTGGGACACAGGGAACAGCCACTTTGAGTGAAGGCCTCTTAAATCTGTACTTCTGCTACTTTGATGGAGTCAGTGGCAAGGAGGCTGGTGTGACATAGATCAGATTAGCCTATACATGGTGGTGATCAAGAAAGTGAGGAGAGTAAAGACTAATGCAGGCCTAGAATTGACCAAGGTTGGGAATGTCTGCAGCAGTTGTGCATGTAGGCTCTTGGTCTTTCTTCACTGTAGAGATTTGAAGGGGGGAGGTATCATAAGATAAGATCCATTGATCTAAGTTTGTGGCTTATGCTGCTTGAGAACCTACATGCTACCGTGTTTCCCCGATAATAAGACCTATCCTGAAAATAAGCCCTCCCCTTACTGTGTAAGATTCCTCTAAAATAAGCCCTCCCCCGAAAATAAGCCCTATTGAGATTGCTACTGTAGTGAAGGTGATCCCCTGCGCTACACACTACATTACGGTACCCTCTGTATGCACTGTCCCCCCCCTCCCGGTGAAACGCACGCCGCGCTCCAAGCTGCATCCAATCAGAGCTGTAGCAGTGAGCGCGTCATCCTGTTCTCCCCAGTGATTTGCTTATTGAATAAAGGTACATTTTTTTGTTCACATTTACCTGTTTATTAAAATTGCTGTCAATGTTCATTAAAATAAGCCCTCCCCTGAAAATAAGCCCTCTGGTGTTTTTCTGTCCAAAAAAAATTAATAAGACAGTGTCTTATTATCGGGGAAACACGGTATGTGTGACCAAGCTGAAGAAGCAGGTAACGATGAAAGTATGGGGTCAGATGCACACTAGAGCTTTTTACATTATATCTGGATGAGAGCTAGAAATTTATATTAAAGGTACAAAATGGGAGGGAGGAATGTTTAGAGTGCTTCTTTCTTTAGCACTGCTCAATCAGCTATGAGAAGGGAAGGAAGCGAGTTATAAAACAATGCAGGTACCTTAGTTTCACTAAGGTGGGCCTCGAGAGTCTTTATTGCAGACCAGTCTAGCATTTATCTGGACTGTTTTGTTTATCAGTCATCTGGCGAGGAGAGTACTTTATAGACTCTAACCCAGGGGTTCTTAACCATTTTTTGCTTTTTGGAGGGGGGAAGGCAGGGCAATTGGGGTTAAGTGACTTGCCCAAGGTCACACAGCTAGTAAGTGTTAAGTGTTTGAGTCCGGATTTGAACTCAGGTATTCCTGACTCCTGGGCAGGTGCTCTATTCACTGTGCCACCTAGCCTCCCCTTAACCATTTTTTAAAAATATCATGGACCCCTTTTGGTAGCCTGGTGAAATTTAGGGGCCCTTTCTTAGAATAATGTTTTTAAATGCATAAAAGAAAATTAGCATCACAAAGGAAACACAGTTGAAACATAGTTATCAAAATACTGCACTAGATGATTCTTCTCTACTCTCACCCACCACCTCCCAGTGGGTAAGAAGAGTCTTATTCCATGCTCTTTTGGGAGAAGGGAGCAGGTGAGAACTCAGGAAGGGGGGAAACAGGGAGGAGGGAGTTATAGAGTACAAAGATGGAAGGCCACATGGAAAGCTTCAGTGGCTCCAGGGCCTTGGGGGAATTGCACAAATCCAGTAGAAACTGTTTCAATGGGCATTGTTACAAGAGTATTTAGGAGAGCCAGATAGTGAGAGAGGGCTTAGTGTGTGTTGGATCACACTTTGTGAGAAAGGTCGTCAGTTTAGTGTATGGTGAGAACGGTTGGAGTGGTTGAAGCTGTGAGAAATGATGGTGCAGGGACCTAGGTCTTTCTGGCTTTGTGTTATCACTGTGGTGGTGATGGGGCTGTTTGTGTGTGCTTTGCTCATCCTGGCAGGCAGGCCTTTTGTTTTTCCATAGCTGCCACATAGCCTGCACCAGATGTGGAGGGTTAGCCAAAATTTGGTCCAGTGCTATTCTTAGCTATAGCCAAATTCCACCCAGTGCTTCCTATTTCAATGGTGCTGGCTGAGGTGACTCCAAACCTGTCACCTGGGTTGCATTTACAGGGCTATGCTTGACTGGGCCCAGAGCCTCCTTTCCTCATCTAAAAAATGTGAATGATCCTCGTTTCCCATCTCACTGGGAATTTATGAAGATGGATGAGAGAAGAATAAGCATTTAAATGATTTGCAACCCCCATATTAAAGGCACCCAAAAAGTACAAAATCCTAGTTATAGTTCTGAGCTCTTGCTTAGGGTATGCTATAATTTATGGATGTACTGACATACTAAAGGACAAAGAGATTTGTAATTCCTAGTCAGACCAGTGAAAGGCTGCATGAAGTCCATTACTCTTCAGGCTCCCCCATCCTAGGGAAGGAACTCTCCTCTCCTCTGTCTCTGCATTGCCTTTGCCCTAGCTTCACCACCTGCTTGAGTGCTCAGTCCACTCCTCAGCCTTTTGCCAGGTTTCTTAAAGACAACACCAACAGGGGACAGGGTGGAGGTGGGAAGCAAAAATTATAGAGGCTTGTATGCCAGAATGATGCTTCAAAAACTTGAAACCAGATTTTAAATGAATGATGACGTCAGCATAGCAAATTAATAATTAATGAAGGTGTAATTTATGTAAGCTATGTAAATTACATGAGAATTCTCTGCCTACTGGGAGTGTGGGGTGGGTAGGGGGTGAGGCGAGGAAGGGTGCTGTCAATAAAAAGAACTAGAGAGCTTTTCTTTTTTGTACTCTTTAAGGTTTGCAAATAGCTTTATAGTATCTCCTTTGATACTCATGACAACCCTTTGGGGTAGGTGTAATTGTTATCCCCATTTTGCAAATGGAGAAACTAAGCCTGGCAGCGATTAAGTGATGCGCTTGGAGTCACACAGATGGTTAAAGGGTCTGAGGCAGTAGTCAAAGTCCCTCATTTTATCTACTCTATTACCTAGTTTCTTTCCTAAACCTACTTTTCTGAGTTTGTTAGTTTTCCTATCTTGCAACAAAACTTGGAACTGTTTGTAAACCGACTACTGAAATCTGAGTATAGAGATCACAGACAGAACAGAAACAAAACTGGTTCAGTTTCTGTTTTTGGTCCCCTGCCAACCCTGATCTTTCACTTCAACCACACACAGACTTGGCAAGGCACGAATCTGATTGCTTCTTGTGAAAGGTGAAGTGCTTCCCTGCCAATCCTCCTAAATGGTAGAAATATTACCCACCCCATTGCATGGTCAAAATCCCCCTGAGGCAGGGGTTCTTAATTGGGGTCTGCAAACTTTTTTTAAAAAAATAAATTTTGAGAATGATTTCAATGTCATTATTTTTCTTTTACAATACTATGCATTTTGTTTTGTTTAAACAAAAAACTTGTGAGAAGAGGTCCGTAGACTTGCCAGAAGGGGTTTATGATACACCAAAAAAAAAAGTTGAGAATGCCCGATAGTTTTGAGGTGATACAAAGAAGTTGTTAGATGAATCTGAGAATGCATGTGTCCTAGGTTTGTAGGTAAGGATTTATATTACTGGGGACCACAAAAAATAGCTATGAAATGCAGAAAAATTTGGGTTACCAGGGAAATAAGGTGGAATTTCTAGCTGGGACCTGGATTCCCAAAAGGACATTTATAGAGCAGTGTTCTTTATTTGACCAGGTGTAAGTTATGATTCTTTGTCCTTTGTCATGGGAGGGGGGTGGTATGTTATAGGAGAATGAGCCCTAGATTTGGGGCATTAGATGTAAAGTCCTAACTTTGACATTTATTAGCTATGTGATCTGTACAAATTACTTAACCTCCTTAAGCCCCAACTTCCTCATCTACAAAATGGGAATATTACAACCTTCCTTACTTGTTCGGTGAAAAGAAAGTTATTTGGGGGCGGGTAGGTGACCCAGTGAATAGAGTACTGGCCCTGGAATCAGGAGGACCTGAATTCAAATCCAGCCTCAGACACAACACAAAAAGTAGCCATGTGACCTTGGGCAAGCCACTTAACCCCAACTGCCCTCCAAAAAGCAAAAAAGAAAAGAAAGTTATTTGAAAACCTTAAAATGTCACATAAATGAGAGTGATTCTTTGTGATAGTGATTAAATATGATAGAGCCAAACTGCATCTGTAACCTGCTAAGCCAGTATTCCAAAGGCATGCAATCTTGAATTTGTGCTCATTTTCTGATTGGAGAGTAGTACAGAGGAGGAAACTTCTTACATGAACTAAGACCACCACATATTTGCCTGCACTTTATCAGAGAGGAAGGGGGGAAAGTGGGGTATATGAGCATAAAAAAGGGCAATTACTGCTTTTTTGGAAAGATCCATCCTAAAGGAAAAAGCTGCAGATGTCTGCACCAGTGGTAATACTAGCTTACAGCACTAGATGGCAAAATGGTGCCATTTTTATAGTCATTCTCAAAAGGCATTTCTAAAACCACTCAATATACGGAACTGCACAAAATCCCAAGTCAAGGCAAATTAAAAAATAGGTCTAGGGAAATTTTTTTCCCTTGAGTATTTAAAATAAATATTATTATTTAGAAAGTGTCTATTGGGAGTTCTTCCAAGGCTATAAGGCTTTGATAAGGGGGGGGGGTTATGTGCATGTTGTTCTTCTAGAGGCTAAACTCCTAATCGGTCAGATAAGTTCTGGAGGATAACACAAGATTCAGAACATAGTGTACTTTCACAATGAAAAAATAGATGTGACCCTGGCATACTATGCAAACATAATTTGCCTTGTTCATCTTTGTTTACATGAACAAGAAATTGTAAGACTACGGATGGAAGGGGCCTTAGAGACCATTTAATCTAGTCTTTCTTTAGATGAAGAAACTGAGTCTTGGTGAGAATAAACAGCATGTCCCGTGCAACACAGGCAGTAAGTAAAAGATTTAGGATTTGAACCCAGTTCCTCTGACTTTAGGTTTAATATTCTTGCTAGGTGACTTACCAGATAAAAGTGCTGAACTTTGGAGTCAGAAAGACTCAATCCTGCCTCAATCGTTTATTAGTTATATAACCCTGGGCAAATCACTTAACCTTTTTTCAACCTCAATTTCCTTATTTGGAAAACAGGAAAATTAAAAACTCCTGCCTCCCAGAGTTGTTGTAAGGATGAGATGAAATAACATATGTAAAGCACTTTTGTAAGCCTCAAAGTGATATACTACCTATAATTATTAAGCCACAGATGAGTAGGAGGAAATCTAGTTGGCATTAAGTGATGTGTGTCTGCTTGTGTCAGCAGTTGGGGATTTAGTCTTGTTTCTCCTTTGCTTTTTCTAGTTTCTATTCTTACAATTCAGGTCTTTCCATGAAACAAAAGATATCTGCACTGTCATACTCAGTTTGACACCACTTTTTTTTTTTACAGTATTTTCTTCCTTATATGTACTTCATTAGAGCTTTGTGACCAGCCATGTGGAGCTGTATGGTTTCCAGATTTTTTTCCCTCTTTCTTAATTCACACAGTCACAGAATTTCAGAATTAGAAGGAACCTCAGAAACCATTTAGTTCAACACATATTGAACCAAGTGTCCCCTCTAAAAGTTACCTATTAAATGGTCTGGTAGATTTTTTTTTCATTCTTCCAATAGTGGGAACTCACTGTTTCCAAGAAAATTCAAGTTCCATTTTTCATTGTGGAGAAAAGAGAAGATTTTATAATCAAAGAGAAGAGACATTCAGTTTAAATCAACAAATGATTATTAAACACCTTCCATATACATGGAATTGTACTAGGTTCTTGTGCTATTAAAAAAAAGGAAAAAAAACTGCACTGAAAGACATTGCATTCTTTTGGGGGATGGAACAAACACCTACTTCACAGAAAAGGAAATACAAAGTATACACAAACTAATAATATGTTCAGTCTGTCTCTATTCTTACATGGAATTATTTTGAATAAATGACTGTTTTATTATTTTAAAAATTCTCTTTATTAATATGAGCTGGACAAACATAATACAAACATTTATTATACAAAGAAAAAAAAGAGATCGTATATGACACTGTGAATCCTTTACATGAAGCTTGTTTTTTTAAAGCATATATTAAATTTTACATGATAGTCTCAAAACTATCCTACTTGTTTATGTCCCCTTTTGAACTTTCTTCTCTTCTATTCAAAAAAGTCTCATTGACATTCTTGTTTTGGGCAATTGGGGTTAGGTGACTTGCCCAAAGTCACAGGGTTATTTTTTGGGTTAAGTGTTGGAGGCCAGATCCAAACCCAGATCCTCCTGACTCCAGGGCCAGTGCTCTATTCACTGTGCCACCTAGCTGCCCCTCATTGACATTCTTAATACCAATACTACTAAGCCTCACTCCCCCTGACTTTCTAACAAAAATAAAATCTCTCCTCTGTTAACAAGCAAAACAAAATTACACTTTGGGTATGTTTTAAATATGTATGTCTCATCCCACACCTCTGATCCATTACTTCCCTGCCAAGAGGTAGAAAACTCGCTCAATCATACTAATTTTTAAATCTTTCACAGCTGTCTTCCTTTATGGTGTTTTAGTCATTCTATGTTTTCCTGCTTTTGCTCCTTTCAATCTATATTGATTCATACTAGTCTGCCTTCCTCTGAAATCATGCCTTTCATTATTTTTAATGTTACTATAATCCATCATATTCATATAAAAATTATTTTAGTAATATCATAACTATTGGTTAACCCTAGTGTTTCTCATTTTTTTTTGCTATCACAGAAAAGCTGCCATAAATATGTTTTTATGTATATCTCTTTCGGATTTATACCTAAAAGTGATCTTAATGGGTCAAAGTGACTTTGGGGACATAGTAGCAAATTGCTTTAAAGACTGAGCCATTAAGAATATCTTTCTTCCCATAGACTTACCAACAATTGTCACTTTCTTTTTTTGTCATCTTTGTTAATATGATGAGTTTAAGATGGAAACTCAAGGTTATTTTAATTTCTATGTATTTTATTATTGATGGTTGAAATTTTTTTCATATAATTGTTGATGGTTTAGATTTCTTCTGTTGAGAATCACCTGTTCACATATTTTGACCATTTGTCAAGTGGGGAATAGCTCTTATTCTTATATATTTAAATCACTTCCCTATTAATCTTGAACAGCAGACCCTTATAAGAACAAGTTGTAAAGATTTTTTCCTTAGTAAACTGTAACCATTCTAATTGCATTGATTTTGTTTGTGCAAAGATATTTTAATTCTGTGTAGTCAAAATTGTTCATTATATAGCCTCTGTACCTTGGTTGGTTAATAACTCTTCCCCTATCCACAGTTGTGAAATCCTTGAATTTCTTCATTACATAATATTTTATATGTAGGTCATCTGTTATGGGTTTGTTGTGGTATATGATGTGAGATATTTATCTAAACTTATTTTCTGTATGACTATTCTTTTTAACCAAAAATGTTTACCAGATACAGTCCCTACCCCATTATTTGTGCCCATAGACATATTGAATTATGTTACAATGTTGAATTGCTTCTGGATCTTGCATATCTAATTTGTTTCACATCCACCTTTCTTTTTTATATACTGATTTTTTTTAATTTTTATTTTTTAAATTAAATTTCATGTTTATTTTTAGTTTACATCATTCATTTCCACAAGATTTTGAATTACAAATTTTCTCCCCATCTTTACCCTACCCACCACCCCTAAACAGCGATCCCACTGTATACCCACTCCCCCAATCTGCTCTCTCCTATATACTCCCCCATACTCCCTCCAACTTTCCAGTGGGGCAAGATGGATCTCTATACACCAGTGCCTATATATCTTATTTCCCAGTTGCATGTAAAAAGAAGTAATAATAATAATTTTTAAACATTTGTTTTTAAAATTTTGAATTCCAGATTCTTTCCCTTCCTCCCTTGTCACCCACCCTTACTGGGAAGATAGGCAGTTCAATATAGGTTGTACATGTGTAGCTATGCAAAACGTTTCCAAAATGTATATATTGTGAAAGACTGAGCATATTTCCCTCCATCCTATCCCGCCCCCTACTTGTTCAATTCTCTACTTTGACCCTGTCGCTTTTCAAAGTGTGTGCTTCCAACTTCCCTCCCCCACACCTGCCCTCCCCTCCATCATCCCCCCTTTCATCCCCTTCCCCCCTACTCTCCTGTAGGGTGAGATACCCTATTTAGTATGTATGTCATTCCCTCCCTAAGCCAAATTCAATGAGAGTAAGGTTGACCCATTCTCTTTTGCTTTCCTGTTCTTCCCCTCCATTGTAACAGTTTTCCCTTGCCTCTTCTATATGAAATAATTTACCCCATTCTGTCTCTCCCCATTTCTTTTCATTGTATTCCTCTATCACCTCTCAATTTCACCTTTTAAGTATCATCCCTTCCTATTCAATTGGTTCTGTGCCCTCTGTCTATGTACACCTGTACAAATATATATACAAACTCACATATGTATTCATATGTCCATATACCCTCCTATATAGACATATATGTTTACATATATATATATATACATATATATATATATACACATTTATATTCCCTTCAACTATTCTCATTCTGAGAAAAATTTCATAAGTTACAATTATCATTTTTCCATGTAGGAATGTAAATAGTTCAACTTTGATCAGTTCCTTATGATTTCTTTTACATGGTTACCTTCTCATGTCTCTCTTGCTTCTTGTATCTGAATGTCAAATTTTTTATTCAACTCTGTTTTTTTCATCAAGAATGCTTGAAAGATGGGCAGCTAGGTGGGGCAGTGAATAGAGCACTGGCCCTGGAGTCAGAAAGACCTGAGATCAAATCCAGCCTCAGACACTTAGCACAAAAAATAGCCATGTGACCTTGGGCAAGTCCCTTCATCCCAATTGCCATCCAAAAAGCAAAAATAAAATAAAAAGAATGCTTAAAAATCCTCTATTTCATTGAATGACCATATTTTACCCTGAAACATGATACTCAATTTTGTTGGGTAGGTGATTTTTGTTTTAATCCCAGCTCCCTTGACCTCCAGAATATCATATTCCAGGCCCTTCAATCCCTCAGTGTAGAAGCTGCCAGATCCTGTGTTATCCTGATTGTGTTTCCACAATATTCAAATTGTTTCTTCCTGATTTTCTCCCTGATCTAGGAACTCCAGAACCTGGCTATAATATTCCCAGGAGTTTTCTTTTTGGAATCCTTTTCAAGAGGTGATCAGTGGATTCTTTCAACCTCTATTTTGCCCTCTGGTTCTAAAACATCAGGGAACTTTTCCATGAGAATTTCTTGAAGGATAATTTCTAGGTTCTTTTTTTGATTCATGGCTTTCAAGTAGTCCAATAATTTTTAAATTATCTCTCCTGGATCTATTTTTCAGGTCACTGGTTTTTCAAATGAGATATTTTACATTGCCTTCTATTTTTTCATTTGTTTAGATCTGTTTAATATAATCTTGATTTCTCATAAAGTCACTAGCTTCCATTTGCTCCAATCTAATTCTGAAGAAATTATGCTCTTTAGTGAGCTTTTGAGATTCTTTTTCCATCTGGCAAATTTAGCTTTTTAAGGCATTGTTCTCCTCATTGACTTTTTGAGCCTCTTTTGCCATTTGAGTTCGTCTATTTTTAAGGTGTTATTTTCTTCAGTCAGGTTGTTGACTCTCTTTTCATGATTTTCTTGCATCATTCTCATTTCTCTTCCCAATTTTTCCTCCACTTTTCTTATCTGCTTCTTAAGGTCCTCTATGGCCTGTAACCAGCTCATATTTTCCTTTGAAGCTTTTGGTGCAGGAGTTCTGACTTCGCTGTATTCCTCCTGTTCCGTGCTTTGATCCTTTTTGTCCCTAAAAAAGGAATGTGAAGTTGGAGTGCTGTGCTTGCTTTGCTTGCTCATGTTGCCACTCAATTACTTGATTTTTGTGCTTTTTGCCCCAGTAGAACTCTGCTTCTAGAGAGGAGAGCTTTGTTCCTATTTGCTGGGGTTTATGCAGCTGCTGGAGCTATTAGTTGTGTGCCCTCTCTGAAGCCTCCACTGGCTCCGGCACCTGGTCATGCCTCCCAGGACCTCCACCCTAGACAGCAATCCAGATTCAAGCAGGTTAAAGCAAGAGCAATTACCCCTGAAGCAGCCATGTGGTGGTGGCTGCCACGCCTTAGCCACTTCTCCCTCCAAGGGGCAGAGGCCAGATTGTACTACTGGACCTCCTGTTCCCATAGTCCACTGACCTTTCACTTTGTCTTTGGCATTTAAGGGTTGATAAATCTGGAAACCGCCACAGCTGCTGGTGATCCACTCTCCCAAAGTTAGCTCCAGGGTCAGGGCCACCCTGAGGCTAAAACCACGGACTCACATGGGGCTGGGCTCTGCTCCCAGTGCACTGCGATGGACCCTCCTTGCCATCCTGCCAGGCTGCCTTCAGTAGGATGTTTGTTTCTCTCTGTCACTTTGTGGGTTCTGTAACTCTAAAGTTTGTTTAGAGTCATTTTTATAGGTATTTGAGGTGGTTATGGGTGAGCACAGGGAGTTTTCCTGTTTCTACACTGCCATCTTCTGTGGGGGTTCTGCCCCCCACATCCACCTTTCTATGTTTTAACCAGGACCAAATTGTTGCTATGATTATTGCTTTGAAGTATAGTTTGAGATCTGGTACTGCTGAAAAGATATCATTCCTCCTTTTTTTAGTCAGTTCTATCAAGTAATCCTTTGGTAATTTGGTAATACATTGAATATGGAAATTAATTTAAGGGGGATTGTCATTTTTATTATATTCACATAGCTCAGCTATGAATTTTTAATTCCTCTTGAATTAAAGTTTCTTTACATCTTCAGAGTGTTTTATAGTCATGTAGTTCCTATCTGTGATTTAGACTATCAGATATTTTATATATTTGTTAGTAATTTTGAAGGTAGATTTTCTTTTTCTAACTCTGTCTTTGAGGTTTTGTTATAGAGAAATGTAGAGAAAGATTAATGATTTTTGGGTTTATTTTATATCCTATTTTATTAAAGTTATTGTTTATATTAATTTTTTGATTATCCAGGGTTTTCTATGTATCCCACCACAGTGGTTTTTTTCTACCCTTATTTTGTTTCTACATTTATTCTAATTCCCTCAATTTATTTTTTTCTTTTATGATTGATATAATTAGTATAAGAACTATATCAACTAATAATGGTTAAAAAAAAACAACAAAAAGAGCATCATTACTTAATCCCTGATTTTACTGTAAAGACATATATCATTTTCCCATTATTGGTAATACTAATTCTTGGTTTTAGATGGATTATGTTTATGTATAAAGGAAATGTTCAATTTAATACTGTGCTTTCTAGTGTTTTTGTAATGTTGTACTAGCCGATGAGCTTAGTCTTTACAAGTATGTGCAGAGTGCTAATGTAACTCTCCATACGGAAAAGGCTGGGGAAGCTATATCCATGAGAGTTATGACATTTAATGGAAAATCTTTGGGTAGATTATGAAGTATGTGTAGGCATTCTATAACTGATCCTGGTCTGCTTACTATGTGGTTATAGGGAATCTTTTAAATTTGTTTGATGTATTTAATAAATCTAGCAAAGCAGAGCCTCAGCCTGTTCTCTCTTGGTTGGACCTCTTCCTTCAGTTTGACTTCTTCTCTTTGACTGACTTCTTCCTACTGATGTTCAGTAAGAGCCAATACTGTAAGGACAGAGACCTCAGTATTTCTTTCCCTCCAAAACTGGCACATGGGTCCATGTAAATGAATCTCAGTCTTTTTCTTCAGTGTGTGTTTGTTTTCATTGTACAAGGAGAAGGTTATAGGCAATGACTTTGTTAGTTTTTAAAAGTCAGAGTAAGCCATCTGGGAACCTGGGAGTCAAATAATTGAGTTTATGCCAGATTTTGTAGTCAAACTAGTATTGATGTCCCTAGGTTCTAGGCATGACCTTTACTATCCAGCCCAACCCAGTAACTAAAACCAAGAATCATTTGACAGCAATGTTGCATTTAGATATGAATTGATGAGAC
The DNA here is from genome assembly GCF_028583685.1 of Petaurus breviceps papuanus. Lineage (NCBI taxonomy): Eukaryota > Metazoa > Chordata > Mammalia > Diprotodontia > Petauridae > Petaurus > Petaurus breviceps. Next base: position 1,236,400 of record NW_027187315.1, read on the forward strand.
CAATGCCACAGAGAAACTGAATTAAGTCTGAGATGATTCTCCACAGAGAGAAAGGTGTTGTAAGGGAAAGTGTCCCTTCAGTTTTGGGGGGGAGGAGAGGCAGAATATTTTTATTTCTTTTCTTGTTACATCTTCAGGGTAATGATGTTAATTAGTAACATGAAGCTGGTTGCTAATTGCAATCAGCTAACAGTAGGGGGAATACAACCTGAATGAATGACTGAGCAGATGGTAATAGAGAAAAGACACCCAACTCCCTAGAGTCCTAAAGACAAGCTATAATAATATATTTTTGGGATGGTGAAACCCTTGCTACATTTTTAAAGCATTTTCTGTATCTCTTGATATACTCATGTAATTTTAATTGTTTTTGGCTGTAATGTAGCCTATTACAGTAATAGTTTTTCTAATATTAAAACAACCCTGCATTCTTCAAATAAATTCAGTCTGGTCATACTATATAATTTTTGAATATGTTGCTGTAGCCTCTTTGCTAATATTTTGCTTAATATAATTTTTTAATTGAGATTCATTGGAGATGTCAGTTTTTGGCTTTCTTTCTCTGACTTATCTCTTCCTGGTTTAGGTCTCAGAATCATATTCATCTCATAGAAAGATAATATTACTTTCCCTTTCTGGAAATATTTTGCATAAAATTAGAGTTAATTAGCCCTTGAATGTTTGATAAAATTCCCATCTGGTTCTGGGATTTTTTTTATTAAAATGTTTATTTATGGCCTATTTAATTTTATTTTTTTGGTTTTGGAAGTTTTAAATTATTTCTTGTTCTGTGTATTTTTTTTTGTTTTTCTAAATATTTATTTCAGAATGTCAGTTCTATTGGTATATAATTGAGTAAAATACTTTCTAATTATTTCCTATTCCCTTTTATACTGGCAATTTGGTTTTCCTCTTTTTAATGCATGTAAGAGTTTTTCTATTTCATTAGTTTAAAAAAACTAGCACCTAGGTTATTTATCAAATCAAGAGGATTTTTTTTTGTTTGTTTGTTTTCCCTTTTGTTCACCTTTTTATTCTTAAGAATTTCTTTTTTGTGTGTTTAGTTGGAGTATTTTTATATAATATTTTTTCTAGTTCAGTTTTTTCAGTTGCATACCAAATTTATTCATTCATACATCCTCCCTTCCTTTCTTTTTTCCTTTCTTTTTTTTTCTTCCTTCCTTTCTTTTTTTCTCAAAAAAAAAAAAGTGTTGAGGTACCATTTTTTTCCCTCTCAGGACTATTTTGGCAGCATCTCAAAAGTTTTGTTATATTGTCTCATTTTTATCTTGTTTAATTAAGTTCTATATCTATAATTTTTTTCTTTGACTACCAATTTTAGGGTTAAATTGTTTAGTTACTATTTAAATTTGAATACTTTCTTGAAGGCTGCCTGTTATTCAAATGGTCTAGTGCATCCTGTCTCTTCAACCTGTATGTTGTATTTCAATCAATATATATGCATGTATGTGTATATATTGACAAACCAAAATACCAATTCAAATCATCCTTTCTGAGCTCCAGTTCCTCATATAACTTATTTCTCTCCATTTCCTACTTCTCATGGTCATGTTTTCATATTCACGATTTTTTCACCAGTTGGTTATAATATCAATTCAAATCCACTAGAAATCATACTTAAATATCCCACACTTGATTCCAACCTTTCCTAGGTAAACTGATAATTTGTTTGTCCCAGTGATTTTTTGGCCTCTTAATTGTCTATTTATTATCCCATGGGATCCAGTCTCTTTGTCAAATATACATTATTATTGCAACATGAGCCATTCAATGTCATTTTAAATAAAGTACTCCCTCCAATATATCTGTCTCTCCTGACCTTCTGCAGAGGTCCTGGTTTGTCATGTGATGCCACAGAGAGGTTTCTCTTTCATTGTTTCCATTACATATTGGATGACTATGAGCATATGTTCTTTGCATTTTATTTTGTATTTAGATGTGGAGATCATCATAAGCAAAATTCTACATTTAAACATTTGTCTGGTCTTTTGGGACCCTTCTTCATCAATAGGTGTTGTTTAGATCTGCTGAAAGTAACAAATGGCTTTATATCTTCTAGTTTATCCTCTTCTGTGTCCGTGATATTATTTTGATGGAGAGACTGACTGATATTTGTGTATTTCACCACTCCTCAGCAACTTCAGAGGACATATGAGTTGATTAGCTTAGAGATGAACTTCAATAAAATTGGGTAGGTGGGAAATGAACAAGGAGTTGAATGCAGGATCTGCTTGAAGACAGAGGAGACCATTCATATAAAAGTGCTGAAATTCCACTAACCAGATAGAACTACCCTTAAATAAATTTCCTGCAGGACAAAAATTATCATCTCCAAAGCCCCCATCAGTGTTTGACAATTTTTTTCTACAGAGAAATAGTAAGACACAAACAAAATCCACTAATAAATTGTGAAAGGAAGTATTTCTCTATAATAAATCTTTATATTATTTACTCTTACTATCAGAAATTTAGTTTATATTCAAACTAATTTCCTACTAACACTAGTATTTATATCTATTCACATGAGTCAGGAGTGGGGGGTGGTGGGGAATATTGAACCCAGAAATTGCTTCTTTCCTTACAAATATTCCAATTTCAAGAGGGTCTTAGAGAATAGAGAATACCCAGAGATGACTAACATGCTCAGTATTGGTTTTGCATAGCAGATGATGATAATGATAGTGTGGATTGTTCCCAAGCTCAGAGAATCTTGGTATAAATGTCAGTAACCTAGTTTTTTTTTTAACATTTCAAAGACAATCAGAAAAAAAAATGTTTACCTGGATAGCTGGATATCTATTGCTAATATGTATGTGATAGGTATTTTATTTGTAACTGCAACACATTATTGCATGCTGGATATATGTTATTATGTAATGTCCTATTGTGGTTTATTTTGTTTCATATATTTATATATATTTGTGATATATACTAATTTTTCACTTTATACTTTGCACAGGAACTATTATATAAGCTAAGTGATTTATTTTGGTCAAAATGTATGTGCTATAAGTATATATACTTTTGATTATGTGCTGACTGCTACAAGTGCTTATGTCTACTGAATTAATATACTGCAGTTATGGGATTTGTGCAATCAACCTATGTTATATGTTAGTTCTCATATCCTAACCTTGTTAATATTGCATGTTAAAGATACTTAAGTATCCCCCAGTATGATTTTCTCATGCAAATTGTTTATTAGGGAGATTGTAGAGAGAACAAGTAGCGAATTATTGCTTGAGAGAAATGGGACAAAGATTGCTAAAGTTTTTTTAGTCTTCTCCCCTCAGCCCTTGTCATTTGCATAGAACAGAGAAGCATTATGGGTAAGGTTTAAACCAATTAAATTTAAACCAGTTTCATTCACCTCCTTTTCTCTTTAAATATACACTTTGGGGTCTTTGCCTCAGCTAGGGAGTAGGATAAGGGCTAAGAACTGAAATGGGATTCTGACCACAAGTCAGCTGAGAATTGAACTGGGAGACTTACAATAAACAGCAGAGGAAAGAATAGTTCAAAGAGGAATCCAAAAAGCAGCTAGAACTTTAGCCCAAGCACCTGCTATTTTCTGTTAGCAATTTGCATGAAAAGAGTTTCATAACTATTGGCTGAGAGATCTGAGAAGAGACAATCCTCACCCTTGAAGAGGAGAAATTAACTAACCACAACATCCTATCACTAGATAAAGAATAGTATAGCAGGATATGCTGAAGGTAATATTTCAGATGAAGATGGAATCTTAGGCACAGTGGGATACTGAAAGAATTGTAGTCTTCCTCATATATCGCTTACTAACTACAGGATCCCTAGTGGATGTTGGGCCATGCTATTAAGTGATTTTGCAGAAAGTTGGAAAGGTAAAGTCCAGATGGAGCTGGGAAATTATGCATTCCATGGAGAAGTAGAAATATGATAATTGATAGATATCAGTTGAGAGAAATGTCCGATGGTCAGGAAACACAAGAGACAGTAATGCAATGACATCAGCTGAAGACTTTAAGAGTAGCAGCTATTCGAGGCAAGACTGACTTTTCCTTGAATTTTTCCTGAGCACATATGAGACCCTCCACACAGTGCCCTGTCTGTACATGTTCCCCATGTGTGTATGCCATGTGCATCATCCCTGTGCAAGTTAACTCTTTCCAATAAGGGTGTGTATATTTGTGGGAGAGTGAGCTTAAGGTTTATGGAAATTGTTTTGTTACCATGTTATTAACATGCTGTTGCTTTGAACTAATGGGTCATCTGACTGACTAGTTAAAATCAACTTCATTGGGGGCTCGTGAGCTATGATTTGAGAAGATTATGAGTCATGAAGTATCTAGTACCTGGGGCAGCTTTCAGGGTGGGGGTGGGTGAGTAGGTGAGTTTCATGGACTAAAAATGTCCTCTGTGCTACAAAAGTTTCAAAGTAAGGACCAATGGGTTCTTAAGAGGTTCAAAGGAATTAACTTATGTAAAATTCTTTGCAAAATTTCAAATACTATGTATATAAATGTCATTATTATTGGATTCCTTAAACCACTTTGTGTATATACCCATCATGAACTTTGGGGTCATCTGAAACTTTGATTATTTTGAGATTGTGTTGATTCAAGTTTTACAACCATACAACATCATGGGGAAGACATTTGAATTTTTTTAAAGCCTTTTTTTGCAGGGAGAAGTCAGAAAGTAGCTTGGTATCACAAAAAAGCACTGATACAATCCTCTCTGCAAATCAGAAACTTAGTTTATATTTTTTCTTTTGTCCTACTGAATTTATTTCCCCACTTGTTATTTTCCAACTGCATGTCACAATCCAACAGACCGGTAAGAATTTTTAAGATTCAGTTTCATTTTTTTCTGTATGGTTGTTAGGTTAATCTTTCCAATAATTGCAGAGTTAATTGAGCCCTTATAATGTTCAAAGTCTTGATGCAAATAACACAATATCAGTCACAAACATGAGTATGCAGAAGATTTATGCATATATAGGGAATCTCTCTTAAATTCAGACTTTATGAAGAACATCTTCTAGGACAAACAAATTTAGAGAGCATATTTTCTCCTATTTTGTACTTTGATGTAGCTAACCATTAAATAGCTTTAATTTTTAAAATTTTTTAAAATTTAAAATTTTTAATTCTCTTTTTTAAAAAAGAGAACCATTAAATAGCTTTTCCTATAGTTACATTTGTTAAGGAATCTTATATGATTTTAACATATCCACTTTGTTGGAGGACAGCTTTTAAGAATATGTTTCATTTCCTCCTCCCCTCCCCTTAATCAACAAGCAGTAAATATCTTTCCACTAATTAAATAATTGTTATTGTAGTCTACTACAGAGAACCATTTGCAAAAACTTGCCTGTCTCCCTCTCATATTTCTCATCAAGAAAGCCTTTTCTGCACATGTAGATTATTCTCATAAAGATCATAATAAAGATTAAAAAAAACACCGTGATACATGATTTGATCATTATTGTTATCTCAGCCACAATTTGGGGATTAGTAATATTTTCCATGATTCCCCCCAACCCCATTTTTTTTGCTATCTTTACATTCCTGAGACATTTGCTAAAAATGATACTTCAATGTTTTCAGCAATCTGTTATTTCCAGAACAGATTTCCTAGGTGGATAGTTGGTCTTTCTGACTTTCTTTCCTTAAGTGCCATTTTTACTTTCACAATTTGGGGAAAAATAACGTTTTACAATCATGTTGAACATAGATCATAGACATGTTGATAAATATCTTCCATTTCCACATTTTTGTCCATTTTAATCCATGACCATTCTTGGAATGATGCAGCTTAGTTGGAGCAGATAGAAATAAGGCTAGAACAATAGGTAAACAAAAAAAAATCTCAGTTTAAAGATCTGTCATGGTGACAGGGACACCAAGGACACAAACTTAGAGAAAGATAATGAATCCAAAAGAAAAATACATCTTGGGCACAAGTTCAACCAAACTTCCTAGAAGAAATGAAGTGATTAAAAAGTGATTTTAGGAAAGAAACTAACACTAGAGAAAAGAATGGAAAAATAAATGAAAACTATGGAAGACTTGGAAAGAAAATTAACAACTTGCCCTAGAAGTACAAAACCTAATCCAAAGAAGACACTCCTTAAAAATTAAAATGAACCAAAAAGAAATAATGACTCTATGAAATAATAAGTCAAATGACTGACAAAAGAGAAGATAATGTAAGGTGTCTAATAGCAAAAACAACTGACCTAGAAAACAAAGCAAGGAGAGATAATTCAACAATCATTGGACAACTCAAAAACCAAGACCAAAAAAAGAGAAGGCTTGAGCATAATTTGTAAATAAATCCTAAAAGAAAACTTTCCAGACTTCAGAATCATAGCAAATGGATAGCAAAAATATAAACATTCAATGTGAAAGAAGGATAGGAAAGAGAAAGGGGATACATATTTTTTATAGTCAGGTACTCTGCTAAGTGCTTTACAAATATTACTTTATTTAATCATCACAACAACCCTGAGAAGTAAGTATTGTCAGTCCAGTGTTTGTAGTGGGGAAATTGAGAAAAACAGTGGTTAAGTGACTTCCCAAAGGTCACACAGCTTGTAAGTGGCTCAGGCCATATTCAAATTCAGGATTGCTTGACTCTATGAAAGAAATCTCAAAAAGAAACCTCTCAGGAACATCTTAGCTAAATCCAGAGCTCCACATCAAAGAGAAAATATTGCAGGCAATTAGAAAGAAACAATTCAAATAATGAGGAACCATAGTCAGGATCACACAAGATTTTCAAACCACAACTATAAAGAAGTGGAGAACATGGAATATGATATTCCAAAAAAAAAAATGATCTAGACTTACAACTAAGAATTACTTTGCCATCAAAACTTAGTATAATAGTATAAATCCTACATGTGAAAATTGACTTATATAAATTAGAAGATTTCCAAACATTCCTGAAGAAAGCACTAAATTGGGCAGCCAGGTAGCACAGCGAGTAAGAGCACCTCCAGTGTTGAGAAGACCTGGAGATCGAATCCCAGGCTCAGACACTTAGCACCCACTCAGAAACACCTGGCCGTGTAACCTTGAGCAAGTTACTTAACCCTGATTGCTTAAAAAAAAAAAAAAGAAAGTACTAAACATTGCTGATGAAAATTTCAGAGCTGAGTAGAAAATTTGAAACACAAATGAGAGTCAAGAGAAATTAATATAAGTACACAATCACAAGGAACTAAACAAGGACAAAGTTTTACATTCTAATATTAGGAAATGATACAAATGTCCCCTCAGACCTTAATATCATCAGGGGTTCATAACAGGAATAAAATAAAACATAGGACCTGTGAGTGATTTTACTTTGTTTTGATGATCTTAATAAGAGAATGAGAATGGAGAAGAAAATTAATATACTAGGGAAAAGGGGGAAGAAAAAAGGGAGAACATCATCTCATATAATTACTGTGTGTGAGGGAAGACTATATAAATAAGGAGGAAAGGGAAAAAAGAAAACTGACAAAAGGAAGAGGAATATATATATATATATGTATATATATATATATGTGTGTGTGTGTGTGTATATATATATATATAAAGTAAAGTGGAAACATCCATTTAGTTCAACAGGGAAATGTGAGAGAAAGTGGAGTGGAAAGAGGAGGGAATTAGAGGGAGGATAGATCCAGGGAGGGATTAGTAACAAACAAAATACATTATCTTCAAGGAAGGTGGATTGCAAAGATGGATTTTAAAGGAAAGAAAGAGGGTAAGAATGAGCACCAGGTGAGGGAAAGAGAAGAAGGACAGGGGAGCAGAAGCAGATTCATTCTTCACATACCAGAATCTGCTGCTTTTTAAGGATGGAACTGGAAATAAAGGTAAAAAAAAGTATAAGGGTAGAATGGAAGGAAATATATAACTAATGATCATAACTGTGATACAAAATGGAAGAGGATAACAAGATGTATTAGAGAGTAGAATCCAACAATATTTTGTTTCCAAGGAATGTATTTGAAACAAAAATTCACACAGTTAAAATAAAGGTAAAATAAGGTCTGTTTCAACTGAAGAAAAAAAAAGCAAAAGTAACAATCATTATCTTAGACAAGTTAACAATGAAAGTAGACAATGAAAAGAGATAAAGATTATACTAAATTATAGTGAAATTGATTTCAGTACTTTATATATATGCACTAAATGGCATAGTGTCTAAATACTTAAAGGAAAAACCAAATAAGTTACAGGTAGAAATAGTAAAGCTATAATAGGAAGACCTTAATGGTTTAGATCTAGAAAACTCTAAACAAAAACTAAGGAGAATTTTAGCAAAGTTAAATAGTGATTCTAGTGATAGAAATCTGATGATTATTTAAAAGGGATAGAAAGGAGGGGGCGGAGTCAAGATGGCAGAGTAGAAACACGACCTCCCCATGGCTCCTGCTTCCACCTTGCCCAATCCATGTAAAAAGAGGACTCTAAACAAACTTTGGAGCTGCAGAACCCACAAAATGACAAAGAGAAGCTAACCTTCTGCTGAGGACAGCCCAGCAGGCCAGCAGAAATCTGCCAGCACAGTGCTCTGGGAGCCAAGCCCAGCCCCACACCAAGGATTTAGCGCCAGGGTGGGCCTGACCAGCCGCAGGCAGGAGGGACTCCAGATCAGCAGCAGCTGTGGCCATTTCCAGATATATCAACATATAGATGCAAAGGACAAAGTGAGAGGTCAGTGCAGTCTGGTCTTTGGGACCCAGTAAGTGGGAGTGCATGACTTTTGCCCCTGGGGCAAGAAGCCACTGAGACACGGGCACAGCCAGCCAGCACCACGTGGCAGCTTCAGCTCCTGGCCTGCAGAGTCTAGGGGGACCAAGCACCAGTCTGAGGGGTAATCACTCTTATTTTAACCTTCTTGGATCTGGATTGCAGTCTAGGGTGGAGGCCCTGGGGTGTGTGTCCAGCTTCCCAGAGCATGTGGAGACCTCAGAAAGGGCACCCATCTAATACCTCTGGTAGCTGAGAAAACCCCAGCATTTGGGATGAAAGCTCCCCTGTCTGGTGGTAGAATCCTACTATGACAAAAAGCCCAGGGCTCAAGTGACTGAGGGATGACAAGACCAGGCAAAGGAAACAAAGCAGATAGAAGATTCCAACATTAGACTTCTATTTTGGGGACAAAAAGGAGCAAAGCATGGAACAGGAGGAAGACAGTGAAGTCAGAACCCCTGCACCAAAAGCTTCAAAGGAAAATATGAGCTGGTTACAGGCCATAGAGGACCTTAAGAAGCAGATAAGAGAAGTGGAGGAAAAATTGGAAGAGAAATGAGAACGATGCAAGAAAATTACGAAATGAAGAGTCAACAGCCTGACTGAGGAAAATAACACCTTGAAAAATAGACTAACTCAAATGGCAAAAGAGGCTCAAAAGGCAATGAGGAGAAGAACGCCTTAAAAAGTCGAATTTGCCAGATGGAAAAAGAATCTCAAAAGCTCACTGAGGAGAATCATTGCTTCAGAATTAGATTGGAGCAAATGGAAGCTAATGACTTTATGAGAAATCAAGATGCTGTTAAACAGATACAAACAAATGAAAGAATAGATGGCAATGTGAAATATATCATGGGAAAAACCACTGACCTGGAAAATAGATCAAGGAGAAATAATTTTAAAATTAGACTACCTAAAAGCCATGATCAAAGTAAGAACCTAGAAATCATCTTCCAGGAAGTTCTCAAAGAAAACTGCCCTGAGGTTTTAGAACAAGAGGGCAAAATAGAGGTTGAAAGAATCCACCCATCACCTCCTGAAAAAGATCCCAAAAAGAAAACTCCTAGGAATACTATAGCCAGGTTCTGAAATTCCCAGATCAAGGAGAGAATATTACAAGCAGCCAGGAAGAAACAATTTTAATGTTGTGGCAACACAATCAGGATAACCCAGGATCTGGCAGCTTCTACACTGAGGGATCAAAGGGCTTGGAATATGATATTCTGGACATCAAAGGAGCTGGGATTAAAACCAAGAGTCACCTACCCAGCAAAACTGAGTGTCATATTTCAGGGGAAAATATGGTCATTAAGTGGAATAGAGGTCTTTCAAGCATTCTTGCTGAAAAAACCAGAGTTGAATAGAAAATTTGACATTCAGATACAAGAAGCAAGAGAAGCATGGGAAGGTAAACAGGGAAAAGAAATCATAAGGAACCTATCACTGGGCCATAGAGATCCATTGGAAAATTCGAAGGGGGTATGGGAGAAAATATGGGAGAGAGCAGATTGGAGGAGGGAATATACTGTGGGACTGCTATTTTGGGGCGGTGGGTAGGGGAAAAACGGGGAGAAAATTTGTAACTCAGAATCTGGTGGAAATAAATGATATAAATCAGAAGTTAATAAAGCATTTGGAAAAAAAAATAAAAGGGATTGGAAGGGGAAAAAAAACATTATCAGCTGTACATGCTACTGCTACAAAAATTGACCATGTATTAGAACATTAAAAACCTCATATACTAATGCAAAAAAAATCAGACATACTAAACTGACCTTTTAAGGATCACAGTGCAATGAAATAAATCTCTATTAAGGAACTCTGAAGAAGTTATTAAAATTTGATTAGAGACCAAATAATTTCATTCTAAAGAATGGGTAGCTAAAAAAAATCATAGAAATACAATAAGGAAAAATGCAATTAAGAATAAAAATATTGAGATACAATAAAATCATTCCATAAAGAAATATTTATATCTTTAAACATTTTTATCAACAAAAGAGAAAATACATTAATAAATTAGGCATATTATTAAATAACTAGAACATCAACATGTGAAAAGACTCAGATGAACACCAAAATAGAAATACTGAAACAAGGAAGAAATGAACAAGATTGAAAGCAAAAAATGAATTATAAAGTAAAACTGGAAGTGGTTTCTCAAAAAAAAAAAAATTAAACAGACAAACCTTTAACTAGTTTGATTTTTAAAAACAAAAAGGAAAACCAAACTAACAATATCAAAAATGAAAAAGAAAGTCAATTCACAACAAATAAAGAAAAATAAGAACTATTAGAAACCATTTTGCTCAATCACATACCAATAAAACAAGTAGTTTTTTTTAAATGAAATGAATTGGATATTTACCAAAAAAAATTTAATGCCCAGATTAACAAAACAAGAAATAAAGGACTTAAATATCCCAATCTCAGAAAAGTAAATTTAACCATCCATAGATTTGTTCTCAGAGGAAAAAAAAAAACAGAATCAGATGAATTTGTAGACAAAATCTATTGAGCATTTATAAAACAATTAACTACAACATTAAGTAAGCTTTATGAAAAAAAAATGGGAAGAACAGTCCTATCAAATTCCTTCTATGATACCTAAACCAGGGAGAGTCAAAACAGAGCAAGAAAACTACAAATTAATATCCCTAATAAGTCCTGATGTAAAAAATTTTAAATAAAATGTTAGCAAGGAGACAATAGCAACATATCATATAAATTATATACTATGACCAGGTTGAATTTATACCAGGAATACATGGTTGGCTCAATATTAGTATATCTATTAACAGGAAAGACCATACCAATGAAAAGAAAAACAAGAATCATATGATTGTATCAGTACATGCAGAAAAAGCTTTTGACAAGCTACAACACCAATCTCTATTAAAAAAAAAAATACCAGAAAGCATAAGAAAAAATGAATCCTTTTTAAAAATGACAAGTAGAATCTATCTAAAACTGATATAGAATTACATATAATAGGGATAAATTAGAGCACTTTCCAATAAGATTGGGGATAAAGCATAGATGTACATTGTCACCATTACTTATTACTACAGCAACAAAATAAGAAAAAGAAATTGAAAGGGAAAACATAGGCAAAGAGTGAACAAAATAATTACTTTTTGTTGGTGATATGTGGTTTTCTTAGAGAACCCAAAATTAATTGAAATAACTTTTGAAAAGTTGCAGAATATAAAATAAACCATTATAAACCATTAGCATTTCTACAGATTACCAGTGAATCCTAGTAAGAAGAAATAGAAAGATTTAAATTTAAAATACTCAGGTATTCACTGCCAAGACACAAAGAGAAACAATATTAATAGAACTACAAAATGTTCTATATGCATATAAAGACAGACTTAAATAATTGGAAGTATATTAATTGTTCATGGGAAGACTGAGGCAATATAACAAAAATGAAAATACTACACTAATTTTCTTATTCAGTACCATGACAATCATGCTACCAACTCTTTTATAGACTTAGATGAAATAGTAATTAAAGGAATGCAGAGGAGTAAAATGGCAAGAATCTCAAGGGAAATGATGGGGGAAAAGTGAGAAATAAGAGGGTCTAGCATTAGCAGATATTAAACCATACTACAAAACAGTAATTAACAAAGCAACTTGGTACGGGTTAAAAAATTAAGAAGTAAAAAATAAAGACTTCAACATATTAAGTACCCATTATATGGAAGCAAACAAATACAGTGGCTTCATAAACCCAAGCAAATCTGGCTACTGTGGGAGAAAACTAGAAAGCAGTCTAGTAGAAACCAAGAACAGACCTTCATACATCAAGATAACTTCCAAATGGGTGTATGATCTAAGCATAGGGGATGTCATCATAAACAAATTAGAGGTTCACGAAAGATATTAACTTGCACATTCACAAATAGGGAAAGAGTTCATAACTGATAAAATGTATAGACTAGCATATATAATATAGACATATAGAAGGTAAAATGGACAATTCTGATTATATATAATTTCAAAGTTTTTGCACAAACATCAATACAGTCAAAATTAGAAGAGAAGCAGGTAAATGGAAAAATTCTTTGCAGTGATTTTATCAAATAAAGCTTTCATTTCTAAAATATACAAGGAACATATTCAATTTTATCATAATAAGAGCCATTCCACAAATTATAAATGATTAAATGATAAAAACAGAAAGTTTTCAGAGGAAGAAACCTCAGTCTTCAATAGTTATATGAAAACAATGTTCCAAATTACAAATAATTAGAGAAATGTAAATTAAAGCCTCTCTGAAGTTTCAGTTCACCCACATCAGATTGACAATGTTGAAAAAAAGGAAAATGATAAATATTGGAGAAGCTATAGGAAAATGGGCACAATGATGTATTATTGTACATGAAGCTATGAATTCCAGCCATTCTGGAAAGCAATTTGAAATTCTGCCTAAAAAGACATTAAAATGTCCATACTATTTGACCCAGTGAAGTCATCACTAAGTCTCCTCCCCAAAGAGATCAAAGAGGAAAAGGATTCATATGTACAAAAACATTTATAGTAATACTTTTTCTAGTAGCAAAGAAGTTGAGATTAAGAATGAATGAAACTCAAAATCTGAAAAATAGCTGAACAAATTATTGTATGCAAATATAATGGAATGTCATTAGACTCTAAGAAATAGTGAATGGGACATTCAGAGGAATTGAGGAAGATGTATATGAATTAATGCAGATTAAAATGAGCAGAACCAGGAGAACAATTTATACACTAACAATAGTATTATAAAGGCAAAAAAACCCAAACAAAAACCTCTTAAATATTTAAGAATTCTGACCAACATAACTACCAACCACTATTCCATAGAACTCATAAAAAATATGCCATCCACACTTATATGAACTGATGCTGAGTGAAGTGAGCAGAACCAGGAGAACACCATATACAGTAACAGCCACAGTGTATGATGACTGACTTTGATAGACTTATTATCTCTTCTCAGCAATGCAAGGGCCTAAAACAATTCCAAAAGACTTATGATGGAAAATGTCATCCACATCCAGAAAAAGAAATTTGAAATCTGAATGCAGATCGAAGCAGACTATTTTCTTTTTTTATTTTGTTTTGTTTTATGTTTTCTTCCTAATGGTTACTCCCATTAGTTATAATTCTTGTATACAACATGACTAATGTGAAGATATGTTTAATAGGAATGTATATGTAGAGCTTTTATCTGATTGCATGCCGTGTTGGGAGGGAAGGGAGGAAGAGGGAGAAAATTTAAAACTTATGGAAGTGAATGTTGAAAAGTAAAAATAAATACATTAACAAAAAAATATGCTATCCAAATTCTTACAGAGAGGTGATAGATTCAGGGTACAGACTGAGACATACTTTTTTTGGACATGGCCAATATGGAAATTAATTTGGATTGATTATACAGATTTCTTACAAGGCTTTGTAAGAAAAGAAGAAAATGTGGTTATTTGCTAATTGAAAAAAAATTAAAACAAACATAAACCACTAGTTCAAGCAGATAGGAAAGACTGGAGGAAAAAGAAACATGCAACAATTAATTTGTTGTAATGGAAGGAATAGAAAAGGGTCCAATTAGATTGCCTGGTCCACACATAGTAGGTGAAACTTTGAAAATTTGTAATTTCTTTCCATCAGGACATCTGGAGGCTCCTTCCAGCTGTAGCATTGGGACCTTAATAAATGAGCCATATTATGTTTATACTTTGCTGTTTAAATAATGCTATTTCACTCCATGTAAAGTAACGTAAAACACTGATGGAAAAATATTCATGGATCATGAAACAACTTTAAATGGATAATCAATTTTTATCACATATTGTGGGTGAGCCTGGTAACTCTGAATGAGTTATGAAAGTCAATGCCTACTCCCCACAGATGTGTTTACATAACAAATCTCTCTCCCTGCTAACAAATGAGACCTATCTACTAGAAGGCGGGGGAGGGTTGCAAATTTCATCTTAGAAAAAAATGATATTTTTTGAAAAACCTTTTTGTCAGTTTGAAAGAAGTGAAGAGAAACAGGGTGGTATATATGACACAAAGTTAGTCTTGAGTCTTTCTTGAGAAAGACCTGAGTTCAATTCCTGCCTCTGACATATAATAGTTATGAGACTTAGGGCAAGTCAAGAAACCACTCAGTGCCTCAGGCAGAATATATGTTGCAAAGATGCTGATGAAATTTTCCTCATTACTGGGAATTTGTACATTGAAAGTTCACTACACTGGGGATGGTATAAGTCTGGAATGAATAGAAAGACTGTATTATTACCCAATCCTCATTGTAGAGTAACTCTCACTTTAAAGTGAGAGAAGTGAGAGAAGATATGATCCCACAATCTTATAAAATTGGAAAGGACATAGCTAAGGTGAATATAAGTACATACACCAAATTCCAGAATACTCTAACTTTAATTCTGAATAAGGTAATTTTTTTTGAGGAGTAAAATAAGCTTCTGTATATAACAAATAAGAAATTTATGTAGCTTATTATGATTAACTCCAGAAGTTGCAGGTCAAAAAATACAAAACTGTTAAGAAGAATTTAGATCTATTTAGGGACAATAAATCCATAGTAACTTATTAAAGGAAAATTAAATGTGTTTAAGGTCTATCCCAAACATTAAAGGATGTGATCATGGAGGGAAATTGATACACTTTCATTGTCAAGGATAAAGTACAAGGTCAAATGTGCGTTTGGCTTGATTCGTTATGATATTTCTTATAGTAGTCAGAGGATTTTGAAACCAAATTTTTCTAAAGCATTGTAAACAGTAAATGAATGGTTCTTACATGTGTGTCTGATCATGTTGACTTCCTGGCTAAATTTGCCACAACCTTTCTCACTGGAGAAGAGTCACACTACTTCATCCAAAAATATTTTGTAAAACAGACGTGAATTCTTTCCCCTTTGCAAATTGGAAAACTGAGCCAAAAGTAAGAACAGAATTATTTCAGGCCATATAATATTTCCTCTAGAGAGTTAGAAAGAATATCCATGACTCATCAATACCATTAGCAAACTCTAACCACTCAAGCTGTCCTGTTCACTTTTTTTTTAAAAGCAATTGAGGTTAAGTAACTTGCTCAAGGTTACATGGCCAGTTATTTTGTGTGGGTGCCAAGTATCTGAGGCTGGAACCAATTCAGGGTCTCTGAATCCCGGGGCTGGTGCTCTTATTCACTGCGCCACCTAGCCGCCCCATCATCCTGTTTACTTTTAATGAATAGAGTTAAATGATGACTGAGCAACAAGACTATTGAGTATCTTGATTTAAGTCAACTCCTGTGACATTTGTCCAATTTGAAGCCTTCATAGAAGTTACATGCCCATTAATTGTGGTCATTCAAATGTGGGTAGATTTATATGAACAGTTCTGATTCTACTAAATAAAAATTATTTTTTAGTGTTAAAATTTTAGCCCAGGTTCATTGATTAGACTAAATCAGTCTTAAAAATATATATGTATGTATGTATTTTTATATACATACATATATAACACACATATGTATATATACATATATATGTATACATATATATTCAATCTTACATGGGTTAAGGCATTTTTAAAGTTTTATTTGACTTCACCACCCATAAATATTATTTTCTAAAAATTAGTTAATTTTACTTTTTTGACATCTTGCCTTTTTTCTTTTCAGAAATCATTAAATTTAAAAAATTCAGAAAATATTAAATACATTTCTTTTCAGAATTATTAAAAAGGGAGTAATGGTGACAAAAGTACAACTGATGAACTTCCTCATTTGCTGAACGAAAATATTTGGAGAATTGAGTATTATACATAGCACTATTTTGTTTTTGGTATAAAAGTTTGCGAAACAAAAACTAGAAAATTTCTGTCCTTTAGGCAGTTACAATTTAGCTGGTAAGGCTAAATATACACACATGAATAAGAAAATGATTGAAAGACAAGATGTAATCAAGGGCCAGGTACAATAATGTAATGTAAAGATAATATAATAAAGAAAGTGAAAAACAGTCTACTTTGATCTGTATTCAGACTCCATCAGTTCTTTTCTCTGAAGAAGGATAGCATTTATCATCATAGGTCCTTTGGAATTGTCTTGGATCACTGTATTGCTGAGAATAGCTAAGTCATTCACACTTAATCATCTTACAATGTTGCTTTTACTGTATATAATGTTCTCCTGGTTCTGCTCACTTCACTTTGCATCAATTCATGGAAGTCTTTCCAGGATTTTTCTGAAAGCATTTTGCTTGTCATTTCTTATACCATAATCATATTCCATCACGGGTGGAATAGAAGCACGACCTTCCCACAGCTCCGGCTTCCACCTACCCCAATCCATGTAAAAAGGGGACTCTAAACAAACTTTGGAGCTGCAGAACCCACAAAATGACAAAGAGAAGCTAACCTTCTGCTGAGGACAGCCCAGCAGGCCAGCAGAAATCTGCCAGTGCAGTGGTCTGGGAGCCAAGCCCAGCCCCACACCAAGGATTTAGCGCCAGGGTGGGCCTGACCAGCCGCAGGCAGGAGGGACTCCAGATCAGCAGCAGCTGTGGCCGTTTCCAGATTTATCAATACATAAATGTGAAGGACAAGGTGAAAGACCAGTGCAATCTGGACTTTGGGACCAGTAAGTGGGAGTGTGTGGCTTTTACCCCTGGGGCGAGAAACCGCTGAGACACCGGCACAGCCAGCCAGCGCCACGTGGCAGCTTCAGCTCCTGGCCTGCAGAGTGTAGGGGGACCAAGCACCAGTCTGAGGGGTAATCGCTCTTGCTTTAACCTGCTTGGATCTGGATTACAGTCTAGGGTGGAGGTCCTGGGGTGTGTGTCCAGCTTGCCAGAACACGTGGAGACCTCAGAGAGGGCACCCATCTAATACCTCTGGCAGCTGAGAAAACCCCAGCATTTGGGATGAAAACTCCCCTGTTTGGTGACAGAGTCCTACTGTGGCAAAAAGCCCCAAAGTCAAATAGCTGAGTGGCAAAATGAGCAGGCAAAGGAAACAAAGCAGACAGAAGATTCCAACATTACACTCCTATTTTGGGAACAAGAAGGAGCAAGGCATGGAATAGGAGGAAAACAGTGAAGTCAGAACTCCTGCACCAAAAGCTTCAAAGGAAAATACAAGCTGGTTACAGGCCATAGAGGACCTTAAGAAGCAGATAAGAGAAGTGGAGGAAAAATTGGGAAGAGAAATGAGAACGATGCAAGAAAATTATGAAATGAGAGTCAACAGTCTGTCTGAAGAAAATTAATACCTTAAAAAACAGACTGACTCAAATGGCAAAGGAGGCTCAAAAAGGCAATGAGGAGAAGAATGCCTTAAAAAGTCAAATTTTCCAGACGGAAAAAGAATCTCAAAAGCTCACTGAGGAGAATCATTGCTTCAGAATTAGATTGGAGCAAATGGAAGCTAACAACTTTATGAGAAATCAAGACGCTGTTAAACAGATACAAACAAATGAAAGAATAGAAGGCAATGTGAAATATCTCATGGGAAAAACCACTGACCTGGAAAATAGATCCAGGAGAGATAATTTAAAAATTATTGGACTACCTGAAAGCCATGACCAAAGTAAGAACCTAGAAATCATCCTCCAGGAAGTTCTCAAAGAAAACTACCCTGATGTTTTAGTACCAGAGGGGAAAATGGAGGTTGAAAGAATCCACCGATCTCCTCCTGAAAAAGATCCCAAAAAGAAAACTCCTAGGAATATTGTAGCCAGGTTCCGGAATTCCCAGATTAAGGAAAGAATATTACAAGCAGCAAGGAAGAAGCAATTTGAATATTGTGGAAATCAGAATAACCCGGGATCTGGCAGCTTCTACACTGAGGGATCGAAGGGCTTGGAATGTGATATTCCAGAGGTCAAGGGAGCTGGGACTAAAACCAAGAGTCACCTACCCAGCAAAACTGAGCATCATGTTTCAGGGGAAAATATGGGCATTCAGTGGAATAGAGGACTTTCAAGCATTCTTGATGAAAAAACCACAGTTGAATAGAAAATTTGACATTCAGATACAAGAAGCAAGAGAAGCATGAGAAGGTAAACAGGGAAAAGAAATCATAAAGAACTTATCAAAGTTGAACTATTAACATTCCTACATGGAAAAACAATAATTGCAATTTATGAAACTTTTCTCAGTAGTTGAAGGGATTATATGGGCATATGAATACATATGTGAATGTGTGTATATATGTTTACAGGTATACATAGATAGAGCACACAGGACCAATGTAACAGGAAGGGATGATACTTAAAAGGTGAAATTAAGAGGTGAGAGGAATATAATGAGAGGAGATGGGGAGAGACAGATTGGGGCAAACTATCTCATACAGAAGAGGCAAGGGAAAATGGTTACAATGGAGGGCAAGAATAGGACGGCAAAAGTGAATGGGTCAACCTTATTCCCATTGAATCTGGCTTGAGAAGGGAGTGAAATACACACTAAATAGGGGATCTCACCCTCCAGGAGAATGGGGGGGGGAAAGGGATGAGAGGGGGGATGATGGAAGGGAGGGCAGGCTGGGGGGAAGGGAAGTTGGAAGCACCCACTTTTGAAAAGGGATAGGATCAAAGTAAAGAATAGAGCAAGTAGGAGGTGGGATAGAGGGAGGGAAATAGAGTCAGTCTTTTACAATATATCTACTACATTATTGTTTTGCATTAGCTGCACATGTACAACCTATACTGAACTGCTTGTCTTCCACCAGTGGGGGTGGGTGGCAGAGGGGGGAAGGGAATGAATCTTGAATTGAAAGTTTTAAAATCAAATGTTCAAATATATATGTGTGTGTGTGCGCATATATGGATATATATAATATATATATATATATATACTATTATTTATACCATCTTACATGTAATTAAGAAATAAGATATACAGGTACTGAGGCATAGAGATTCACTGGAAAAGTTGAAATGGGTATGGGAGAGAGCAGATTGGAGGTGGGGATATCCTGTGGGACTGCTGTTTTGGGGGGATGGTGGGGGAAAAACGGGGAGAAAATTTGTAACTCAAAATCTGGCAGAAATGAATGATGTAAATCAGAAGTTAATAAAGCATTAAAAAAATCATATTCCATCACAATCATATACCTCAATTTGTTCAGCCATTCCCCAATTGATGGGCATCCCCTCAATTTCCAATTCTTTGCTATCACAAAAAGAGCTGCTGTAAATATTTTTGTACAAATAGGTCTTTTTATTTTATTTTTTTAATCTTTTTGGTATATAGATTTAGTAGTGGTAAATCAAATTCTTCTAAATGAAAATCATTTAAATATTGAAGATAACTATTTCCTATTTTTTATTCCTTTCTAGGTTAAACACTGAATTCTTCATATGGTATGCTTTTAAGTTTCTTCACCATACTGGTACCCTTTAACTTGTCGATCAGCATTCATTCTAAAATGTGACACTGAGAACTGTGCACAATTTTCCAGGTATGGTCTAGCAAAGACAGAAGATCACCTCTTACTTTTGATCTTTTGGTAGTCTTGGAGAAACATTATGGGACTGTGGAAAGAATATCCAATCTGGATTCAGAAGACGTGGATTCAAATTCAGGCTGTTGTTTACTGGTGAACGATTCACTTATCTTCTCTGGGCCTCAATTTTCTGATATGGGAAATGAGGAAGTTGAATTATGGTCGCTAAGATCCTCTCCAGCTCAGATCTATAATTTTACACTCACAGATGATTAATACAGAGTTTGCAGTCAATTAAAATGTCCACTTCAAACTATGTCTCTTCACTCCTCCTTTTAAAAGTTTATTATTTTATGACCAACTACTCTATGTGATTTTACATTTTCATGTATTATATCATCTTATTACTTTTATAACATCATGCCACCTTGTTTGATTTTTTTAATATTCTCATTCCAGCATCTTTATAGAGACATTCAATATTCAATACAAAGGACTCAGTATATGAGAGAGAAAAAGCTCTGGTCTTCATTTCTACCCTTACCCTTACATGGATTAGTTGGATAGATGCCTTCTGAGCCCCAATTTTGTCCTTTATATAAAATGATTGGTTTGGACCAGATGATATCTATGGTCCCTTCAAGTTCTAATATTCTACTAATTTGTTCATTAAAAGTTAATAACAGATAATCCCCCTGGCAGAGAAAAATTCACGAAATGAATTTCAACTTTGCCCTAGTACAATATAAAATTCCATATATTCTTTCACCAATATTTTTTTTTCATTTACATACATTTTAACAGGATCTAAAACTGGAAAAAAAATCATAAACTTCCAGTAACAAAAGTCAAAGAAATCAGCATTAAAATATAAATACAGGCTTACCTTATTGAATTTTGCTTTATTGTACCATTTTTCTAATACTGTGTGCTCAATCATTACTGTGTCACATTTTGGTAATTCTTACAATATTTCACACTTGTTCATTATTATTATATCTCATCCTGATTTGTGATATGTGATCTTTGATATTTCTATTGTAATTGTTTTGGGGCACCACAAAGTGAACAGTATAAGGCAGAAAACTTAATAAATGTTATATGTGTTCTGACTGCCCACCCCTAGGCCTCCCTATTTCCTGAGGCACAGCAATATTGAAATCAGGCCAATTAGTAACCTTACAATGGCCTCTAAGTGTTCAAGTGAAAAGAAAAGTCGATCAATGAGGCAAACTTCATTACTGTCTTATTTAAGAAATTACCACAGCCACCTCAGCCTTCAGCAACCACCAGCCTGATCAGTCAGCAGCCATCAACATGGAGGCAAGATCCTTCACCAGTAAAAAGTTACAACTTCCTGAAGGCTCAGATGATAGCATTTCTTAGCAATAAAGTTTTAATTATGCTTAAATTAAGGTATGTAACTTTGTTTAGACATAATACTATTTCACACTTAATGGACTACAGTATAGTGTAAACATAACTTTCATGTGCACTGAGAAAACAAAATTTTGTGTGACTCACTTTATTGAGATATTTGCTTTATTGGGGTCTGGAACTGAACCCACAATCTCTAAGGTATGCCTGTATGTTGCAAAGCCTGAATATTTTTGGGGGGGTTGTTGTTGTTGTTGTTGTTTTGGGGGGGTGCAGGAAGCAATTGGGCTTAAGTGATATGCCCAGGGTCACACAGCTAGTAAGTGTTTGAGACCAAATTTGAACTCAGGTCCTCCTGACTCCAAAGCTGCACCACCTGGCTGCCCCTAGCTTCAATATTTTTAAAAGAGATTTCTAATGAACAATTCTGCTGTAATGATGTAAAGTTTATAATTTAAATAAGGTAACCCTAAATCAATTTTATATATAGTTTCTTTACAGACATCTGGGACAAAGTCACTCACAAATCCAATGTTTCAGAAAAGATAGCTATATCTTTTAAAGTATTTGCATGAGGGACTTATAAAGCAACTATTTAAAAAAATACTTTTTGATACAGTAATGAAGAATAGTAAAGATGTTATTTATTGATGACTTCATTTCCTGTATGCTATTCATTGTAAAAAACAGAAATAATACAGAACTGCAGTATCTCTCAGTGATAACTTTTTGCCATCAATTCCTTGTTTGTTATATTTTCTCGTACAATCTAATTACTTCTTTGGTTTCCTTAGTTTTTTTTTTAACCTAACAAAATCGCAACCTGCTGAAGTGAGTATTACACAGAACAGTGGAGAAATATCTTAAATGGCTGAGGTCTCTTAATGATTATAGTGTGGTTTCTGTTTATCCTTTTTCCCCTAATTGCTTTGATATTTCAACATTTGTTAGCCATTAAACACAGTTGGTGTCTATTACTTGATATGTGTGCATATGTATTTTACAGCTCAAATGCAGAGACATTCCTAAGTTTAGAGAACTTTACCTCTCCACAAATGGTCACTTGGGTGCAGTCCAAGTTTGGGGAAACACTTGAGGCCCTCAAGAAAAATCTAGGCTATTAGTTCCAATTTAAACAGCAGAATAAAAAAGCCCCTAATAAGGATTTTTCAGTCATCAAAGAAATGCTTGCATATCTCCCACTTTTTCCCTAATGGGTTCAATGCTTTGCTTATTCTGCTTAACCTAGATTGTATATAACTCTGCCATTTGGTGTTTGCCTGATTATAGTCACCTATAAGTTCTGTTTCAAAGAATGATTTTGTTGATGCTTCAGTATTTGGAAAAGAGCTCTAAATTGCAATTCAAAAAGACCTGCTAACACATAGTTTTTTGTTTTTGCTTTTTGGAGGGGGGTAGGGCAATTGGGGTTAAGTGACTTGCCCAAGGTCACACAGCAAGTTTTTGTGTTAAGTGTCTGAGGTCGGATTTGAACTTAGGTCCTCCTGACTCCAGGGCCAGTGCTCTATTCACTGTGCCACCCAGCTGCCCCGATAGGTTTCTAAATAGTAGTTCTATAGGTACTCTCTTGATGCTAACTCCCAAGGTTACCTTGGGCAAGACACTTAGCCCACATGGACCTCAGTTTCCTCTACTATAAAATGTACTTGATGTCCTCTGAGGTGACCTTCCTGCTATAGACCTATTGTACTTTTATTGTGTAATATGAGTTGCATATGCTTATGTAATGATAAGCACAGACAGATGGTTTCTACAATATGAGCATCATTCCCAAGTTATCCTATTCCTTTGTCACTGTCGGCTCTGCAAACCTTAGCTGTAAGCAAGGAAAAGGAGGGAAGAAAAGAAGTAGGAAGATATTTCCTAGTGTTATCACATTCTGATCTCAATCTCCCTCAAATTCTAAATTACAAATTTACAGGACAAGGAAGAGGAGGAGGAGAACAAGAGAAGGAAATGAAAGGACAAAGAGATAGAATGAGAAAAGGAAGGAAGGCAGAGTGGGAGGAAAGAAAGAAAGAAAGAAAGAAAGAAAGAAAGAAAGAAA
>NW_027187315.1:1260147-1301400 GCF_028583685.1 Petaurus breviceps papuanus
GAAAGAAAGAAAGAAAGAAAGAAAGAAAGAAAGAAAGAAAGAAAGAGGTAGGAAGGAAGGAAGGGAGGGAGGGAAAGAAAGAAAAGGGAGGAAGGGAGGGAGGAAGGAAAGAAGGAAGAAAAGAAGGAAGAAAGAAAGAAAGAAAGAAAGAAAGAAAGAAAGAAAGAAAGAAAGAAAGAAAGAAAGAAAGAAAGAAAGAAAGAAAGAAAGAAAGAAAGAAAGGAAAGAAGGGAGGAAGGAGAGAGAAAAGAGAAATCCTGCTAAAGGAAAAAAGAACTAGATAGGTTTTTGCTAATATTAGGACAAAAGGTTTTTCCTTTTTTTGAAAGCATATAATAATATTTTGACTGAAGGTATCAGCTAAGCCTGAAGCTGAAAGTGGTGTATATGCCAGTTAATAGTAATAAGTAAGTCCAGGTAGGAATGAAACATAGAATTGGTGCATCAGAAATGAAGTACAGATTGAGACATGCAACGGTCCAGCACAGGTGGATCATTTCAGCTTAGCAATGTAAATACTTGTTCACAAAGAAGCTGTCCTTTTAAAGAAACATTCATGAATAATTCCTGAGATCGAATAAGACGTAGAAATCTGTAGTTCCAGGGTTTCGAGTTGCCTTGACTATATGTATATGGTAAATGTGTCCCTTGCCCCAAAAAGCAAAAGCAAAATTATATGTAACACACGAAAAAAATACTCTAAATCACTGTTGATTAGAGAAATGCAAACTAAAACAACTGTGAGATACCACCTCACACCTATCAGATTGGCTAACATGACAGAAAAGGAAAATTAGAAGTGCTTGAGGGGACTTTAACACACTGTTGGTGGACTTGTAAACTAGTCCAACCATTCTGAGGAACAATTTGGAACTACACCCAAAGGGCTATAAAACTATGCATACCCCTTAGATCCAGTAATATCACTAGTTGGTCTGTAGCCCAGAGATCAAAGAAAAGGGGAAAGGACCTATTTGAATGAAAAATGTTGATAGCAGCTCTTTTTGTGGTGGCAAAGAATTGGAAATTGAGAGGATGCCCTCATTATGATTGTGATTGTGATAGAATACTATTATGCCATGAGAAATTATGAGAGGAATGGTTTCAGAAAAAACCTGGTTAGACTTATTGAATGAATGCAAAGTGAAGTGAGCAGAACCAGGAGACTATTGTACACAGTAAAAGCAATATTGTTAAGGATTATCAACTGTGAGAGACTTAGCTACTCTGATCAAGACAGTGACCCAAGACAATTCCAAAGGACTCATGATGAAAAATGCTATCCATCTCCAGAGAGAGAATTGATGAAATTTGAGTTCAGTTTGAAGCATACGGTTTTATAACATTCATCATTTTTCTTGATTTTTTGTGTTTTGCAACATGGCTAACACAGAAACATGTTTTGCATTACCTCACATGTATAATCAATATCATATTCCTTGTCTTCTCAAGGGGTGTGAAGGGATAGAAGTAGGAGAGAGAATTGGGAACTCAAAATTTAAAGTATGTTAAATTTTTTACATGTAATTAAGAAATATTTAATGAAACAAAAATATAGTTAAAAAAGGAAAACTGCAATTCTGGGAGATTATGATTCAGGTTTATGAGTAGAATGCTCTATAAATGCCATGTGTTTATTTTTCATTTGCAGCAAACGTGTTTTATTTATATTAATTATTAGTAACAGATTCCTTAATCAGAAATACACGGGTTGGGGTTTTTGAGCCACAACATTAATAGGATTAGTCACTCATAAAGACTCTGCAAATATCAAGGGTAGCAGCTTCCTTCCCTCTAGGAAAAACTCGATTTTCCAGGTTGGAGTCAGTTTGAGATGAAATGGGTCACACACAGAGTGAGATTCCCCTGGGCAGGGTAAGGGAGAGTGCTAGTCACCAAAATTATAACATTTTATAAATTGCCTCACTCTAAGCAGGTGCTGTACATATATTTACATATATACTTCTAATATCTTGTTCAGTCCTTTTCAGTTGTGTCCCACTCTTTGTGACCGCATTTAGGGTAATCTTGGAAGTAATCTTGGCAAAGATATTGGAGTGGTTTGCTATTTCTTTCTCCAGCTCATTTTACAAATGAGAAACTGAGGCCAACAGGGTTAAGTGACTTGTCCAGGGTCACACAACTAGTAAGTGTTTGAGGTGAGATCCGAACTCAGGAAGATGAGTCTTCCTAATTCCAGGGCTGGTACTCTATCCACTGTGCCACCTACTTGTCCCAAAAAGCACATATTTTATATACACAGACACATATATTGATGCCTATATTTGTGTGTGTATTGTTAATTTACAATTGATTGTAAACATGTCAGCATTTTGGATCACCCTAGACCCTCAAGATACTCCCTGCTTCTATGGTTGTTATTTGTCCTTCATTCTCAAAGAGGACTATGACACCAGGAAGTTGATTCCATGACTTGCAAGTGAATTGGATTTAAGTGAGGGAGAACTATGCAAAGTCACCAGCCTCACTTTCTCCACTGGAGCCATCTGGGTCCAGTGGCAAGATATAGATGAGGGCGACTTGAGATAGCTTCTATCTCATGTTTCTGATTTACAGCCAGGGCCAGCAGTAGGACTATGCCCTATGTGCTGTCATCCCAGGGAATGTAATTCCTCCCATGGAATGTTTTTCAACTCATTTCCCCATCTCTACCCAGTGTAGGCACTTTTGTTAGCCTACTCCCTCAACTGGGCCATAAGCTAGCACTCCTTAAGGTTTTATTCTAGTTGGATTTTCCATCAGGGAAATGTAAACTTACTATCCCATGTGTCCCCTGCCCTAGGGATGGAAACTGGCAATCTGCCAAGAGGATGAGTGACAAAGACTGCTCCCTGCTACCCACAGCATACCACATCCTCTCTCTCCCAGTAAACTCAGGTACAGTCCCCTCCCAATCACTAACCTCGTTTGTCTTCCCTCTTAACCATGCCTATTGTTATTCTCTTCTATAGTGGCACAGTGTAAAGATGTATCCCAATCTAGTCAGAGTATCTCATTTCCATTTAGAATCCTGTCACTCACTACCTGTCACTTAAGAGACTCCATTCCTTCATCTGTATAATAAGGGGGTTGGACTAGCTTAGGGATCCTTAACTTGGGGGCCACTTGGATGGGAAAAGTTTCATCTTTATTTTACTATCTCTAACTGAAATTAAGCCTTTCCATAAATTATGAATTTAGATAACAAACCACACTAGTATCTGTGACATTTTAACCAATAGAAATCATAGATATTTTTATATCCCATGTGACAGATAACTTGAAATAGCATTTGCACTCATCATTACTTTCAAATGACTGGAGTTATTTGAGCTGTTGCTTCCAGTGAATATCTTGAATTAATTTAAGTATTGAAAGATTTGATCTCCTTGCTGTTCAAGGGATTCTCAAAAGTTTTCTGGAGCACTACAATTTGAAAATATTGATTCTGCAGTGCTCAGTTTTCCTTATAGTTTAACTTTCATGGCAATATATTGCTACTGGAAAGACCATAGCTTTTACTATATAGACCTTTGATGGCATGGTGATGTCTCTGCTTTTTAGCATACTTTTCAGATTTGCCATAACTTTCCTTCAATGGATCAAGAATCTTTTAATTTCATGGTTGCAGTTGACATCTGCAATGATCTTTGAGCTCAAGAACATAAAATTTGAATTTCTTCTCCCTCCATTTGCCAGGAAATGAAGCAACCATTTGCCATTATCTTAGTTTTTTGGATGGTAAGCTTCAAGCCAGCTTTTAGATTCTCCTCTTTCACCCTCATCAAGAGGCTTCTTATCTTTTCTTCACTTTCTGTCATTAGGGAAATATCATATATCTGAGTAGCTTATCTGAGATTGTTGATATTTTCCCCAGCAACCTTAATTTTGGTTTTTAACTTATCCACTCTGACATTTTGCATGTATTCTCTATATAAGTTAAATAAATAAGGTGACAATATGTAGCCTTGTCATACTCCTTTTCCAGTCTTAAACCAACCAATTATTCTATGTTTGGTTGTAACTGTTGCTTCTTGACTCACAGGTTCCTTAGAAGACAAATAAGATGATCTGGTACTCCCATCTCTTTGATGACTTGCCATATTTTGTTGTAACGCACACAATCAGAGGCTTCAGTGTAGTCAATGAACCAGAAATATGTGTATTTTTTTTTCTGGAACTCACAGGCTTTCTCCATGATCCAATGAATATTGGCAATTTGGTCTCTAGTTCTTCTGCCTTTTTGAAAACAGTCTGCTCTTCTGATAATTTTTGGTTCATATATTGCTGAAGCCTAGGTTGCAGAATCTTGAGCATAACCTTGCTGGGGTGTGAAATGAACACAATTGTTCAATAATTTGAACACTCTGGCATTGCCCTTCTTTAAGATTGGGATGTAAGCTGATCTTTTCAATCCTTTGATCACTGTTGAGTTTTCCAAATTTGCTGGCGCATTTAGTGCAGCACTTTAACAGCATTATCTTTTAGGATTTTAAATGGCTCATCTGAAATTAGTCACCTCCACTCACCTATTGTTAGCAACGTTCTAAGGTCCACTTGACTTCATTCTCCAGAATGTCTGGATCTAGATCAGTAGCCATGCCACCATGGTTATTGGTGATGTGACAATCTTTCCTGTATAGTTCTTCTGTATATTCTTGCCACCTCTCCTTAATCTTTTATGCCTCCATTAAGTCACTACCATTTTTGTTTTTTATCATGCCCATTTTTGCATGAAATGTTCCCTTGATATCTCTAATTTTCTTGAAGAGATCTCTTCTTTCCTATCCAATTGTTTTCTTCTATTTCTTTGCATTGCTCATTTAAGAAAACCTCATCTCTCCTTGCTGTTCTCTGAAATTCTGTGTTCAGTTGGGTATATCTTTCTCTTTCTTCTTTCCCTTTTGCTGTCCTTCTTTCCCTAGTTATTTGTAAAGCCAAGTCATTTTGCTTTCTTGCTCTTCTTTTTGGAATGTTTTTTTGTTGCTGCTTGTTTTACATCCCAGTGAATCTCTGTCCATAGTTCTTTGGACCAGATCTACCAGATCTAATCTTCTAACTCTACTAATTGTTTTTCTTTCATATTCATAAGGTATGTTACTTAGGTCATACACATGTGGTCTGATGATTTTCCTTACTTTCATCAATTTAAGTCCAAATTTTACAATAAGAAACTCATGATCTGAGTCATAGTCAGCTTGAGGTCTTGTTTTAACTGACTATATAGAGCTTCTTCACCTTTGGCTGTAAAATATATAATTAATTTTATTTAGATATAGACCATCTGGTGATGTCCATGTGTAGAGTCACCTTTTGGGTTGTTGAAAAAGATTTTTTGTTATGACCACCAAATTATCTTGACAAAACTCTTATTAGTCTCTGCCATTTCATTTTGGACTCCAGGGCCAAACTTGCTTGATATATACATATGTACATGTATGCATATATGTATATACAGTGATGGCAAAAAAAGAAGTATGATGAGCATGCATTACACAGTTATTATATATCATATAGCAAGAGCTAGGTAGCTCAACAGAGAGTGCTGAGCCTGGCATTAGGAAGATCTATGTTCAAATCTGGCCTCAGATATTTACAAGCTGTGTGCTCCTAGGCAAGTTACTTAATCTCTGTTTGCCTCAGTTTCCTCTAAGGTAAAATGGGTATAACAATAGCATTTAGCTCATAGGGTTTCATTTATATCAGTGAATGTGACAGGACATAAAAATAACTGTGTTTTTAACATGGGAAAAAATCTTTTAAACATATGTATGTAGCCAGCAAAATTGAAGGTACATATGACCATACTAAACATTTGTTGGTTCTTGAAATGATAAGATTGATTCCATCTCTCTTTTTTTTGGATACTATTTGCAGTTGGCTGATTTTGTCCCATAACTACCTAACTTGTGGTCTTTGTCTCTGAACTTAGTTCATAAATTTAGCTGGCCTATAAATTAGTTAGGTTTAGAAATCCAGTTCTTCTTCTAATCACTGTTCTATTCTTGCCTCATGGAAATTTGTTATACTTGAGGGATTTGGGTGGACACCAGGGAGTCTGATCTAGTATCTTTACACTACCGAAGTATCCTTCAAGGACATCCTTCTTTTTTTTTAAGCAATTGGGGTTAAGTAACTTGCTCAAGGTTACACGGCCAATTTTTTGTGGGGGTGTGCGTGTGAAGTATTTGAGGCTGGAACTGATCCCAGGTCTCCCGACTCTGGGGCTGGCACTCCTACTCACTGTGCCACCTGGCTGCCCCAAGGACATCCTTCTTTACTACTCAAAGAAGTCTGGTTAACTATTTCTAACCTTGCAGAGGATTACAACAATGAACATTTCTTAGTCACCGGAGGGAAGGAGGAAGTTATTGCTGGCCCCTCATTCCCAATTTCCAACCAATCAAATTTTCCCCCATGCCTCAGCTCTATAACCAGTCATACTGATTCATGATTTCATGATGTTGAGTCCTTATGCCAATCATAATTTATTTTCTACCTAAGAATTCCTGTTCTTTATTCTGTACTCTCCCCAAACCATAAAAGGATCTGTTCTCCTCATTCAGAGTCTTAATTTTGCTGGGGAAACTAAGATCCTATTTACTGGCAAATTTGAGCTTTACCAATAAATTGGTCATGTTTGGAACTTTGTGCCTTAAGTTTACTTTATTTTGACTAACAATCTTAAATATGAATAAAATGCATGTGAAGATGTGGTTTGGGGGTGGCTAGGTGGTGCAGTGAACAGAGAACTGGCCTGGAGTCAGGAGGACCTGAGTTCAAATCCAGCCTGAGACACTTAACACTTATTAGCCATGTGACCTTGGACAAGACACTTAACCCCAACTGCCCTCAATAAAGTAAAAAAAAATTTTTTTTTAAAGATGTGGTTTCCTTTCATGGGAAGAAAGCTTAGTTCCAAAAAAGATGGAACACTCCCCAAACTTTGATTTGCCATTTGGCAAACAAAATGAAACAAAGCATCCTCAAAAACAGTTCACTAGATTGCCAAACAGAAGTCTCTCCACCATCTTGGAGAGACTTCAGTAAACTTGTGAGCCCTGGAAGTGGGAGAACTAGTTTGTGGACTAGAAGAGGAAGGGGGAAATGGAAGCAGTTCCATTGCCAATTATCTGATGTTCTAGAATAGTTGATATTTCTTTGAACAATTTGAAACAGATCATGGTGGAATGGGTAGTCCTGACATTCCCCTTTAGCAAGTATGCGACTCAATAAAATTATAAATATCTCTCAGTGCTGCCAGATCTTTGTTTCTACTAACTATGTTCATGATGACTCAGTCAAAGAAGAATTCTAGTTTTGGAAACCACAAAGTCCATTGAAGTTTTGGAAGTGGTGATTTTCTTTTTCAAATGGAACTTTTTAACTACAAAGAAAAGCTTCATATTTTTTGCACAGATTGAGTTCCTGTGGTGCTTGATAATGCATGTGGTTCTACTACTTTAGTGAAAAAGGAAACTCCTCATGTTGTCATTACTTTTTTGATAAACATTCACTGGCAACAAAAACTCTTCTAATAATTCTGAAAGAAGTTTTGTCAATGACCATAAAAGTCATCAATTTTATCATAAGTAGGTCTTGGAATCATCATATTTTTAAAAAATGTTTTGTCAAGAAAATAGAGAAGAATATGAAAAACTTCTCTACCACACAGAAGTTTGTTGGTTTTCAAAAGTACGGTTTTGAAGTACTTGTTTGAACTGAGGGTAGAAGTTTTACTTTTTTGAAAGAAAAGGAAAATCCACCCTTAGAGCACTGAAATAAAGGATCTTAACCATTGATTGACTGACATTGTGAAAATTTTTTTAACTATCTGAGAAAGACAAATCTTTCAATTCAAGACCCTCAAGTTACCATTATCCTTGGGTACCAAATGAAATGGCAGAGGTGATTGCTAAGCCACAATCTATGATATCCTGAAAGATAATGGAAAATAGGAAGGATTCCATAAAAATGGAAAAGGAAAATGATGTCAAAATTTTCAAAAACAGGGAGGATAACAGTTTAAACACCTCAGATCAATGAACTTCACTTTGTTGGGAAAATTACAGAAAAGATATTAAAGAGATATTTGGGGAACATCTAGAAAGGTGATGCAAAGACACAGCATAATTTCGTCACCAGGTTATCAAAACGGGATCTTGCCAGACTAGCCTCATTTCTCTCTGTCTCTCTCTTTCCTGACAAGTTTACTAAACCAGTAGACAAGGGAAATGCTGTGGGTTTAGTCTACTTATGTAGGAAGAAATAGAAAGTACTGACCTCCCTAATGACCTACAAATATGAACACTTAACCAATCTCACTTGTATAAAATGATCATATATGTAAAGTGCTTCATAAAACTTGAAAAACTCTATAAATATTAGCTATTACTATAATATTATATTTCATCCCTCAAGCTGCCTCGACTCATTCTCTGTCTTCAAATTTGGCATTCTGAGATATAGAGAAATCTAGGGGCATGCTCTGATATTTTCTTTCTCATTAATAAAATTTCAGTCTTGTTCTAATTAATTAATCAATTAGCTTGAGTAATTGAGAATTGGAGTAATTAATTAAATATTAGTTTTTTAAAATATTGGTTATTTAATGAACTGGAGAAACTTCCTTTCTCAATAGTAATTTCTCTTATTTTCTATATGGTAATTCCTTGAATCTCCTAAAATTAAATAAATATTGAAATTACTGTATAAGTGTATGCATAATTTTAATATAAAATTTATTAACAAAATATAGCCTATGCATGAATAATTGTTTATAATATTTTGTCTGCAAAAAATCATATACAGGCACCTGAAATTCTCACTATAATGACAGTTGTTTTCTCATTTGTGAAAACACAGTCTTATACTATTCAATTTCTCTTAAAATATCAAGTAAAGTCTCTTCTCAAAAATCCTCTTCACAAGATAAAGGTGAAAACAGTTTCATCAGAAGAGAAGATCTCTCCATTTCCTTTCTTTCTTTCTTCTCCAGCTTCCTTCTAGTCATGACAGGAAAACAATTTCTTCAGCTTCTCTCAAGCTATAACTCTTAATAGTTTGTCTCTCCACAATTCATTTCATAGATCAGAAGCAAAAAAATATACATTCTTTCCTGACTCCAGAAATAGAAACACCTCATATCAAGGCATTTTTTTCAACTATCACTTCACTATTGCCTGCATAAGCTACCCTTTCAACAATCTTCTATTTGGCTTTTAAAGATATAATAACAATAGCTATAATCTCTGAGACTTTGAAAAAGGGGTTATACATATATTTTAACAAAGTTTTTGATAAAGCATCTCATGGCATTCTTTTAAAAAACAATTTTTAAAATTATGAACTTGACAACCAGAAAACAGTATTTCCATATAAAAGTAGGAGAGAAAAACAAAATTCCATATGAAAGTGTGAAACTTCCATGTATACCTGGTTAATATTTTTAAAAATTACACATCATGGTTAACATGGCAGTATCGTTACAGCTGTTCCTGACCATATCCCTTCCTAAATATCCTTCACCTCTCTTCTGTGCATTTTTACATGATGCTGTTTTCTTTTTTGCATAATAATAATGACTTACCAAGTCCAATACATTCCTGCCTCCATGAATAAAAAACAGTAGAGTCAAGAAAAATAAATTTACCTTCTACATAAATTTTATGATTGTTTGAAAGTATGTCTTATACTGTATCTACAACCCATTACCTCTCCACCAAAAAAAAAGTGGGAAGCATGATTCATCATCAGTTTTTTTGAGTTATGTTAGGATTGATCAGAGTTCTCTCAAAGTTGTTCTTTATGATATTTTAGTCACTGTATAAATTGTTCTCCTGGTTCTGCTTATTTTGAACAGAGTTCATGCAAATATACCAGGTTTCTCTGAATTTGCCCCATTCACCATGTATTACAGTATAATAATATTCCATTACATTCTTTAACCATAATTTGTCCAGCCACTCCCCTAAGTGATCAGCACCCATTTTGTTTCTAGTTGTTTGCTATAACCAAAAAACTGATTTAAATATGTTTACATATGCACATGTACACATATAGATAGATTAGATAGATAGATGGATGGATGGATGGATGGATGGATGGATGCATTCTTTGCCTCTAACTTTGATCTCTTTGTGGTATAAACCTAGTAGTGATATTTTTGGATCAAAAGGTATTTACATTTATCTATTTTGGGGGTATAATTTCAAATTGCTTTCTCAAATGTTTGGACCATTTGTAGCAGCAATCACCCCAAGCGTCCTCAGGGTTTGCAGCTACCACAGGTTCTTGGATCTGCTTTGTTAAAGGAAAGCAACTCAAAATGGGTTAACAAGCTTACTTTAATCAGTCAGACATATATCGTTTACCTTGTTCAGGAGAAAAGGTCAGCACCCTGAACCTCAAAGTATACAGGCATAATTATCAAGACAGAAACATCAAGTAGACAGATTTCCAAACTGTCCAACCATTACGTCCATACCCAGTCAACATCTGGGTTTCCACATTCTGGGTTTTTCAAAGCCGGGGGACTCTCAACAACGGCTTCCCAGAATTCAGATCAAATCACAGAACACTTCTCAAAGTGAGTCCCAAAACAAAGCTACACATCAGGGCTTATATAGCCTTCTCCTGGCTCAGAGAATGTAACAACCCCATTGACTCACTGGCCAATCAAAAAGTATCTACTGAAAAACAAGCCTCCCACTCCAGGCTCCAGGTGCACGTTAGCCTAGGGGCAGGGAAGATCTTTAAATCTGCATTTCCATTACACCATTTCACAACTCTTTGAAGAAATTCACTAGTGTGTCTGTCCTTCCACAACTTTTCTAAAAATTATTTCCTTCCTTCCTTCCTTCCTTCCTTCCTTTCTTCCTTCCTTCCTTCCTTCCTTCCTTCCTTCCTTCCTTCCTTCCTTCCTACCTTCCTGCCTGACTTCCTGTCTTCTTGCCTACCTACCTTCCATCCTTCTCTTCTTGCCTACCTACCTTCCATCCTTCCTTCCTCCATTTCTTCTTTCGTTTTCTTTCGTTCTTTCTTCCTTTTTTTGGTCATCTTTGCAAATTTCATGGGTGTAATATGTAACCTCACAATTTGTTTAAATTTTCTCATGATGGTCTTATAGAGAAGATGGAGAAAGGTGAGCTCTGAATAGTATGATTAGATGGATCCAGAACTAGTTGGACAGTTAGTCTTAAAGTTACAAATGGTTCTCCATCAATGTGGCAGGAAGTATCCAGTGGAGACCTAAGGATCTGAGCATTGACATTTGTCTGTTTAGATTTTTGTCAATTACTTAGATAAAGACATTTCATGCTCATCAAATTTGAAGCTAACACAAAACTTGGAGGCATACCTAACACACTGTGTGATAGTCAAGATTTAAAAGGATCTTGACAATCTTGAGCATTGGACTGAATGTTAATATACTGGAATTCAGAAAGGATAAATGTGAAGCTGTAACTCAGGTACAAAAAGAATTATTACATGGGAGAGAAATGGTTAGAAAGCAGTTGTTTTCTAAGCAACTAGGATTTTAGTGGTCTGCAGGATTAATATGAGTTAGCAGTATGATATGATAGCCAAAAAAAGGTAATATAATCTTGGGCTCCATTAAGAAAAGCATGACTTCAAGGAATAGGGAGGTTATTATTCCATTGTACTCTGCCCTTTTGAGACCTTATTTAGACAGTATTGTCTCCAAATGACGAGTTACAGTTAGACAATAAACTAAAGGGTATCCAGAGAAAGGAAACCAGGATGGTGAAGAGCCATGAGTTTAAGTCATATGAGGACACATTGAAGGACCAATGGATGTATAGTCTGTAAAAGAAAGGTGAAGAGAGGAGAGGAGAGGAGAGGGGAGAGGAGAGGAATAATAATTCTTCAATTATTTGAAAAACTGTCATATGAAAGAGAGACTAGGCTTGTTCTGCTTGCCTCCAGAAGACAGAAAAACAAAAAATAAAAAAAATGAACTAACAAAAGATGGGTAGAAATTGAGAAAAGGACAATTTAGGTTTGCTTTCAGGAAGAATTTCCTCACATACACCTGTCCAAAAAGTAGAATGGACTGCTTCAAGAGGTGGTGGGCTTCCCTCCTTAAAGGTCTTCATGGAGAATCTCATTAACTCCTCATCAGGTAGCAAAGATTGCTTTGGTCTGTGGGTTGAACTAAATGGATGCTGAAATCTCTTCCTTGGAAGAATACAGTCTATGATAATTCCAATTTTTAAAAAATGTATCAAATGCTTTCCTACCCTTTTGCATAAATTATGGAAGAAAATACAACTTTGTAGTTGGCATTAAATGTAAGGAGATCATTTAAATCTCCTTGTCTTATGGTAGAACATTGATGGTTCTTTACCTCCTATGACTGAAATAACCCTTGAGCTTACTTCCTAGGCTAACTAGCCCTCCTGAGTGTTGTCTGATTGACAAGGCCAATTAGGTTGAAATTTTCTCTGCCAGTAGAACACGTAATTTTAAGGAGTGAAGAACTGAAATGTCCCTCCTGGGGTGGTCTTCAGTACTTCATTTCCATGACACTTCAGCTCAAAAACAGTCAAGTGGATTTGTCAATGATTTTCATTATTTATTATGTATTCATTATTCATTTGTTTATTATTGTAATAGACATAATGGAGGATGTGATCAACAAGCATATATTAAGGGCCTACTGTTTTCAAAGCACTGTATAAGGCAATGGGGAAAAAAGACAAAAGTAAAATACTCTTAGGGAACTTACATCTCATAAATAAGATATGACACTGGATCTCAAAGAGTTTATGGAATAATAGAAAATATAAGATATATGCAAAAATAACTGTACTAGTTAGACTATGAAAGGAGGTCTGGCTTCCACAGGAAGAGATTGTGAGAGGGGCAGAAGAGAGAGTACTTAAATTAACTAAGGAGAATAAGGAACTACATAGACTACTTAGAGGTGGTTTGGATTAGTGAAGAAAGACAGATATTGAATTTGGGCTAAAGAAATTTGGAGAAATCTTGGGGAATTTAGAAAAATTTGAAGAACATGTCCAGATATCATTCCAGATTATGTTAAAGAAAGTGGAAGGAAAACAAAAAGTGACAGAGTTAAGGAGGATTAAAGAAGATTAAGGAGAGAAGTGTAAGATAAAGAACTAAGGAGTCTCTTTTTTTTTTTTTGAGAAAGACTCAGAAAGGAAGAGAAGGTAGTTGGAAAGACAGCAAGTTGAAAGAGTAGAATATTTTAGTGTAAGAGGGAATAGGGGCTGAGTTGAATATGACGAGATGATTCTAAGAAACAAAACTGGGTAGGAAAAGGTTAAAAGGAGAAATTATCTCATAAAAAGGGGGTGTGAAGGGCGGCTAGGTGGCGCAGTGAGTAAAGCTCCAGCCCTGGAGTCAGATTTGGAAGGAGCTGAGTTCGGTTTTCAGCTTTAGACACTTAACACAAAAAAACTAACCATATAACCTTGGGCAAGTTATTTAACCATAGAGAGGAAGCCATTGGGGGTGGAGGGCTGGTAATACTGGAACCTTACTCTCATCTGGGTTGGAAAGGAAGCAACATATACATCTGAAAAAGTGTAGAAGTCTTCTGAGCTTCTAGAGAGGTGAGAAAACTGGGGGATAGGGTGGAGGAAGGGCTTTAAGAAAAGTATATTGATTGAGATCAGGAGGGTTGGGTGAATAGATAGGGGAGGGACTTTTTAGAGGAGACAATAAAATAAGGAAAAAGAAGGTAAGGGGAGAAAATACAGGTAATGGGGACAGGGTGAAAAGAAAGACTGAGAAGGGAAATAGGAGTAAAAACAAGATAGAGGAACATGTCAAAATGGAAGTAAGAACTAGATATAAGGTGAGATTTTACAAGAAAACAAGAAGAACATAAAGCATATTACTTATTAGACTTGTGGATAGGTAAACAATTTGTGAATAAACAAGAGATAGAGAGCAAAACTAGGTGTAAATGGATAATTTCAATTACATTAAATTTAAAAAAGGTTTTGTACAAATAAAATTAATAAAGCCAAGTTTACAAGGAAAGCAGAAAATTGGGGGAAAAATTATAGTTTATCAGATAAAGGTCTCATATCTAAAATATATAAAGAACTTTGTAAAATATATAAGAATACAAGTAATTCCCCAATTGATAAATGATCAAAGGATATAAACAGCTAGTTTTTTTCTTTTCTTTTCTTTTTTGCCTTTTGGAGGGCAATTGGGGTTAAGTAACTTGCCCAAGGTTACACGCTAGTTTTTTTGTGTGGGTGTTAAGTATCTGAGGCCAGAACCTGAACTCCGGTCCTCCTGACTCCCGATGGGTGCTTTACTCACTGCGCCACCTAGCTGTCCCAACAGGTAGTTTTCTAATGAAGAAATCAAAACAATTTATAGTCATACAAAAATGCTCTAAATCATTCTTGATTAGAGAAAGGTGGATTAAAATAACCTGGAGATATCACTTTACATTTGCCAGATTGGCTAAAATGATAGAAGGGGAAAATGACAAATGTTGGAGAGGATGTGGAAAAACTGGGACACTAATTTAATGTAGGTGGAATTGTGAAATGATTCAACCATTTTGGAGAGCAATCTGGAATTATGCCCAAAGAGTTATTAAACTATCTATGACCTTTGACCCAGCAATGCCACTACTTGGTCTATTTCCAACAATGTTTAAGGGAAAAGGAAAAGAACGTATATGTTCTAGGATGTTTATAGTAAGTAGCTCTCTTTGTGGTGGCAAAAAGACTTCCCAGAACTAGAGATTATAGGGATGTTCATCTATTGGGGAATGCCTGAACAAGTTGTGGTATATGGTTATGATGGAATACTTCTATATTATAAGAAATGGTGAGCTCAGTGATTTTAGAAAAACATGGAAAGACTTGCACGAAATAATGAAGAGCTAAGTGAGCAGAACCTAGACAACATTGTATACAGTAATAGCAATATTGTTTTGAGAATGACTTTGAGCAAATAAGTTATTTTGCCTATTAAAAATATCCATATTAACTATAAAGCACATATGAAGAAAGATGTTATCTGTATCCAGAGAAAGAACTGATAAATAGAAGCATGTATAGAAAAATTTCGCACACACACACACACACACACACATGCACACACACATTTGTGTCTAATGGTAGCCATCTGTAGGGCAGGGTGAAAGAAGAGAAGAAAAAAAAAGAAATTTACATGATAATTTTGTTGTATATTTGAAAGGAACAGCAATTTGTGCATAGTATATTTGAAGTTTTGTGTACAATCATGTCTTTTATTGTATTATGTCATGGAAATGCTTGTTTTATTCCATAAATTAAATTAAAAAAAGAGGAATAGGTAGTAAGACATGGCACTGGAATTGTTGAAGGTAAGGGCAGGGTTGCTAAAGTATAAAGATAGATGATAATTGAGAAGAAACATGTAATCAAGTGTTTAGGGTTGAGGTATACACATCCTTGAGGAATTAAAATAAAATAAAATCGATGCTGAAAATTTCAACTGGTATAGAGAGCAGAAGAAAATTTTCAGTGGCATTCATTGAATGTATAAATTTAGATTTCTGCTACAAACAAATAATTGTTCTCTGTATTATAAACTGTAGGCTGAGCTTGCTGGAGAAGGTGACTTGATAATGTTATAACCTCTTAAAGTTATTAGGGATAATGCAACATTCCTAAGGGAAATAGAAGCAAGGTTTCAGTGGGTAAAAATGGGATCTGAGCTGAAGGTGTGGAGACTTAAA
Source organism: Petaurus breviceps papuanus (assembly GCF_028583685.1). Lineage (NCBI taxonomy): Eukaryota > Metazoa > Chordata > Mammalia > Diprotodontia > Petauridae > Petaurus > Petaurus breviceps. The sequence continues at coordinate 1,275,890 of NW_027187315.1, forward strand.
CATCAGGAGATAGGGGCCAGAGGAAGAAGGGAAGGGGAAGAAAAGATGATTTATTAAAGCTAAACTATAAATCTAAAACTCTTCCTGAAGAAGAGGGAGCTGGATGACTTGGGGAGGAAGATTTTTTTCTTCAAAGAATGATATAATAGAACCTCAGAATCTCATCAGGTGAGAGATAACCCAGGAAGGGTCAGAGAAAGAATAGATAGGTATTGATTCTTTACTCAGGGACACTGAGGTGGAAATTTGTCAGCCCAATAATAATAATAGAGATGTCTGTTGTCTTTCCTGGCATACATTCTTTACATAATAGAGGACCTCCTAAAGCTTGTCAAAACAGATGACTACTACATGCATCTGGTGATACATGTTGGCATAATAATTCTGCCAGAAAGAACTAAAAAAGCATTGCTAAATATTATGACGTATTGGGTAAGAGATTGAAGATCATACCATTAGAGTTTGTGTTTTGCTTACTTTCGTCCAATAAAATCAAGAAATGTAAAAGGGAAAAATTATTTCAAAAGTGAATAACTGGTTAAGATGGTTACATCTGAGAATGAGACTGGGTCTTCTTCTAGATCCCTGACTATGTAACACCCTGTTTTGTAGATCCTCTTATTTAGAAAGGCTTGGGGTATCCAAAAGCCTAATATGAGAAAGGAGGCAGTATCCCTTATTTTGCCACTTAACGTTTCCAGGAGAAAAGTGTCGAGACATGATGTCCCCAGTAATAGCCATGGTGTTGGGGAAGCAGGGAGGGTCCTGCCATCTTGGCAAATGGTTTCTGATTCAGTCTTTGCATTCTCTGGTTTAAAAGTTAAGACTTGGGATGTAGGTGTGACTGCTGAGACCATTATTCATAGCCCTGGTTGATATTGGATACTTCTAAAGAGAAAAATGGTATGGCTGGGAAGCTGAGCCCCAGTAGACAAAATGAAGCACAAGACTTGAGTATTTAGAGAAGTAAATCAAACAAGCTTCGCTGAAGAGAGTCAGAACATAAGTCTTTCAAGGAAGATGAACAAAGAACAGTCTATTGGAGTTCTGGATGGGAGACATGGAGTGGGTTTTTATAGGGTTATTTTTTGTTTAAACAGGACCAGGCATTGGGGGTAAGAAATGGGAGATTCAGACCTGGGTTATAGATCAAGGTTTGGGATGGGTACTGACTCGTGGATGCCTAGAATATTGGAAAATAGCCGATATTTAAACCCCCCAATAGTGGGAAAAGAGAACTTTGGCCATCCCTGCAGGTCTAACTCTGACAGAACAACTCAGGGGTTTTGAGTCTCCCTGGGACTTCTTCATTTATTTAGGTAGGAAAGATACTGTGTTTTTTACATATTCCCCTTGGATTACTCCTCAATTTGCATCCATGGTTTGGGGCATCAGAAAGTGATTACTCTCTCAGGTTTGAGGGATAATCTGTGGCTAGCTATTCCTACAACTATAGCAATGCACCCCCCAGATGTGTACTTCCCATTAACAGTCAACCAGTAGATTTAATCAGATTTTAACTAAGGCAATTATTACTATGATAAAGTAAGAAGGGGATACAAAATATTCCCCCCAAATTCTGGAGCTCACACTTCCACAAATACAAACTATGCCCATTGGAAGAGTAGAATCAAATTGAGAATGTACACATGTAGAACACACATATCACACAGGCCTTTCTGAATTCATTTTTGTCTTTGCTGTGTCTCTTTGCTCTTGTCCAGATATTATAGAAGGACTTCACTTATCCACATATCTACTAAAATTCTCTCTTCCTCCCTCCCCCCTTCCTCTCCCCTCTCCCCTCCTTCTCTTTCCAAAACAGAGCAGCTAAAGGAGAGGAAACCAAGAAGGGAAAATTATATTGGGGATCTGATTTTCACTAAAAAGGAAGACCTGGTTGTTGGGATGGAAGTGGTGGGCACCTTGTGGGGAAGTATCTAATCCTTCCTAGATAGTGAAGAGAAATCCAGACATAGTCTTAAATGCAACTTACATTTTGGAAAAACATATTTTCAAAAGGTTCAGAGGAACCTCATCACAGGATGCCATGAAGTAAAATGCTTCAGTGGAAATCATCCCAGGAGAGATGGGAAACTCTTAGGAATGAAATTCTGAAGCCACAAAAGGGAAACAATTAACATAAGGAATAAAAAATGACAGAAATCCATAAGTATGCACAAGGAGCTCTCTCAGTGATCAACTTAGACTGAAAAAAAGAAATTTATAGAAGTTGGTGCAAGGGAAGATGACAAAATTAAATATGTAGCACAGTTTGGTGAAAAAAGAGTTTCAGAAGGCCTAAAGTGTAGAACAAATAAAGGCTAGCAAAGGAACTAGGGATAACAAAAAGAGGTTTTAGGGATATTGGGAGGAAAAGGAGGATAAGAGAAGGAATGGGAGTTTAACTTGGGATGAATGGTAGCCTGATAACTGACAGAAGAGAGAAGCCAGAGTTACTTAATTTTTATTTTGCTTCTATTTCCTCTAACAAAGGCAATACCATTTGTATTAGAAATTACAACAAAATGGGCTACTAGGGAGCCGATAACCAAGTTCATTGGTGTCTCAATTTTCCCACATCCCCTATACCATTTATCATTTTCCCTTTTTTGTCATATTAGCCAATCTGATTAAGTATGAGGTGGTACCTATGAGTTGTTTTAATCTGCATTTCTCTAATCAATAGTGATCCAGAGCATTTTTTTTCAGATGATTGTAGATAGCTCTGATTTCTTCTTCTGAAAATTACCTGTCCATATCCTTTGACCACTTATCAATTGTAGAATGACTGGCATTCTGATGAATTTGACTCAGTTCTCTATTTATTTGAGAAATGAGGACTTTATCAGAAATAGTTGTGTAAAAATTGTTTCCTAGTGTTCTATTTTCCTCCTACTATTTTTTAAAAAAGCAATTGGGGTTAAGTAACTTGCTCAAGGTTACAAGGCCAGTTATTTCTGGGTGTGGTGCTAAGTATCCAGATTCGATCCCAGGTCTCCTGACTGTGGGGCCAGCGCTCTTACTCACTGTGCCACCTGGCCGCCCCTTTTCCTCCTACTATTGGTTGCATTGGTTTTGTTTGTGAAAAAACTTTTTGATTTAATAAAACCAAGATTATCCATTTTACATTTTGTAATTTACTCTTATCTCTTGTTTAGTCATAAATTCCTCCCTTCTCCATAGATCTGACAGGTAAACTATTCCTTGATCTCCTTATTTGCTTATGGTATCACCCTTTATGTCCAAATCATGTACCCATTTTAACTTTATCTTGGTATTCTTTTGATATTTAAGCCAGGGAGAGCAAAAACTGAGAAAGAAAATTATAGACCAAATTTCCTAATGAATAATGATACAAAAATTGCACATAAAATACCAGCAAAGAGAGTATACCAGCATATCACAAAGATTACATAATGTGACCAGGTGAGATTTATACCAAGAATTCAGGGCTAATTTAATATTAGGAAAATTATAAGCATAAATAACCACGTCAATAATAAAAACAACACAAATTATATGATTGTCTCAACAGATGCAGAAAAAGCTTTTGACTAAATACAACACCCATTCCTGTTTAAAAAACAACACTATAAAGCATATATTCAATAAAGTCTTTATTAAAATTATAAATAGTTTCTATCTAAAACCAAAAGCAAGTCTTTTCTGTAATGAGGATAAACTAGAAGACTTCCCAATAAGTCAGGGATAAAACAAGGATCCCCTTTTCTAATTGGTTGATCTTCTTTTCATAATCTTCTTGTTTTTCTTGGATTGTTCTTTTTTTTCAGTTTTTCCTCAGTTTCTCTCATTGATTTTAAAAGTCTTTTAAAGTTCTTTATAAATTATTTTTGGGCAGGTAACCATTTGATGCTACTCTTTGGGAGTAGAAGAGGGTTTCTTTGCTTCACTATCCTACTCTGAAGATGAACCCTGGTCTTCTCTATTTCCATAGTAATTCTTTATGTTTGAAGTCTTTCTCCTTTGCCTGTTCGTATACATACATGCACACATACATATGCATACACATATACATACATATACATACACACATATACACACACAAGATTTGTGGTAGCTTAGTTTCTGTAATCACCTCTAGCCCTGGGGGATGGGGGATGGTAACTCTGACCTCAGATCCTCCTTCAATTCTCCCTTCTGGCCTGGAACTAAAACAAAGACCTCTAAAACTAAAACAAAGACACCTGTAAGTGCCCACAGCCAGTGGTGTTCCTGCCCCACTGCTTCTGCACTCACTGGGCATGTGCTTGTTCCTTCTAGCCCTGCTCTCTCTCCCCCCGCCCCCCATCTCTGCAGCACAGCTGGGTCTGGTGTTCCTGGCCAGCAGAGATTTCCTTTATCATTCCTGGCTCAGACAGCCAGCTTCCCTTACTGGCCTAGGGGTAAAAGTTACTGTGGCTGGAGCTGAGGTAGCCTCCTAACCTAGCTAACCTCAAGGCTTGCCACTTGTTGTTCAACTGGTCCTAGCCTGAAGGTATTTACTCTTCACAGAGACCAAACCTTGTCCTGGGATTTTTCTTCAGATCTTCTCTGACTATATCTTTCCTGCTATTATTATCTCATTTATGGGATAAATCTGGAGAGCTTGGAATTTTCTGACCTACTTTACCATTTTCCCAGAATCCTCTCCTTAAAGTGTGTGTGTGTATTTTTAAGAAAAATACATGCAAAGATGTAAACTTAATAGTACAATTTCTGAATGGAAAGACTAAATATGGATGGTTTGATGTCAATGTGGCAGGTCTCTATGGGTCCAAGCACCTACAATTGGTCCTGTACTATTTAATATTTTTGATAATGACTTGGATAAAATTATAGATGACATACTTATCAGTCTTATAAATGAGAAAAAGCTTGGAAAGTTAGGTAAACCAACAGGATAAAATCAAGGTTTAACAAAGCCTTGATAGGCTAAAGCATTAGGTTAAACCAATAAGACAAAATTTAGTAGTGCAAGATGTAAAGTCTTACACATAGACCCTATAAACACCAGATTTTGGTCAGGTGTGGAAATATATACCTTTAATGCTTGAGAATGGAGAGGCTGAGGCTGGTGGGTATCTAAAGTCACATGCTGCAGTGGGTCAAGCTGTCAAGTATCTGCACTAAGTTTGATATTATGAGGGTTTCAGGGTGAGCTTGTGGTAGGTGGGGGGGACACCAAGTTACCTATGGAAAGGAAAACTAGCCCAGGTCAGAAACAGAACAAATCCTTTCAGAATAGGACAGAGCCTGCCAATAGCCTCTGCGTGGGTGAAATAAAGAAATCTTGTTTCAAAAACAACTAAACCAAACTAAATTTAAAAAACAAATATAAGATGTAGGAGGCATAGTTAGACAGCAATTTGTCTTAAAAAATAAAAAAAAAAGGTCTGGAGGTTTTAGGAGATTATCAGTTCCATCTGAATCAATAGTGTGATGACAAAAAGTAAATGCGATTTTTAATTTTTTTTTTTTTGGCTGCATCGAGAGGCATAACTTCTAGGAATACGGAAGTGATAATAATGCTGAAGTTCTGACCTTGTTCCAGAATACATCCAGGATATTATGTTCAGTTCTGATTGCTACAGCATATGAAGGACATTGATAAATTCTGGGCAGCCTTCAAAGGATGGCAACTGTGATGGTGAAGAGCCTTGAAGCCATGCCCTATAAGGATTAGTTGAAGGAACTGGGTATGTTTAGCCTGGAGAATATCTAAAGGGGACATGATAACTGCCTTGAATTATTTGAAAGGTTTCATGGAAAAGGGATTAGGTTTAAGTTTGGCTCTAGAGGAAAGAACCAGAAGCAATATGTGTCAACTGCAGAGGTGAAGGGTTAGAAAAACATTTCCCAATAATTAGAATCATCCCCAAGTCGATGGGCTGCCTTGGGAGGTAGCAAGTTTTCTGTCATAAGAGGCCTTCCAGTAGTAGATGAAATCCCATTTGTTGGATGTGTTGGAGTAAGATTATTTGTCAGATATGGGTTGAAGAACCTTCCGACTCTAAAATTCTATGATTCTATAAATAATAATTGTCAGTTATACAGTAAACCTGTGGTTCTCAAAAAGCATGCCTTAAAAAGGCATATTTGCCATGTTAAGTAACAATTGATATTAGAGAAGTAGAAATGAGAACTGATGTCATTCATTTTGTAAGTTTAAACTGGAATGTCCAGCAAGCATACCTTAGAAATGATGAGGGGGGCAGCGGTGGTGTTTCAGGAACCCCAATAACTGGAGTCCCTTGGGGGGCAGTCTGGAGTGAATTCACAGGCTCAAGCATTCTGAGTCAAGTTGGTAAAAGTTTGTTGTTACACTTTACAGCGGGCATGAGTTCTTAGAGAACCTGTAACCTTAAAGGGGTAGAGTTAAAGTTTTTATAGGATAATCTTCAGAAAAACCTGTGCCAATTATGCTAACTAGATGAATAAGGGTAGGATTAGGGAGGAGTTAAGGAGTGGTCAGTGCTTAAAGGAACATGCACTTTTAATACCGTGTTTCCCCGATAATAAGACCTATCCCGAAAATAAGCCCTCCCCTTACTGTGTAAGATTCCTCTAAAATAAGCCCTCCCCCGAAAATAAGCCCTATTGAGATTGCTACTGTAGTGAAGGTGATCCCCTGCGCTACACACTACATTATGGTACCCTTCTGTATGCACCGTCCCCCCCCCGAAACGCACGCCGTGCTCCGAGCTGCATCCAATCAGAGCTGCAGCAGTGAGCGCGTCATCCTGTTCTTCCCCAGTGATTTGCTTATTGAATAAAGGTACATTTTTTTGTTCACATTTACCTGTTTATTAAAATTGCTGTCAATGTTCATTAAAATAAGCCCTCCCCTGAAAATAAGCCCTCTGGTGTTTTTCTGTCCAAAAAAATAATAAGACAGTGTCTTATTATAGGGGAAACACGGTATCTACTGTGCAGGCATATTGCCCATAATTCACTGGGAAATAGCCTAAGGGGGGCTGCATGGAGGTGTGGTTTTAGGCTTGAAACATCACTAAGTCAGGAAGCAGTTGGGTCATGTTTGACAAGATAGCTGTTGGGAGTATACATATGTCTCAAGCTAACAAAGGATCCAGGATGTGTATAATGGGCTAGCGAGTTACTTATAGATAGTTTTAACAAAGGATTCATAGTTGCAGCTGGTTATTATACTTAGGGGAGATAAACAGTTCATGAATGGTTGCTAGGCAGAGTGCTGGCAGGGGGAAGGGGCAGAGATAATGCTCTGAGGCTGGGGAGATTTGAGGCTATGGAGAAATGTGATTTTGCAAACTGATGTGATATTACAAACTGTGGTTCAAGCACAGGCACCCAAGCACCCCATCAGAAATATTGCAGGTTTGATTCCAGACCACAGCAATAAAGTAAATATTGTAATAAAGTGAGTCATGAATTTTTGTTTCCCAGTGCATTTAAGAGTTTTGTTTAAACTATACTGTAGCCTACTAAATTCATAGTGGTATTATGTCTAAAAAATGTACATAATCTTAAATTTCTTTATTGCTAAAAAATGCTAATTATCATCTGAGCCTTTAGTGAATCTTTATCTTTTTGCTGGTGGAAAGTCTTGCTTTGATGTTGATGGCCACTGACTGATCAGGGTGGTGGTTGCTAAAGGCTCAGGTGTCTTTGGTCATTTCTTAAAATAAGAGAACAATGCAGTTTGCCTCATTGATTGACTCTTCCTTTCACTTGAACACTTAGAGACCATGAAAAAGTTATTAATAGGCCTAATTTCAATATTGTTGTGTCTCAGGGAATAGGGAGACCAGAGAAGAGGGAGAGAGAGTGGAGAAAGTCCAGTAGGTGGATAAGTCAGAATACACATTTATTGATTAAATTTGCCATCTTATGTGGGCATAGTTCTTGGCATCCCCAAACAATTATAACAGTAAAGACCACTGACCACAGATCACCGTAACAGATTTAATAGTAATGAAAAAGTTTGAAATATTGTGAAAATTAGCAAAACATGACACAGAGACATGATGTAAGCACATGCTGTTGGAAAAATGGTGCCAATCAGCTTGCTTGATATGGGGTTGCCACAGAAATGTGTAAAAAGTGCAATATCTGCAAAGAGCAATAAAGCAAAGCACAAGAAGGCCATGTATGCCTGTACTGGTAAGGCGCCTAGCTCTGAAATTCCCACAATAAACTCAAGTTTAATCTGCATTATTAACATTTTATATATAATTTTCTAAAATACATCAACAAAACAATAAATTAAGCCCAAATTTGTGTTATTGGTGGTTTCTGATGTTCAAATTCTCACAATGAAAATTTTAACTATGGGTCTCTCCATATGAGCTGACTTCGATATAGCTCTGATTGTTCTCCAAATCTTCATGATCATATATTTTCCCTGGATTAAGTAACTTACACCATAAGGTCTGGCATTTGAATTCTTATTCACAAAATAAATTCTATCCAAAGGATTTGACAACTTTCTTTTTTATGTTCTGCCTTACTCTTAAAAGAAACTCTCAAAATTATGCTTTTGGACAGTTACCGTGTCAGAAGGGGCTTTAAGTGGTTAAGAATATTCCTGTCTTCATATGCTGCTTTTAAAGTGAAGCAACAGAATTAATTCTAAGCATAATTCTTATAAAATTGAATGTTTTGCACATTTTGGGGGACCCTTCGTAATGAAGGGATAGAATAAAACTGGAATGTTATGATAATGAGAGAAGGAAAAGCCAAAGTGTTTAGCGTGACAGTAGATGGTGCTAGACAGGTATAAAAGAAACCATCTTTTGAGACCAATTTCAAGATTTTCTTGATACTAAAAAGACTGTAAAATGTGCAGTTTAGATTTACAAATTCAGAAGAACTATTTAATCAAAACTGATTATGAAATGATACAAATTAATAACAAACTTATACAAACTCCTATATCAAGACAATGTTAAGGTTGTGATTAAATTAACAAAGACAGGAACTTCAGAGTTCAGAAGGGCAGTTCATGTTCTATCTTGTTTTTGTATTAAAACCAATACAACGTTAAATTTCCACAAGAAGTTAATTTCCTGTTGAATGTCATATTCATTATTTGAAATATGTGATGGGAAGTTAAAACTCTAATCTCATTTTTCATTATCATTTATAGAGCATTTTATATCTGAAAAGTGCTTTATAAATATTTATATTAGTTAATTTTCACAACAATGTAACACAAAATGATATTTGTTTTAAAGATGACAAAACCAAGACGTAGGACAAGTTAACAAGTTTTTCAAGGTTATATAATAGATTTCTTTTGCAGTCCCTATGCAAAATGATTTAAGCGTTAGTACAATCGGAGGATGAATTAGTAAAAATTATAATTGTCATTTTTTTTTTATGGAGAGAGGATATCTAGGATTCTAGATAGGTTGTTGAATCACTGATGGTAGTTCCCATAATGGAAGTTCCCCAAACCAATGAAACCACAGGTCTTTGGTATATTGTTTTATCGTGGTTATGAACATAAGTTTAAACAGCCTGTAAAAGATGCACCTTTGCTTTAAGAGAAAGTCATAGTCGCTAACTCAGAGAAGATTGAGGCTTGTTGGGTTTACTTTATAGACTACTTTGAATAAATTTATTTTGGAGTCCTTAAAACTCAGAGGATGAAATTTTAACATTTAAATTATATGTTTTAATAATATCTATGAATTGCTATAGATCATGATGTAATATGTGATATAAGTTCTCTTAACTGGAAAAGACAGACTTTTATTATAAAACTTCTTGAGAGTAGGGGTAGTGTTTATGTCAAAGGGTTAAGAAAGATGGTAGTAGTGAAGGGTGGTGGTGAAAGTATCTAACATTACGGCAGCTAGGTAGCCCAATAGATAACCATCCCTGGAGTCAGGAGGACCTGAGTTTGATTTCAGTGTCAGACACTTACTAGCTGTGACCCTATATGTCTATTTATATATATTATATAGATAGATCTATTTATATAGATCTATCTATCTATCTATCTATCTATCTATCTATCTATCTATGTGTTTATATGTATATGTGTAATCTTTTGGATCCTTAAAACCAAAAAGTAGAAGTAGTAATGGTCATAGATTTCATTTATTTTCAAATGTGTTTATGTGAAAATGCGTTAACAAACAGAAAGCCATAATAGAAATGGTAGAGACTGTCTTTTCCAGTTGCAATGAAAATGTATTCAGAAATTAATATGTATTAGGAATTTGTTGTTGTTCAGTCATTTTCAGTTGTGTGTGACTCTTTGTGACCCCATTGGGATTTTCTTGGCAAAGATATTGGAGTGGTTTGCTATTTTCTTCTGCAGCTCATTTTATGGATTAGAGAACTGAGGCAAACACGGTCAAGTGACTAGCCCAGGATCACCCAGGTAGTGTCTGAGGCCAGATTTGAATTTGGGAATTTGAGTCTTCCTAATTCCAAACCTACTGCTCTATGCATTGTAGCACCTAGCTGCCCATGTATTAGGCCATGGCCAATAAATATAAGGGAGAGTGGGAATCCTTATTTTTTAAATGCCATAGAAATTATTCTTGTAGCAAGTGACTTTCAAATGCTAATAATTGGGCTATGGGCTATTGCTCAACAGACAATACACAGTACCATGTGAGACACCCCAATTTGATGCTAACTGTAAGTTTTTGTATCTTCCAGCTAGAGCAAAGAACACTATGGAGATGACATTCTGAGCCTTTAAGGGAAAGAACTGCATGATGCATAACCACTTGCAAGCAATCACTAGACACCTGTTTAGGGAGAGATTGCAGTCTCAATGGAGATGCCCCATCTCTCTTGGTCACAGGGTTATGATGCCCTTTATAACTCATGCACAGGGAGGTAGAAAGGTATTTAAATAAAAGGCTGAAAGAAACCCTCCTTAAACCCTAGCCAAACCAACTCTGATTTGGAAATCTCTGTCTCAGGGTCCTTAAAAGCTGCTGAATCATTTTTTATATCATCAACTTTGAACATGGGGCAGAATATTGGTTGACTATGTTTCCTCTGAGTGCATATTTAATAGATGATTTCATAAGTCTCTTGTACTATGAAATTCTCATTAAAAAAAAAGACCTGTCTCTGCAACATACTTAATTGTTTTCTAGAAGCCATGATCTTAGGGGGAAAAAATATTAACATTGCTGGGATAGGTATGTTCATCTATAACTCTGTTATAGATGGGAAATATGTTTCTGAGTTGCCAAAATTTGTACTATACAAACTTCAAATAGGAAGGGAATATGGGAAAATGGGATGGGGAGGAAAAAGAATTTCCGTCAATCTGGAATCCATAGAAAGGTAATGGTGGACTGCTTCCTTGGTGGCCACCCACTCTGCACGTCAATGGTACTGCCTGAGGTCAGCTCAACAGTAATTTTATGATTGGCCAGGCCAATCAAAGGGTGGAGGTCTCCTACAAGTGTAAAGTAAGGTTTGTTAATATGCTTTTTTTTATTTTAATTTTTATTTTTTTAAAAAGCAATTTGGGGTTAAGTAACTTGCTCAAAGTTACACTGCCAGTTATTTTTGTGTGTGTGTTAAGTATCTGAGGCCAGAACCGATCCCAGGTCTCCCAACTCTAGGTCCAGTGCTCTTACTCACTGCACCACCTGGCCGACCCTGTTAATATGCTTTAAAAAAAAACCTTTTGGTTTGAGGCAATCTTAAGGTCTATATTGAGGTGTCTTTGCCATTTGCAATACTTCTTCTAGTGCCTATTAAAATTAATGGGAGAACATATTTAATAGGTTCAACTAAGCAAAGCTGATTGAAAACAATTTTAAGTTGTTCTTCCTAAATTCGTTTTTTAGGGCAGAATTTTCCAAACCATGGGTTGTACACCAGGGGTAGGGAACAAGACCATTACAGGTTGCTTGAAAGAATGAACAAAATTATTGGGTATTTTAAGGTACAACTTCCACATAAATATGTTCTTTCTTCTCTATGAAAACAAAGTTCATATCAAAGTTAACAAAAGGAAACTTAACATAATTGAATTCATTCCAAGTGAAAGCAAATTTAGTATACAGATTATTTAATACATTATGCACAAATGAAGGTAAATTGGAGTAATTTCTATTCTTAATGATGCCTTAGGCTCATAATCCAACTAAGTTGTGCCATCAAACTGCGGATCTTGAATGTAAAGTGTATAAACAATATTTTGTTGAAGTTGAGTATTATATGTGTTATATTTTTAAACAGCATTCATTTTGATAAATGTACTAAAAGTTAATTTTTTTAACTTTAATTCCAAAAAAATTAAAATAGTTATAGGTAATCATTTGTAATTTTTGATAATTAAATTTAAATATTAGCTGAGGAAATTATTTGCATCTCCTTGCCTTCAAGATTTTTCATTGGGTATTAGGCTAAATGTAGTACTAACAGATGTATTTGGGGGCACTTGGTTGTCATCTGTCTGTCTCTGTCTCTGTGTTTCAATCTCTCCTTCACTTTGAGTTTCTTCTTCGTTATCTCTTCTCTTTGTCTCTGTTTCTTTCTTTACTTAGTTCAAGTGCTCATTTTCTATAATCTTGACCTTCAGACTCAAACTCATAGGATTCAATAATTCATTGTTAATGACCATATGATTTATTAACATAATAAAAAGGCATAGAAAATACAAATAATATTAAAATGTCAAATCAAATGAACAATCATTTATTAAGCATTTACTGTGTACTAGGTACTGTGTTGAGAGCTGGAAAGACAAATACAAGCAGGGAAAAAGACAATCCTTGCTCTCAAAGTGCTTAGAAGTCTAATGAGGGAAGAAAAAGGGGAAGGGAAAGGAATAAACATTTATATAGCACTTACTACTGCCAGGCATCGTACTAAGCACTTTACAAATATTTCATTTGATTCTTACAACAATCTCATGAGATAGGTGTTGTTATTAGCCCAATTTTATAATTGAGGAAACTGAGGCAAACAAGTTAAGTGACTTGCACAGGGTCACACAACTAGTATGTACCTGAGGCTCAATTTTAACCTAGGTCTTTCTGATTCCACATCCAACGTTCCATGCATCATGCCACCTAGCTGCCTCAGCACAAGCAATGAATGACACAGAAAAGGAACAGATCACACATAAGAGGAAGATGAAAGGGGGAGGAATGAAAGTAGTGTGGTTATGACAGTCTACAGAGTCAAAAGAGCAGCCTGGAGAAGAATTTCAGAAGAATACCAGGGTTGGCCCAGGTTTGTTCCTTAAAGTGGAAATTCTGGGAGGAACCAAGTCCATCAGAGGGGGAGGTCACATTGATGAAGGACCTTTCCAATGTGAGTATTACGGGGGTGGAATGAACTTCCAGAATGAGGTTTCTGTAGCATGGTAGAGAAAGTCCTGTGGAGAGTCAAGAATGTAGCCTGGAGAGGAATAAAATATGTGGCTAGCCTGGTTGACCTCCTTAAAAAATGGTGGCTACAATAATGTTGAAATCACTTTTCTCTCTTCTTCTCTTTGGCTTTAGGGGAACAGAAGAGAATGAAATTAAAATTGAAATATTGGTAGGGGGGTGGCTAGGTGGTGCAGTGAGTAGAGCACTGGCCCTGGAGTCAGGAGGACCTGAGTTCAAATGTGGCCTCAGACACTTAACACAAAAACTAGCCATGTGACCTTGGGCAAGTCACTTAACTCCAAGTGTCCTCCAAAAAGCAAAAAAAAAAAAAAAAAAGAAATATTGGTAGGAATTTTGCTAATGTATCACTCTGGGAAATCAGAAGGAGAAAAAGACTCTGTGGATTATCTCCATTTATCCTCACCAATTCTAGTTTCTAATTTCACCCTGACAGCCTCATCAATGAATTTGATTGCTCCCTGCTTCTTCCAATTCTCTAGCCCATTCCCAGGGCACTTAGCACATTACATCCATTCTCAGTAGTTTTGTCTCTACTTGTAGCCACTGGGGCAATGCTCCCCTACTCCCTTCTCTGACACGTGACAGAAACATGGAGTCCTACAGGAACTGTTCCTTCTTTCTTCTTTTCTGTCTCAAAACCAAATTCTAAGTTGAAGTTTCTTTTAAGTCCAAAAGATCTAGTGAATCTAGGAAACATATGGATGAACACATTTTAGCTCACAAAGTATCTCTCCCAGTATGAAAAACAGGTGAAATTGTGAAGTGTTTTTGTGAAGTTTTTAATGTATTTCTAATTTTTAATTTAAATTTAAAATTATTAATTAAATTAAATTATAATTTAATTTAAATTAAAAAATTAAAAATTTAATGCATTTCTACCTCCCCTGAGGGACTGTTAGCTGAGTTCTAAGTGTAACTTGAACTTCCTTCTGGAGACAAAAGTAAAGGGAATTGAAAGGGCACTCTCCACACTCAAGATCAATGGGAGGTGGTAGCTGAGAATGTGATTTAGATTTTTGGATCATAGCTTACAATACAGGTTTGACAGATTCCTGGCCAGAGATTGAGCACATCTAACAAATGATACTAAAAATGTATTTGCCAAATATCTTGCAAATCTAATTTTAAAAATTTAGAATTAAAAGGACTGGAGAAGGACAAGATTGCCTATGCACTCTAACTACTGAGACTCTATTGGTGTACTTTGCATTAGTAATTACTCTTAATTAAATATTAATATTACTATATATAATTTATTAACAAATGAGAGTAATAATAAACGCAAAGCTATTTACATTATTTTGGCTAATATCAATGTCACCACCAAAGTCACCTCAAATCTTTAGAATCAGTACTTGACTTATCTTCACAGGTCTGGAAACTCAATACTTTCCATTCCAAAATTCCCTTTCCTTTAAAATAGTAGTCGATAAGTACTGAATAAGGCTCCTTGATACTTGAACTTTTTCTTTCTGGCTGCTTGCTGTATTCATTTTTTTTTTTAATCTGGAAGCACTGGGTTTGGGCTCTAATATTCCTAAAAGTTTTCATTTGGGGGTTTCAGTAGGAGAAAAGCATATTATTTTTAATTTTACTTTGCATCTGGCTCAAATAAATCAGAATAGTTTTCATTTATAATTTCTTAAAATACTGCATCCAAGTTTCTGTTTTTGTTTTTTGCTTAGTTTTGGTTTTCTGATGATTCTCTAATTACCTCTCTTTCATCTGTTTTCCAGGTTAGTTGCTTTTGATAGTAGATATTATACATTTTCCTTCTTTTTTAAAATCTTTTGATTTTGTTCTAATATTTCTTGTTGTCTAATGGAGTCATTGGATTATACTGGCTCATTTTAATTTTCAGGGAGTACGTTACCTGGGAAATATATTCTATCTACTGATTAAACTATTCTCTTTCCAATTCTTTTTTTACAGTTCTAATTATGCTTATACTCTCACTTTTTATTTCTTATTTTATTTCTCCTAGATATTGTTGTAGTTTTTCTGACCAAGAAATTTTTTTTTCCTTTGAGGCTATGTTTATGATTCTTGAGGAATTACTCTTCCCTTCTGAATATACTTCTTGTGCATCTTTTGATACATGATATTTCATTACTGTCTTCTGTTTACTTATAATTATAAAAACACTTTCTAATTTGGGACTTTGTGCCAAGGCCAGGCTCTGTCCCATTCAGAACTCTTGCATGAGATAAATCAGCCTTTCTTTGGTTATGGCCTCGATGATTTGACTTAGCATTGACTTTCCAGTGTCCTGAGGTGTCTAGAACTAAAAATGATAACAGGTTTCAGGCTCTTTCATCTGAGTTCAGAATTAATGTGGTCTCTGAGGCCTTCTGGAGTGTCACAAGTTAGACCTCTGAAGATTTCAACCTCTTTGGGGTGTTACAAGCAAAACATTTGAGCTCTTAGCCCTATTGTACACAGAGTGCTACAATTTTCTAACTATTGTAAAAAAAAAAATAGCCTGACTAAATCTAGTTTTCTTATAGTATAGATTTAATACTGGGATAAAATGACATTTGTGAAAAAAAATTAGCATTTAACAAAAGGAGATTTACTTAGCCCTAGCAAGGGAAGGATATTCAACAAGGAGGCACAGCTTTCTGGGGTTGCTTCTGCTACTGGGTCTGTTGCTTCCTGACCCTCCCTCCCACCACCTTCCTACAAAGTGGCTCAGACTTCAGGTGTCCCTGAAGGAGACTATTCAGAGCTCTGTTCCTGGCATTGGCAGACTCTCTGCTTGTTTCCTTTTGCTCAAGTTGTCTTCCCTGGTGGAGAAGTCTGGCAGATTTTTGACAACCTCTGTGCAGCCAGAGGCGGGATGAAAGGATTTACTCTTTGGTTTTGTTAATCTCCATTTGGTCTGTTCCTATTTTTAGATATTTGCTAGAGTATATGCAAGACAACTGGGCTCCTCTGTGACCTTTCATTGCACTATATTAACCAGAAGCTTTGTCAGTTATACTTAACTCAGGTTTACTGATTTGTATCTAAAATCAACACTAAGAAGGTTAGAGTTATGATTTATGTCTAATAGTAACCTTAGAATAAACATTAAAAATTAAATATTCTTAAATTTGCAATGAAAAGTTATAGAAAATAAAATGTGAAAATAGAGCAATGGCATAAAATGGTATATTGAAATAAAACTTTTTTCTGGCTCTCACCATCTCCAATACCTATAAAAGGGGACTCTGAACAAACTTTGGAGCAGCAGAACCAACAAAATGACACAGAGAAGCTAACCTCCTTCTGAGGACAGCCAGTCAGGCTAGCAGGAATTGGCCAGCACAGCACTCTGGGAGCCGAGCCCAGCCCCACACCTTTAGCCCCAGGGCAGGCCTGACCAGCTGCCGCTGGAGGGACTCCAGATCAGCAGCAGCTGTGGATGTTTCCAGAATTATCAACACATAGATGTGAAGGACAAAGTGAGAGGTCAGTGCAGTCTGGACTTTGGGACCCAGTAAGTGGGAGTGCATGGCATTTGCCCCCAGGGCAAGAAGCTGCTGAGGCACCACAGCTGTGCAGCAGCCCCCACGTGGCAGCTTCAGCTCCTGGCCTGCAGAGTGCAGGGGGACCAAGCGACCAGTCTGAGGGGTAATCGCTCTTGCTTTAACCTGCTTGGATCTGGATTGCAGTCTAGGGTGGAGGTCCTGGGGTGTGGGACCAGCTTGTTAGAGCATGTGGAGGCTTCAGAGAGGGCAGCCAACTAATACCTCTGGCAGCTGAGAAAACCCCAGCATTTGGTACAAAGCTCCCCTGTCTGGTAGCAGAGTCCTACTGTGGCAAAAAGCCCAAAAGTCAAGTAATTGAGTGACAACATGACCAGGCAAAGGAAGCTAAGCAAACAGAATCCAACATTAGACTCCTATTTTGGGGACAAAAAGGAGCAAAGCATGGAACAGGAGGAAGACAGTGAAGTCAGAACTCCTGGACTAAAAGCTTCAAAGAAAATACAAGCTGGTTATAAGCCATAGAGGACCTTAAGAAGCAGATAAGAGAAATGGAAGAAAAATTGGGAACAGAGATGAGAATGATGCAAGAAAATTATGAAATGAGAGTCAACAGCATGACTGAGGAAGATAACGCCTTAAAAAATAGACTAACTCAAATGGCAAAAGAGGCTCAAAAAGCCAATGAGGAGAAGAATGCCTTAAAAATCTGAATTTGCCAGATGGAAGAAGAATCTCAAAAGCTCACTGAGGAGAATCATTCCTTCAGAATTAGATTGGAACAAATGGAAGCTAATGACTTTATGAGAAATCAAGATGCTGTTAAACAGATCCAAACAAATGAAAGAATAGAAGGCAATGTGAAATATCTCATTGCAAAAACCACTGATCTGGAAAATGGATTCAGGAGAGATAATTTTAAAATTATTGGACTACCTGAAAGCCATGATCAAAGAAAGAACCTAGAAATCATCCTCCAGGAAGTTCTCAAAGAAAACTGCCCTGATGTTTTAGAACCAGAGGGCAAAATAGAGGTTGAAAGAATCCACCCATCACCTCCTGAAAAAGATCCCAAAAAGAAAACTCCTAGGAATATTATAGCCAGGTTCCAAAATTCCCAGATCAAGGAGACAATATTATAAGCAGCCAGGAAGAAACAATTTGACTATTGTGGAAACACAATCAGGATAACCCAGGATCTGGCAGCTTCTACACTGAGGGATTGAAGGGCTGGGAATATGATATTCCAGAGGTCAAAAGAGCTAGGATTAAAACCAAGAATCACCTACCCAGCAAAACTGAGTATCATGTTTCAGGGGAAAATATGGGCATTCAGTGGAATAGAGGACTTCCAAGCATTCTTGATGAAAAACCAGAGTTGAATAGAAAAGTTGATATTCAGATAAAAGAAGCATGAGAAGGTAAACAGGGAAAAGAAATCATAAGGAACTTATCAAAGTTGAACTATTTAACATTCCTACATGGAAAAATGATAATTGTAACTGATGAAACTTTTCTCAGTATGAAAATTGTTGAAGTGAATAGAAATATATTTCTATGTCTATATCGAAGGGTATACAGGTGTATGAATACATATGTGGATTTGTGTATATATGTTTACAGGTATACATAGATAGAGGTCACAGGACCAATTTAATACAAAAGGATGATACTTAAAAGGTGAAATTAAGAGGTGAGAGAAGAATATAATGAGAGGAGATGGGGAGAGACAGAATGGGGTAAACTATCTCATATAGAAGAGGCAAAGGAAAATGGCTACAATGGAGGGGAAGAATAGGAAGGCAAAAGGGAATGAGTCAACCTTATTCTCATTGAATTTGGCTTGGGGAGGGAATGATATACATACTAAATAGGCTATCTCACCCTACAGGAGAGTAAGGGAGAAGGGGATGAGAGGGGAGATGATGGAAGGGAGGGCAGGCTGGGGGGTAAGGGAAGTTGGAAGCACCCACTTTTGAAAAGGTATGGGATCAAAGTAGAGAATAGAACAAGTAGGAAGTGGGATAGGAGGGAGGGAAATATAGTCAGTCTTTTACAATATATCTACTATGTTATTGTTTTGCATTAGCCGCACATGTACAACCTATACTGAACTGCTTATCTTCCCAGTAAGTGTGGGTGACTAGGGAGGAAGGGAATGAATCTGGAATTCAAAGTTTTAAAATCATATGTTTAAATATATACCATTATTAATACTATTTTCCATGTAATTGGGAAATAAGATGTACAGGCACTGGGGCATAGAGATCCACCATGCCCTATTGGAAAAGTCGAAGGGGATATGGGAAAATATATGGGAGAGAGCAGATTGGAGTAGGGAATATCCTATTGGAACTGCTATTTTGGGGTGGTGGGTAGGGGAAAAATGGGGAGAAAATTTGTAACTCAAAATCTGGCAGAAATGAATGATGTAAATCAGAAGTTAATAAAGCATTTGAAAAATGAAAAAAAAAAGAAATAAAACTTCTTCAAAATGTTCATTCAGAAAATAAGTTTATTGAATCAAGAGATGTTAGAAATAATTTAGTCCAACCCACTGTAATGGAAATGCAAATTTAAAGATCTTCCCTGACCTTAGGCCCTTTGATAGGCTTAAGAGACTCTGAGAACCTTCCTTGATTTGAAAATATACTCTGCCTCCTAATAGGCTGAATGTGGTCACATGGAGCCTGTGGCAGGAGGCTTGGTTTTCAGGAATGCCCACACCTTGATGCTGTGTGATTGGGCAGTGGGTCAAGAGGATGGTTACATTCTCTGACCCAGGAGAAGACTATATAATCCCTGATGTGAGGCTTTGCTTTGGGGCTCACTTTGAGAAGTGTTCTGTGATTTGATCAGATGAGACTCTGGGAAGCCATTGTTGAGAGCCCCCCGGCTTTGAAAAACCCAGATGTTGATTGGGTATGGATGTAATGATTGGACAATTTTGAAACCTGTCTACTTGATCTGTTTCTCTGTCTTGATAATTCTGTCTGTATACTCTGAAGTTCGGGGTGCTGACCTTTTTCCCCTGAACTAGGTAAATGATACATATTTGACTGATTAAAGTAAGCTTTTTAACCCATTTTGAGTTGCTTTCTTTAACAAAGCAGATCTAAGAACCTGTGTTGGCAGCCACCCTGGGGACGCTGGGGTGCTTGCTGATACACCTACTTACACTGCAACAGGGGTAACTAAGGCTCAGTAAGTTAAAATGACTTGTTCAATATTACAAACATGGTTATTGTCAGAACTATAAACCATCACCCCCTCTCCTAGACCAGACTCTGTCCATTGGCCATATTGCTTCTAGTATCCTTTTTAATGTATTATAACTCCAAATTCCATTTTTCTTAGTCTTTTTAATTTTGACTGAGAGATTTAGGATGAGAAAGACACATTTCTGTTAAACACAACTAAAAACTGGAGAGCAGGTATACATTTTAAAAAGTCTGCTTGGTTTATATAAAAAAAAAACAATAAAATCTATCAAAGGTTAAAAACTCAATACCTTGGCAAGGGGGAAAAGAACTTTTTTATTTCCCATGAAATAGCCTGCTTTTAAAATATGTATACAACAACATGTCAATATTTTATTTTATCACTCATATAGGATCTTAATATATGTTACAGGAATAACATAGAGGAAATTGATCACAAACAGGCAATGAATCTAGCTCTGAGATGGAATGTGGAAGAAGAAGCTTTGTTATTAATAGAAATAATAGCTAACATTTATATGGACCTTACTATGTGCCAAACACTGTGCTAAGTACTTTAAAATTCTTGTCTCGGGGGTGGCTAGGTGGTGCAGTGAATAGAGCACTGACCCTGGGGTCAGGAGGACCTGAGTTCAAATCTGACCTCAGATAGTTAATACTTACTAGCTGTGTGACCTTGGGCATGTCACTTGACCCCAACTGCCCTGCCCTCCACCCTCCAAAAAGCCAAAAAAAAAAAAATTCTTGTCTCATTTGATCCTCACACCTCTGAGAGATAGATGCTATCATTATCTCTATTTTACAGATAAGTAAACTGAGGTAGACAGAAATTAAGTGACTTGCTGAGGGTCACAAATATAGTGTCTCATTTTGAACTCTCTTCTTCCTGACTTAAGGCCCAGCACTCTGTCCAGTGCACCACCTAGCTGTCTACATGCTTTTTCCAGTACAAAGAGTATTTATCAATTAAGCAAGTCTTGTTTCTTACTCATTTTATTTTTTCTCTCTTTTTATTTTTTAGTTTACATCATTCATTTTTACAAGATTTTGAGTTACGACTTTTCTCCCCGATTTTCCCTACCCACCATCCCAAAACACTGTTCCCACTGAATATCCCTTCTTACTCATTTTAATAGTAGAGTGTATAGTTAGACCTATCAATGACCTTTAGTGGAACTTAACCAAAATTCTAGGTTTATCATCTGATCCAAAAGTTATTATGACAAACTTTGCCATATCCTTTAAAAATATCATCTTAGGAATTACACTGTATATGAACATGACCATCCTCCACAGTTTGCAAATCGAATTGGACCATATAAGACTTATAAGATGCTTTGGTACTCAGGTGTGCAGTATGCCGTAGACATTCCTTCCACTTTTATTTTATGCCAAAATTCACCCTGAATGTAAACATGTTGGTGCTTGTGCTTGTGTGGAATCACATGGGGGAAAGTGATGTAGTTTAAAAGTTGGAAAGGGTAGAAGGGAGGAAATTAATTAAAGAAAATTCATTTTCCCCAGTCATCATGAATCACTGTGGCTAAACAAAGTACAGACCAGAATTTTGTGAATACAAAGACCTAACTACTATTTATTTGTGGATAAAAATGATTGAAATCTCAGATTCAGACCAAAAATTATTTCTTAAAAAATGGCTGAGCAGTATTTCACTGAACTAACTGATTCATTCCTTCTGTTTCCACCCAGATATATGCAGAGTTTAGCTACTACAGAAAGACCATGTGCATTTAGAGAATCAGTTAAACTGATCAGTCTTAATCGGCGTCCAACCAAGTTCAGACCCAATCCCACAAAACCGAATACTATATCTGAAATTTCACAATATGAAAAAATAGAATGGAGTGAATAGAAATTAAACGTGCAATTAGATTTTCTTGTCTGAGGTCTCTTTTTAATTTCTTACAGAGTCCTGAGAATCCTCAATTTTGAATACAGCCTCAATTCAAAGCCGGATGTTTTAAGTAATCTCTTTCCAGTGAGGAGAAATAAATGAGAGGAATTTGCTTTGATGTCTGTCATTGCAGCTCACTTGATGTCCCAGAGTAGTATTGCTTTTTTTTTTTTTTTTGGTTTAGTAAATTAAGGCTGTCTCCTACTGAATTTCAAATTTTAATTAATATGTGAACCTCCCTAGCATTCGGACTTATTCATTGTGAATTTAGAACAGCATTGTAAAAAAAAAAGACTTTCGTTCCTTCCATTGAAACAAGGCAGAAAAAATCTAGAGACAGTGGGCTAGTCAACAGTAAACATTTAAGAAAAATGATAGTGTTCAATTGAACTCAGTGCCACAAGTGTTTACATGACTGTGTTTGGCCAATGCCAAAGAAGGGGAAGTTTTGCACAAAAACAAACTTGGAAGCATGGCTTTAAAGATCACAAACACAGGCCTTCTTGTTTAAAGAAATGCAGGAGAGCTTTCATAATTAGACATAGCAAAGTTCATGTTGCCTATGAGCAACATACATTTAAATTAGTTTCCAAATTTATACTGCTTAGAAAACAAGGAAACAAATGTTGCTCCCCAACCCTCCGGGTTCTGAACAATAAGAACCTTTTGACTCTGGCTTAGAGTCCAGCTTACTCTCTTAAGAAGGCAATGGAAAGTCCCTTGTACAATAGGAAAAAAAATATTTTACTTTATTTTTTTATCTTTCTTTTTTGAAGGAGAGAAGGCAGGGCAATTGGAGTTAAGTGACTTGCCCAAGGTCACACAGCTAGTTAAGTATGTAGAATGTCTGAAACTGTATTTTAACTCAGGTCCTCCTGACTCCAGGGCCAGTACTCTATTCACCCTGCCACCTAGCTTCCCCCAATAAAGAAAAATTAGCCAAAGGTACCTAACAGAGAAAAGTAATTCTTATCCATGACCTGATCAATTGATGTGGACAAGGGGTCAGGTTCAGCATAGGAAATCTTCCTATACTCACTTACATATTTGGCAGTTAAAGGAAGTCCTGATACCATAGGAGGAGTTGGTGTAAGGATTTTGGGATCCCCCAAATTATCCTGCAGAATGGTAGAAGTTAAACATCTGAATGAATATTTTGCTTGAATCGGCTGTGAACTTTTGAAATCAGTACTTTGAACACTATAGACAAATCTTTCAAGATTATTAATTCCAAGTGACAAGACCTTGAGGGAAAAAAAGGAGAAGCCTTTGGAACCCAGAGTCCAAAGGTAGTAAGAGGGGCAATAGGTTTGCTCTACAGAATTCAAATGTCCAAGAACATCCTCTAGAGGGAAATACTAAGAAGGCAGAGTAACAGAAGTCCAGTGAGCTCCAGCTTCCTCCCCAACCCCCAGATCTCTCCAAACAGATCTAGAAAACACACCAGACCTAATTCTGATGGGGAAATCCAAGAAAAAACTCACAGTAAGTTACTTTTCCTTTTCAGACAACAGGACTTGGCCAGAAGGAATGAATTGGAACACCCTCACCTTGGCAGAGGCCATGTACTAAGCAAGCAGAGGTCTCATTCTGAGACACCTTGTGCAGGATGCAAGACAGATATCAAATGACAGCTTTGTCACATACTACCCAGTCCCCAGTCACCAATCTAGGAGGGATGGAGGAAGGGGTCCTGTTTCCTCTGTTATTCAGTCCACTGTTATTTAGAATGAAAACAAGGTCAGGAATTTACAGACCTCAGACCAAAGGGCATTGGTCAGACCTTGTCCTGGATCAGATCATTTTGGAAAAATTCAAAGCTTGCAAGTCTCCAGCCTGAGTCTCCTGCCCCTAAGAAGCTAGAACAGGGGTGGGGAACCTGTGGCCTCAAGGCCACATGTGGCCTTCTAGGTCCTCGGGTGTGGCCTTTTGACTGAGTCCAAGTTTTACAGAAGGGATTTGTTCTTTGAAATTTGGATTCAGTGGAAGGGCCACACTTGAGGACCTAAAGGGCCATATGTGGTCTCAAGGCCACAGATTCCCCAAACTTGGCCTAGAATAACAAAACACTCAATACCCCAAAGAAGGTGGCAATAGGGTTAGAACAGACCTTCCCTCCAGAAGTTCACTGATCCTGGCTCTAATATAAAGTTTGAAGTCAGAAAACATGTTGTAAGAATGAGAGGGGAAAACCAAACAAACAAACAAAAAAAGAGGGTGCTTAAGACACAATCCCAGAAGAAATGACTTGAAAACACCTATAAACAAAATTTTAGAGAAAAACATAGCATGGATACACACTCAGAAATCTTGGAAAAGATGAAGCAAGAGTTAAAAAAAAAGTTTAAACATTTTTTAAATAAATAAAATGAGGGAACTAGAAGAAAAAATTGCAAAAGAAATGAGAGTAATGGAAGAAAAAATGTAAAGGATGGGGCGGCCAGGTAGCACAGCGAGTAAGAGCACCGGCTCCAGTGTTGAGAAGACCTGGAGATCAAATCCCGGGCTCAGACACTTAGCACCCACCCAGAAGCACCTGGCCGTGTAACCTTGAACAAGTTACTTAACTCCAATTGCTTAGGGGTGGCCAGGTGGCTCAGCGAGTAAGAGCATCAGCTCCAGTGTCGGGATGACCTGGATCAAATCCGGGTTCAGATACTCAGCACCACACCCAGAAATAACTGGCTGTGTAACCTTGAGCAAGTTACTTAACCCCGATTGCTTTAAAAAAAAAATGTAAAGGTAATTAACAGTGATAAATTCTCTGAAAATTAAAATGGATTGATAGAAGCCAATAACTCTATAATAAAAACTAAAACAAAGTTAAAAGCTGAAAAATATTTTAAAAAATGTAACCTGGAAAGGAGATTAAGGAGAGAGAAAAATTAGGAATGATTTGATTACTTAAAAGTTATTCACCCCCAAAATTCTAAATACCATATTTCAAGAAATCTTAAAAGAAAATTGTCCAGTTCTCTTAGAACAGAAGTAAAAATAAAAACATACACCAGAAACTTTCTAAAAGGAACACTAAAATGAAAACTTTCAGGGACATTATGCCAAAATCTGGAGCTCCAGACCCAAGGAAAAAATACTACAAGCAATCTGAAACAATTCAAATATTGAAGGACCACAGCTAGGATCACACACAGTTTAGTACTCACTAGTATAAAAGAGAAGATATCTGGGAATAATATATTATAAAAGGAAAAGGATATAGGCCTAAAGCAAAGAATAACTTACCAGTAGAGTTGAGGCTACACCTGAAGGTGGAAAATTGGACCTTTAATGAATCAGAGGATTTCCAAATATTCCTAATGAAAAGACCAGAGCTATCCAGAAACTTTGAAGTTCAAACATAGAAGTTAAAAGAAATATAAAACAGTAAATATGCATGAATAATGATAAAGGACTACCTATGTAGAAAGCATTAGTAATGAACAAGATGAACTACCTGTAAGAAATGAAGGAAAATGGAGAAGATACTCAGGGTGATGTATCAGCAATGCCATATTCACAATGCCTATAGAGATGACAAATA
>NW_027187315.1:1301410-1331061 GCF_028583685.1 Petaurus breviceps papuanus
GCACGTCCATGGGGCATGGGAGATCTTTAAATCCCATAACCCTTACAGGTGACTTATGTGAACTGATGCAAAGTTAATTGTGTAAAACCAGAGCAATTTATACTATCACATCAATACCGTTAAGAAAAAAGAATGTTTGAAAGACTTAAGAACTCTGATCAACCAAATGATAAATCATGATTTCAGAGCACCAATAATTAAGACTGCTATCTACCTCTTAGCAAAAAATGGGGGGGTAACAGATGGACTAGTGTGAAGAATAAGACAAACATTATTAAACATGGACAATATAGGAATTAGCTTTGCTTGATGATATTTACTTATCTCACTATGATGCCTTTGACACCGTTGATCTCCCTCTCTTCGATACTCTCTTCTAAGTTTTCAGGACATTACTGTCTCCTGGTTCTTCTCTAACCTATCTGACTACTCTGTCTCAGTTTCCTTTCTTGAATCTTCATCCGAATCACACAAGGGTATCCTCCAAGGCTCTGTTGGCTTCTCCTTTTTACTATTTCCCTTAATGATCTCATCAAATCCCAATGACTTAATTATTATTTCTGTACTGATCTTTCTCACATCTATTTAACTACTCCTAACCTCTTTGCTGACCTCCAATCTAGTAGTTCAAACTGGATGTCCTGTAAACTCAACATGTCCAAAATTGAAGTAATTGTTTTTCCCCTCTTCCTAACTTTCCTATTATTACAATTGAGAGTACCACCATCCTCTCAGCAGCCCAGGCTCATAGCATAGGTGAGTCAGTTGGTCAATAAGCATTTATTAAGTGCCCACTAATTATTAGGTACTATGTTAGGCACCAGAGATATAAAGAATAGCAAAACATAGGCCCTGTCTTCAAAGTGTTGTTTACATTATAATGGGGGAAACAACATGCAAACAACTATGGAAAAACATGCTATCTACAGGATAATTAGGAAACAATCAACAGAAGGAAGGCATTAGAATTCTTGAGGGATTGAGAAGAGTTCCCTGTGGAATATAAGATTTTGGGTGGGACTTGAAGGAAGTCAGGGAAGTTAAGAAAGTGTAGATGAAGGGGCAGGGGGGCAGAGGGGGAGACAGAGACAAAGACAGAGAGACACAGAAAGAGAGAGAGATAGTGCATTAGAGACAGCCAATGAAAATACTTAGAGATGGAGTGTCTCGTTTTTAGGAGCAGTAAGGATACCAGTGTCACTTGATCCAAAAATGTGTTGGGATGGGGTGGGGTGGGGTGGTATGGTGTAAGAGGACTGTAAAGGTAATGGTGAGGCAGGTTATGGAGGACTTTGAATATCAAACAGAGAAGTTTACATTTGATCCTTGAGGTAATAGGGAGCCATTGGAGTTTATTGAGCAGGGGAATGACAAGGCCAGACCAGCACATTAGGAAAGTCAATTGGCAGCTGAGTGGAGGAAGGACTGGAGTGGGTAGAGACTTGACCAACCAGCAGGTTACTGTAATAGTTCAGGCTTGAGGAAATGAGGGTCTGTATCAAAATGGTGTCAGTATCAAAGGAGAGAGAAGGGGTATATTCAAGAGATGTTGAAAAGGTGAAATCGATAGCTCTTGGCAAAAGATTGGACATAGGGAGTGGGTAAGGAAGTGGGTGAGGATTTGATGATGATGCCTAGGTTGCAAGCCTGAGGGACTGAGATGATGTGATATCCTCAATAGAGAAAGGGAAGTTTGGAAGGTGGAGCAAAGATAACAAGTTCAGTTTTGTATACATTGAATTTAAGATGTCTACAGGAAATCCAATTTGAGATGTCTAATAGGCAGTTGGTGATGCTGGAGGCTGGCCAAGAGGGTAGGGCTGGATTAATAGCTTAAATACATGAGAGCCAATGAGATAACCAGGTGAAATAGTTTCAAGGGAAGAAATAAGAAAGCCTAAGAAAGAGAGCCCTGTGGGATACCTATGATTAACAGATGTGACATGGATGAAGATCTAGCAAAGAAGACAAAGAAGAAATGACCATATAGGTAGGAAAAGAACGGAAGAAAGCAGTGTCCTGAAAACTTGGAGAAAAGAGAGTGTCCAGAAGAGGGTGATCAGTAGTACCAAAGGCCTCAAAGAGGTCAAGAAGGATGAGGATAGAGAAAAGGCTGTTAGACTGACAATTAAGATAGCATGGATAACTTTGGAGTGAGTAGTTTCTGTCGAATGATGAAGTTGGAAGTCGGACTGTAGAGAGCTAAGAAGAGAATGCGAGGAGAGAAAGTGGTGGTACCTATCCTAGATGGCTCTCTCAAGGAGTTTAGCTACAAATGTCAAGAGAGCTATGAGAAGACAGATAGTAGGGATGGATGGATCAAGTGAAGGTTGTTTTATGATGGATGAGGAAATATGTCTTATAGGCAGCAAGGAAGTAGCCAATAGACAAAAAGAAATTGAAGACAAATGGTGGAGGGGATGATGGAGGAAACAATCTGCTGGAGGAGACAGGATGAGGTCACTTGTGCCATCGTGAACTCCTCACTCTCTCAGCACACATATTCAATCTTTTGCCAAGGTCTCTTAATTTTATCTTCTTAATATATCATGCATTTGCTCCCCATTTTCCCCCTGGTGCAGGCCCTCATTTATTTACTTCCAGTAAGCCTGCTGGTTGGTCAGCCACAAGTCTCTCCTCACTCCAGTCCACCCTGCACTCAGCTATCTAAGTGATCTTCCAAGGGTACAGGTCTGACTATGACACCCTTGCCTCCCCACTCAAAAAACCCCAGTGGCTTTCTATCACTATCAGAATGAAATGTAAAATCTTCTGTTTGGAATTCAAAACCCTTCATAACCTGCCTCACACCTTTCTTTCCACTCCTTTTACATCACAAACTCCCCACCATTACCCTTTGATCCAGTGACATTGGGATCTTTGCTGTTCCTCAAACAAGATAATCCATCTCAATTTCATGAATTCTAAAGGTATGGAGGCCTTTGGTACAGTCTATTTGGAGATGGCTGTTGGCATGGCAAGTTTCTGCACTGAAGAGGGCAATCTCCAACAAGAAGAGGGCTGCCCCAAGCCTAGGCATTTTTTACCAGAGTTGTAAGGATAATGAAGAGCCAAATTAAAATATAAAATGCTTCATTAACAATCCTGTGAAACTGTTCTGAGAAGGTTTAAGCATCAGTCTTCCAGCAAATTATGACGGTAGTTAGAAGTGAAATTCCTGAATCCTGTTAACGTGCTTCATTATTTATTGTTTCTTATTTCTTTTTGTGCATAGAAAATTACCTGTCCCATAACTGATATATATTGCACATTTAGTACCTCTCTTACTTTCCCCTTTGGGGAGACCTGTGCCTTAAACAATTTTTCTGCAGGTGATGGGGGAGAATTAATAAGACAGTGGGTGAAAGATATGGGAGCTACCTCTCATTAAAGGCCAAGCTCCCTTGGACTGAACCTAGTTCAAAATGCTTACCTAAATACAGAAGATGGGTGGCACAAGACTGAGTCCCTGTGGGCCCAGCAGCAGTGCCTCATTGCTAAAATACAAAGAGAAACAATTCTGTGGAGTAAAAAAAATGGAGATTCATCTAAAAGAAAGCAGTATGGATACGCAGAGAACTTAGCAACCAATTTAGATTTTTAAAAATCATGTAAAGAAGATGGAAAAGACAGAAGATATCAGAAGAATAAAAAGAGGAAGCATGATCCTTCAAAAAAAGTATCAAGAGTGCTTAACTCTAGAATGAGTTGACAGAGATGAATAAAATTAAGGAAAAGACAAAGCAATTTTAAAAATTCTGTAGGGGGAGGAAAGACAAGGATCAAAAACAGGATAAGACAGCTGCATGGGATAGATGGTACCATGATAATGAATGATGGAGAGAGTATGGAACTGCTCAATTCTATGTTGGTTCTTTTTTTTCTGCCAAGGAGAATGATCTTTGGAATGAAAAAAAAATAGAACAAAAATACCTAATATAGTGTTGATACTCAAGTGGAGAGATAGGAAGAGAGCACCTAGTTGTGCTTGAGAAATTCATGGCATCAGACACAGACGAAGGTACTAAATCTGGGTGAGTTATGGCCTGCAGTCTTTAAAAGATCATGGAGTATGGAATGCAGAACTACTGAGGGACAAAGCTTGTTTCAATTTTCAAACAAGGGAAAGAAATAGATTCTGAAAGCTGTGGGACAGTGAGCTTGACAATGACTTCTTGCAAACTTCTAAAATGAATTATTAAAGGAATATTTAATGAATTTACAGAAGGGAAAACAGAGATCACAAAGAACCAGCATGGATTCATCAAGACCAAACTCATTTCTTTTTTTTGAAAGGGTTAACAGATTGATAATTCAAGAGAATGTTTAACTACAGTTTACCTAGAGTTTTTGCAATACATTTGACAGTCTTTTATGCTGTATTTTGCATAAAATGGAAAAATATAGGCTAGATAACAGAATTAAGTGGATTTGAAAACTGGTTCAATTGATTGATTCCAAAATAAATATTCATTTGTAAATTTTTTAAGTTTATTTATTTTTAGTTTTAAACATTCATTTCCACAAGATTTTGAGTTAAAATTTTTTCTCCCTGTCTTTCCCCTACCCCCCACCCCAAAATAGCAAGCCTACTGAATACCCCTTCCCCCAATCTGTTCTCTCATATCCTCCCCCATCACCACCCTAACTTTTTAGTAGGGCAAGATGAATTTCTATACCCAGTGCCTGTATATCTTATTTCCCAGTTTCATGTAAAAAAATTTTTTTTTAAAAATATTTGTTTTTAAAACTTTGAGTTCCAGATTTTTTCCCTTCTTCCCTCCTCACCCACCCCCCACTAGGAAGATAAGCACTTCAATATAGGTTGTACATGTGTAGTTACCCAAATCATTTCCAAAGTGGTTATATTGTGAAAGACTATTTCCCTCCATCCTATCCTGACCCCCACTTATTCTATTTTCTCTTTTGAGCCTGTTCCTTTCCAAAATGTTTGCTTCTAACTACCCTCTTCCCCAATTTGCCCTCCCTTATCCCCCTCTTATTCCCTTCCCCCCTACTTTCCTGTAGGGTAAGATACCCAATTGACTGTGTCTGTTATTCCCTGCTAAATCCAAATTCAATGAGAATAAAGTTGTCCCATTCCCTTTCACCTTCCTGCTCTTCCCCTACATTGTAACAGTTTTCTCTTGGCTCTCTTATATGAGATAATTTACCCCAATCTACCTCTCCCTTTATCCTTCTCCCAATAAATTCCTCTCTTACCTCTTAATTTTATTTTTTATATATCATCCCTTCATATTCAACTCATCCTGTGCACTCTGTCTATATTTACATGAACATACGTATGCCCACACTCACATATAATATCTATATACACATACACCCTCCTATACATACATACATACACACACACACACACACACACACCTATATATTCCCTTCCACTATCCTCATACTGAGAAAAGTCTCTTAAGTTAAAATTAGCATTTTCTCATGTAGGAATGTAGATAGTTCAACTTTAAAAAGTTCCTTATGATTTCTTTTTCCTGTTTACCTTCTCATGCTTCTCATATTTGAAAGTCAAATTTTCTGTTCAGCTGTTTTTTTCATCAAGAATGCTTGAAAATCCTCTATTTCATTGAATGATCATATTTTCCCCTGTAACATTATACTCAGTTTTGCTTGGGTAGGTGATTCTTGGTTTTAGTCCTAGCTCCTTTGACCTTCAGAATATCATATTCCAAGTCCTTCGATAGCTTAACGTAGAAGTTGCTAGGTCTTGTGTTATCCTGATTGTGTTTCCACAATACTCAAATTGTTTCTTCCTGACTGCTTGCAGTATTTTCTCCTTGACCTGAGAACTCTGGAATCTGGCTATAATATTCCTAAGAGTTTTCTTTTTGAGATTATTTGTCCAAGAGGCAATTGGTGGATTCTTGCAATTTCTATTTAACCTTCTGATTCTAGAATATCAGAGCAATTTTGCATGATAATTTCCTGAAAGATGGTGTCTAGGCTCTTTTTTTGATCGTGGCTTTTAGGTAGTACAATAAGTTTCAAATTATCTCTCCTGGATCTATTTTCCAGGTCAGTGGTTTTTCCAATGAGATATTTCACATTGCCTTCTATTTTTTCATTTGTTTGGATCTGTTTTATAGTATCTTGATTTCTCATAAAGTTATTAGCTTCCAATTGCTCCAATCTAATTTTGAAGGAGTTATTCCCTTCAGTGAGTTTTTTTAATTCCTTTTTCATCTGTAAAATTTGACTTTTTAAAGTAAAAGCAATTACCCTCTGAATGGCAGCTTGATCCCCCTACAATCTGCAGGTCAGGAGCTCCTGAGGTAGCAGGGTGGTGGCTGCGTGGCCACACCTCCAGTGCTTCTCATCCCGAGGGCAGGGGCTGGACCACTCTTCTGTCCTCCACTGTTCCAACAGAGTTCCACGCTGACCATTTACTTTCTCTTTGGCGTTTATGGGTTGAGAAGTCTGGAAACCACCACAGCTGCTGGTGATTCACTCTCTTGAAGTTTGCTCTGGCTGAAGCTGGTCAGGCCTGCCCTGGGGCCAGAACTGCGCTTGGCTCCCAACTCAGTGTGATCAACCCTTCCTGTCCACCTGCTAGGTTGCCTTCCAGGGGAAATTTGTTTCTGTCTCTTTGTGGGTTCTGTAGCTCTAAAGTTTGTTTAGAGTCATTTTTTACATGCATTGGAGGTGATTGGATTGGGAGCTCATGCCTAATTTATGCTTCTACTCTGCCATCTTGGCTTTGCCTGCCTACAATAAATATTTCACTGGAAATTTGGAAGGAGGTCTCTAGTGGAGTATTGGTAGCATATTTATTAATTTGTAGCATTGGCATGAATTACACTTTTGCAAATGTTCTCCCACTTCATCTCTACCTCTTGGTTTTCTTTAGCTCCTAGTTAAAACTCTGCCTTCTATAGGAATACTTTTCCAATTTGTCTTATTTCTAGTGCCTTCTCTTCATTGATTTATTTCCAATTTATCCTGTATATAGCTTTTTTTGTACATAGTTGTTTGCATGCTGGCTTCCCTATTAAATTGTGAACTTCTCAAAACCAGTTATTGTCTTTTATCTTTCTTTGTATCCCCCTTAGCAGAGAACCTGGCACACAGTAGGCATTTAAAAAAATGTTCATTGACTGACTAAAAAAGAATTTAAATAGTAGATATTAATTGCCATAACAAGAAGAAGGCCAAAATTCTTGAAACCCCCCAGATACCCAACACAATCTCTTTGTCAAATGGAGAGATATGGACAATGTTGGTTTAGAGTATAACCTCATTTTTAAAATCATATGGAGAAACATGATGGAAGATTATGAGTAATTTGGCCTCATGAAACCTAAGAGACAGTAAAGGAGAAGAAATGTTCAAAGAAAACTTGGTAAGACCTAACTAAGCAAAGTCATCCCTAGGGACATTTAAGGATGAAACTAAAAAGAGTATGACAAAGAGATTGAAAAATGGAAAAGATCAGTAAAGAATTTTATAACAATCTTTTTTAGTTAAGGACAGTAGAACTACTAAATTTCAACTTTAACAAAACAGTTCTAAATCCTAGTCTTCCTGCATGAGGAAATGGGAAAGGTAACAAAGAAAACAAACATGAGAAATGTAACTAGACTAGATCAAATGTACACAGAAGAGTTATATGCTGGAGGAGATGAATATTTAAGGATTTTGATAAATTGATTCTCAAGATATCTGAAAGATTAGATGATTACAAAGAGGTGGAAAAAATCTTGAATTATATCCAGCAGCATGCTATTGTTACACTTAGAAGCTTCTCTGGAATCTCCAGGTCTAATTTCAATCAACCATGAATGTGTATTCCCCTTTGGGGAATCTTATATGTCTTCAGAGTTTGAGTTTAGTGCTGCTTGGCCCAGGGGCCTGAGGCACTCTATTCTCCTGGACCAGGTATCTTGAGAATCAATATTGGCCATATTGGCCATATATCTCCATTTGATAAAGTCATTGTGTTGGGTATCCAGGGGGTTTCAAGAATTTTGGTCTTCTTCTTGCTATGGTAATTAATATCCATGACTAAGTTCAGTCCTGGGGAAGTCTGACCCTCTAAATAGGGTGTATATGGTGCAGGGAGAGGAGGTATCAGGCTCATTTTCTCATAATCTTTGGCTTATGCTCCCACCCTGGAGCCCCACAGAAAATTACTTAAAGTATGTATTTGGCTCATGTCTAAGATCTTACCAAAAGTAGAGAGTAAAAAAAGTACTCAATGCATATTGCAGATCAGCTATTTCACAGTCATTTATCATACATACATACATATATACATACATACACATGTTTATCACAAGCATGTATTAAGAGACTTACACAAGTAGAGTTGTGAATTGTAACTCCTGTTACACTTTTCTGGGAGGCTGAAGTTTAAAACATCATAAATGAACAGTTTAAAGGACTGCTGAATTGGCATTTCATCTCCTACTTGGCTTTGCCCTATCTTATTCAAGGTTCATATCTTCTGATAAGTCAGGCTAAGAAGTTGGGCTCATTTTTCTTTCTGTTGCTGGTCATCCTCTCTAATTTAGAATCCTCTCCTGTTGCTAGTCAATTCTGACCAAAAGACCTAGGTATTCCTGACCTCTTGAACTCACAAGGCTGACTGTGTCCACTCTGGATCACTATTCACCTATGCTAGGGGAAGTAAACACCAGGTAGGAAAATAAGCCAAAGGGGGGTGGCCAGGTGGTGCAGCGAGTAAGAGTGCTGGCCCCAGAGTTGGGAGACCTAGGATATTCCACCCTCAGATACTTAACACCCACACAAAATAACTGGCCGTATAACCTTGAGCAAGTTACTTAACCCCAATTGCTTAAAAAAAAAAAAAAGCGAAAGGCCAGGTCTAGCATTCCTGGCTGAGTCCTTGTTCTAGATATGATCTATGAGCAGTGTGCTGTTTCTACTGGGATGAGGGAAGGGCACAAACCCCTCTCCCATCTCTCCTAGGAGAGGTTTGAAGAACCCTAACATCACCTGCAAATGAAAAGAGAAGGAAATATAAAGGTTGGGGTCACTCTCTTTAAGGTCCCCAGAGTGGGCCACTCTTCTTGGCTTAGTGGCAAATTCTGTCTGACACAGACTCCCTCCCTCCCCACATCCATTCATCCATTCAGGTGTAAGGGACCAAGAGACCATCAGGGTTTATTGCATTATCCTAAAGCAACAAGTCCTTCAGAGGTGACCATGTTTTCCTGGAAGTGGCTGAATAGGTTTAGCATTCCACAGACTCCAAATTATCCTGCTATTTATCCCAACTTCACCCATTATAAAGATGTGAGAAGGGGAATAGGCAGGCTTCTACAAATGACATTTTACAGTAGACCACACCTTTACAATCATATGGTTGCCTGAAAGCTGCAGAGAAAACAAGTTCCCCTCTATTTTACTTGTTGATTCAGTAGAACAAAACACTGCCTTAAAGGCTCTTCTGGAACAAGGTATCTTCTATGCATATCTCAAAATCATATAAGACTATGAAAGATATAAAAACAGAGAAAACTTTGTTTGATGACCATATGGTTATTAATATCAAGTCCTACTGTTATGGAGGGTATCCAAGTGAAACCAAAGTCCAAATTAAAGTGGGAATTTCAAGTTCCTCCAGGTACTCCTGTTTGTAAATGTCAATGTACTAAATGTATCGAGCCCTAGAAGATTGAAAAGTCTTCTGAATAATAACAATAATCTCTCAAAAGTGTTCAGGCAAAGCAGATGAAGAATGTAGATTTTCCAGATTTTGGTATGTGATGGTGTAGCAGCAAGCACCCCAGTGTCCCCAGGGTGGCTGCCAGCACAGGTTCTTGGATCTGCTTTGATAAAGGAAAGCAACTCAAAATGTGTTAACAAGATTATTTTAATCAGTCAAATATGTATCGTTCACCTAGTTCAGGGGAAAAAGGTCAGCACCCCGAACTTCAGAGTACACAGACAGAATTATCAAGACAGAGAAACAAATCAAATAGACAGGTTTCTGAACTGTCCAAACATTACATCCATACCAAATCAACATCTGGGTTTTTCAACAACATCTGGGTTTTTCTTTTTTATTTTATTTTATTTTATTTTATTTTTTTAAGCAATCGGGGTTAAGTAACTTGCTTAAGGTTACAAGGCCAGTTATTTCTGGGTGTGGTGCTGAGTGTCTGAGCCCGGGATTCGATCTCCAGGTCGTCCCAACACTGGAGCCGGTGCTCTTACTCGCTGAGCCACCTGGCCGCCCCTAAACATCTGGGTTTTTCAAAGCTGGGGGGGCTCTCAACAACGGCTTCCCAGAGTCTCATCTGATCAAATCACAGAACACTTCTCAAAGTGAGCCCCAAAACAAAGCCTCACATCAGGGCTTATATAGCCTTCTCCTGGCTCAGAGAGTGTAACAACTTTATTGACCCACTGGCCAATCAAAAAATATCTACTGAAAAACAAGCCTCCCACCCCAGGGTCCAGGTGCACTTCCGGAAAGATCTTAAAAATTTACATTCCCATTACAGATGGGATGGATAACCCATAAAGCTTTTCCATTACCAAATATATCTTGAATAGACATTGCAAATAGGGAATGATCGGAGACCATAATTGAATAGGAGAAGGATAATGAGATGGCAGATGGCATAATTCTTTAAACTGACCCCAGAGTTCTTTAAACAAAGACCTATTTTTTTAAGTACCAATGATGGCTACCCAGTTATGTCTGGGAATTATGGAATACCAGTATCAAAAGAAATAGAGCTGAGACTCATCCAAAGGGTGATGAAGAGATGCATTCATGCTATGTGTTACAATTCGTGACAAAACATAATAAAGATCTTTTATACAGGGGAAGTGGTATAAGGTACCTAATCAGAATTATGTGATATCTGAAAAGTTAATCCAGTAACACAGTAAAAGCAAGACCTAAGGATAGTCTACTGCTCCACTGGTAGCCATATCTATCACAATATCTCCATGAAGGGCTACAGTACATTGGATGTATCTCTTTACATGCATCCTACACCTGCCCCCTTGGAAAATTTCTGGGACAAGAGATGCACAAGATGGACAAGTATAAATGAGTGGGTGGGCATTACCATCTTCCCAGTCACCCAGGCTTACAACCAAGGTGTCATCCTTGACTTCTAATTTTCTCTAACCTACCCCAACACATATCTAATCTATTTTCAATTTTTTTGAATTTTCAATCTTTTGAAATTGAATAATTGTCCATTATTTTCTTTTTTTTCAAATGCTTTATTAAATTCTTATTTACATTATTCATTTCCGCCAGATTTTGTGTTACAAATTTTCTCCCCATTTTTCCCTTACCCAACCCCCCAAAATAGGAGTCCCACAGGATATCCCCTCATCCAATCTGCTTTCTTCCATATTTTCTCCCATACCCCTTTCAACTTTTCCAGTGCATCTCTATGCCCCAGTGCCTGTATATCTTATTTCCCAATTACATGTAAAATAGTATTGATAATAGTATACACACACACACATACACACACACATATATATATGTATATATATATATACACATACATATTTGAATATTTGATTTTAAAACTTTGAATTCCAGATTCATTCCCTTCCTCCCTTGTCACTCACCCTTACTGGGAAGATAAGCAGTTCGGTATAGGATGTACACGTGTGGCTAATGCAAAACAATAACATAATAGCTATATTGTAAAAGACTAACTATATTTCCCTCCCTCCTATCCCACCTCCCACTTGTTCTATTCTCTACTTTGATCCCATACCTTTTCAAAAGTGGGTGCTTCCAACTTCCCTCCCCCCCCCCAGCCTGCCCTCCCTTCCATCATCCCCCCTCTCATCCCCTTCCCCCCCTACTCTCCTGTAGGGTGAGATACCTTATTAAGTGTGTATTTCATTCCCTCCTCAAGCCAAATTCAATGGGAATAACGTTGACCCATTCCCTTTTGCTTTCCTATTCTTCCCCTCCATTGTAACCATTTCCCCTTGCCTCTTCTGTATGAGATAGTTTACCCCATTCTGTCTCTCCCCATCTCCTCTCATTATATTCCTCTCTCACCTCTTAATTTCACCTTTTAAGTATCATCCCTTTCTGTTAAATTGGTCCTGTGCCCTCTATCTATGTATACCTATAAACATATATACACACATTCACATATGTATTCATATGCCCATATACCCTCATATATAGACATATATATAGACATACACACACACACATCTCTATTCCCTTCAACTACTGAGAAAAGTTTCATATATTACAATTATTGTTTTTCCATGTAGGAATGTTAATAGTTCAATTTTGATAAGTTCCTTATGATTTCTTTTCCCTGTTTACCTTCTCATGCTTTTCTTGCTCCTTGTATCTGAATGTCAAATTTTCTGTTCAACTCTGGTTTTTTCAGCAAGAATTCTTGAAAGTCCTCTATTCCACTGAATTAACATATTTTCCCCTGGAACATGATACTCAGTTTTGCTGGGTAGGTGACTCTTGGTTTTAATCCCAGCTCCTTTGCCCTCTGGAATATCATATTCCAAGCCCTTCGATCCCTCAGTGTAGAAGCTGCCAGATCCTGGGTTATCCTGATTGTGTTTCCACAATATTCAAATTGTTTCTTCCTGGCTGCTTGTAATATTCTTTCCTTAATCTGGGAATTCTGGAACCTGGCTATAATATTCCTAGGAGTTTTCTTTTTGGGATCTTTTTCAGGAGGTGATCGGTGGATTCTTTCAACCTCATTTTGTCCTTTGATTCTAAAACATCAGGGCAGTTTTCTTTGAGAACTTCCTGGAGGATGATTTCTAGGTTCTTACTTTGATCATGGCTTTCAGGTAGTCCAATAATTTTTAAATTATCTCTCCTGGATCTATTTTCCAGGTCAGTGGTTTTTCCCATGAGATATTTCACATTGCCTTCTATTCTTTCATTTGTTTGGATCTGTTTAACAGCATTTTGATTTCTCACAAAGTCATTAGCTTCCATTTACTCCAGTCTAATTCTGAAGCCATGATTCTCCTCATTGAGCTTTTGAGATTCTTTTTCCATCTGGCAAATTTGACTTTTTAAGGCATTCTTCTCCTCATTGCCTTTTTGAGCCTCTTTTGCCATTTGAGTTAGTCTATTTTTCAAGGTATTATTTTCCTCAGTCAGGCTGTTAACTCTCATTTTGTAATTTTCTTGCATTGTTCTCATTTCTCTTCCCAATTTTTCCTCCACTTCTCTTATCTGCTTCTTAAGGTCCTCTATGGCCTGTAACCAGCTCGTATTTTCCTTTGAAGCTTTTAGTGCAGGAGTTCTGACTTCACTGTCTTCCTCCTGTTCCATGCTTTGCTCCTTTTTGTCCCCAAAATAGGAATGTAATGTTGGAATCTTCTGTCTGCTTTGTTTCCTTTGCCTGGTCGTCACCCCTCAGTCACTTCACTCCTGGGCTTTTTGCCACAGTAGGGCTCTGCCACCAGACAGGGGAGCTTTCATCCCAAACGCTGGGGTTTTCTCAGTTGCCGGAGGTATTAGAAGGGTGCCCTCTCTGAGGTCTCCACATGCTCTGGCAACCTGGACACACTCCCCAGGACCTCCACCCTCGACTGCAATCCAGATCCAAGCAGGTTAAAGCAAGAACAATTACCCCTCCAACTAGTGCTTGGACCCCTACACTCTGCAGGCCAGGAGCTGAAGCTGCCACCTGGTGCCTCAGTGGCTTCTCGCCCTGGGGGCAAAAGCTACACACTCCCACTTACTGGGTCCCAAAGTCCTGACTGCACTGACCTCTCACTTTGTCCTTTGCATCTGTGTGTTGATAAATCCGGAAACGACCACAGCTGCTGCTGATCTGGAATCCCTCCAGCTGGCGGCTGGTCAGGCCCTCCCTGGGGCTAAAGCCTTGGCGTGGGGCTGGGCTCAGCTCCCAGAGCACTGAGCTGGCTGATTCCTGCCGGCCTGCTGGGCTGTCCTCAGCGGGAGGTTAGCTTCTCTGTGCCATTTTGTGGGTTCTGCAGCTCCAAAGTTTGTTTCGAGTCCCCTTTTTACATGGATTGGGGAAGGTGGAAGTGGGAGCAGCGGGGAGGTCCTGCTTGTACTCCACCATCTTGGCTCTGCTCCCCCCCCCCATTATTTTCAATAATCATATTTCACTGATATAAGAATATCCATATCAGTGAAATCCCAATCAGTCAACAAATATTTATTAAAGATCTACTATGTACCAGACATTGTGTTAAGCACTGGGGATGCAAACAGGAATAAAGAATGACAGTCCCTGCCTTCAAGGAGCTTACAACCTAATAGGGGAATTCTATATACAAAAGGCTGAAAAGAGGATGGGGGAAGACACCAAAAACAGGGGTGTTTGTGGAAAAATACAGGGTACTGTGGAAAAGTCAGAGAAGTCTCAGAATAGTGTAGCCAAGTGAGAAATGAGATGTCACAAATGATTTGGAGAAAATTTAGTCTTTTTAGAATCAGACAATAGTCTGTCAATACATTTTGGATAATGACTTTGTTTCATCTGGAAATCAGATAAGCATACCAGTCTGGTTTAAACTATATCACAGATAAAAATTTCAAATAGTACAAAGCCAATGATCAATGCCTGCGCAACTCTACTAGAGACTTCCACTCAGATTAATACATTCACTAATTAACGGTCACATCCAATATCATACACATATGAATGCACCTATAATCATGCAATACAGTCCTGGAAGGGTCTCTTAAGTCACCTTGCCCCTGCCATAAATTTTGAAGGTGGTATTGAAATTCCAAACTCAGACAGAATAGTATAGGCAAGTAGAGTAGAAAAGAGCATAGAGAATGTCCCTACCTTTTGACCTAGAGATTTCAAGCATTTACTCCAAGGAAGTGATTAAAAAAAGATTCCATATACACCAAAATATTTTTAATATTGCTTTTTGTGGTATAAAAGAACTGAAAACAAAGTAGATGCCAACTGATTATGGAATGTTTAAACAAATTGTGGAACATGAATGTAATGGTTTATTACTGTGCTCTAAGAAATGATGTATGTGATGAATACAGAGAAGTATGGAAAGATTTATATGAAATGATGAAAAATGAAATAAGGAGAATCAATGACTGCAAGAATGAAAATGGAAAGAACCACCACAAAGCAATTAAAAGTGAATACTGCAAAATTATAAATAGCAAGCTGCCCAAAGAAGAAATATGAGAAAATACTTTCCTCATTCCTTTCCAGAGGTTAAGTATGTATGTGCTTGGGGTGTGTTTATGTGTGTGTGTAAAGCAGTAGATGTGGGACACTTAATATGAAGTCAGACTTGAATGGATGTATCAATTGATTTTGCTTAATTTATTTTTTTTTGTCCTATTAGAAAAAAGTCTTATTATAAGGGATGGCTCTTTGGGAGGGGGTGAGGGAGAGATGCAGAAATTTAGGCAATGTAGAAACAAAAGATACCAATAACATTTATATTAAAAAAAGGGTGGGACCGTCAGATTGAAAGTGAAGGCACTTAAATTCTAGTTCTAACTTTGCTACTTACAGTTTTTACTTAAGGCAAATCACTTAGCCCCTCTGAGTTTGAATGGATAAGACTAAGGTACTTTCAAGCTCTAAAATTACTTGATTCTTTAAAATGTTAAACTCCAAGAAGACTTAGGAATGCCATTGCTATTGCCTGCCCACCAGAGTGTTTTGTTTACGATATAATACAACTTTGATCAACACTTAAGCTGAGTTTTTCTATGCTTCTGATTAGTTTTAAAGCTCTGAAATAGGAATATGGCATTTTCTCCTATAATAATTTGAAAAATCTGTAGGGAAAAATATCTTTGTTTTTCATTTTTTTTTTTAAATTCCAGGAATCTAAACCTACAGATTTGACACACAGGGCAATAGGGGAAGAATAGACTTCCCTGTCCCATCCCCCTCTTTTTATTGGTTGTAGTGTCAGTCCATTATGGAATTTTTTGAAAGATAAATTAGGACATCTAGAGTCAAGAGTCATGCAGAAATGCAGTGTAACTCTCATTATCAACTATTATATCTAAATTTTCTAACTTCATTCTCTACACAGTTTGGGGGGCCCCAGAGACAAACATTTTCCTCTCTACTCGAGGATAGTAAATTGCCTCAGTAGGGAGGAGTCAAGAATAAGAACAATATCCCAAATAAGCCAGTACCAGAACCTACTGTATCTACAAGTAGGGGGTTAGGGGAAGAATGTACCCCCTTGGGGCTCCTCAGCCTTGGCACACTCTCCTCCCTTCAGATCACTGCAAGGCAATTTCTGAAAGGACAGGTGTGATGTGAATGGTTGCCAGTCCCAACTTCAGGGTTGAAAGTGTAATTTTAAAGAATGGCATGCTAGAGAGAAGTAATTCTGCTTTATCTTCTTCCAGGAAAAGAAGCAATTTAGTCAATGGAAGACATTTCTGAGACACTTCCCCAAGCAGGACAACAGATCCAAATTTGGAATTTTCTCAGATTCATCCAGAACATCAGGTCATTCTGGTTTGAAATACTGAGGCTGTTGGTCTGTTACACTGGGAATTACAGAATCCCTCCTGCTACTCTTGAGTGGGAGAAAGATGGAGCAGTCTAAAAGTGGCAGAGCAGATGTAGTAGAAAGCCTTGGTTTTGAAATCATCATACTGGAGTTCAAACACCATCTCTTATACCTACTTGCCAAGTGGCTCTGAAAGTCATTGCCAGAGCAGATGTAGTAGAAAGCCTTGGTTTTGAAATCATCATACTGGAGTTCAAACACCATCTCTTATACCTACTTGCCAAGTGGCTCTGAAAGTCACAATCTGCTTTGTCATCTGCACAAGGGGGTGAATAAATAATACCTTATAAAGTACTACATAAATTTGAGTTATTACCCTGTCAGTGTATTTATTGTTTTG
Source organism: Petaurus breviceps papuanus (assembly GCF_028583685.1). NCBI lineage: Eukaryota > Metazoa > Chordata > Mammalia > Diprotodontia > Petauridae > Petaurus > Petaurus breviceps. The sequence goes on from NW_027187315.1 coordinate 1,318,281, forward strand.
TTTCATTCTGGGTAAATTTGAACATATTCAAAATGACGGTTGTGTGAGATTTGGGGTGGGGGGAGAAGTGGTAGAGGCGGTAAACTTGTCAATTTGTGCCAAGATAACCCAATATATCTTGTTGATTTCTTGGTTCTTGAAGTCTGAAGGCAAGGGTGGATGGCCAGAGAGGAAAGGAGAAAGAGAAAAAAAAAACCCGTTAAAGATTACAGTGAAACAGAAAGACAAAAGTGGAAAGAGACACAGAAATTCAAAGAAGAGACAGAGGAAAGACTGGGTCAGGCAGTGGAGGACACAGGGGGAGGAGGGAAGAAGACAAAAAGGACACACAGAGGAATAGAAAGGTAAAGAAGAGTCAGAGAAAGTGAGAGGAATAAGGCACAAAGAAGATGGAGAAAGACTAGGAAGACAGAGGGAGTGAAAAGAGACAGCTGTCAGAGTCGGAAGGAGTGGAGAAAATATGAGAAAAGAGAGACCGAAGACAAGGAGACAGTCAAAGGGAGTGGAGAGAGCCTGAGAGACACGCAAGAGAAGGGTGACTGCGGAGACACCGGGGGTCAGTCCACAAGCAATCATTAAGTGTTTACTGTGGGTCAGACCAAAGCTAAGAGCTGCAGATACAAAGAAAAGCAGAAACGTGGTTCCTGTCATCAAAGGTTTATTTGAATGGCAGAAACTGCATGCCAAAAACTATGTAAATTTAAGATATGCATATTTATCTATGGTTTCTAAATACACAGGACGTTCTATAATATTGTGTTTATGTGTATGGGAGAGGAAGAGACACACAAAAGAGGAGGAAGAGAAAATAGAGAGGAAGGGGGAGGGGGAGAGAGAAAAAGAGATAGAGGAGGAGGGGGAGGAAAGAAGAGGGCGCAGATGAAGGGAAGGAGAGAGAAACTAAGAAACAGAGAGAAGAGGACGGGGGAGACCCAGAAGAGTTAATCTAAACATGCGGTCCGAGGCAGTGGAAAGACGAAAGGACAGAGATAGACTCCCAGAAGCAGAACCACCAGGGTAGGGACCCCCCCCCCCATTTCTGAGCTGGGATACAAGCCTCATCCTCAGAGGAGCCCCATCTTTGAAAAGCTGCTGGGACTCTTGACTCAAGACCCTTTTCAAGGAGGCACAAACGAGCTCGGGGCGGGCCCGGAGCACAAAGCCGGGTGTTACTGTCGGGCATTTCCTCAACCCTCCTGCCAGTCTTCTACGCGAGAGGAAAACGCTGCCAAGATGCCCCCGCGCTCCCAAGCGCTGGTCACCTCCGGGCCGAAAGTCATCGCCTGGCCACCCCAACCTCGGCCCCCACCTCCCCCGCCCCCCTCCCCGCTCCCACCCCGCCAACCCTCCGGCAGTCACATGACCTCGGAAAGGTTTTGTTGTTGTTTTTGGTTTTTTTAGACCTGGGCTGGGGAGGACTTGGCACTGCGCCCGTTACCAGGGACGCCTGAGCCAGCTCGGGCCTAGGAGGGTGAGAGAGGACACTAGGAAAAGGGAAGGAGGGGGAGGGTGAAGAGGCAGAAAAGCGCCTTCTGACTGGCTGGGGGAGAGGGGCTTCATTAGCATAACCACCCGCGACTGACTTGTGTTGATTGGCTGAGGCCAGAGGAGAGGCTGTGGGGTGATTTGGAAAGCCAGGAACCCGGGGCTGGGATTAGAAGGTTGGCCCAGGATCTTTTCTGCATTGTTGTAGCAGGGGTCAAGAGCCAGGGAGGGGTGGTGTGAGGGTGGAATCTGGTGCTTTGGAGGGGAGGAAGTTTTGCAGGTTGCTGGAGGCGTTTTTATCTTTCTGCATTAAAGGAACGCTTAGAGGCTGGGCCCGAAAATCTTGTAACCTAGAGATGGGGAGTAAACTGGGGACCAAGAGATACATGCAGGAAATAAACTCAGAATTAGGGTCAAGGTTCCAAAAAGGGGGACGTTAAACTGTTATAACTTTTAATATTTGGCTGTGGGCGTGGGCTTCTTTTGGCAAGATGGTTTGAGTTACACTTTTTATAAAGATCCATTGCTTTGGGAGGACGAGGTAGGAGGAATCAGTAAGAATTTAAAGATTTGAAATAAAACATTTAGTATACGTAAAGATACATTTAAATACTGTATGGTTGCGAGTCATATCAATATAGCAGAAAATTCTGTTTGGGATAACATTAGGGCAGTGCAAATATATTTTAAGATAAACAGGACCTGAGATGGTCCCTTGGACTCGAGTCGGGGCCTTATAGGTTCAGCTGTGCTGACAGCCTTAGGAAGTGTGGACAAGTCACAACTTTTATTTCTAAGCCTCAGTTTCCTCACAGGTAGCAAAAGGGTACAGACTAGACTAGGCTATCTTGAGGACCCTACCAGATCTAAATCTCTTACTTTTCAGTGGGGAGGATTTGCAGTTTGAAATAGAAAGTAAGAGGTTTAACAAGGCCTAAGTATGCAGTCCTCTGCTCAAGTCGTGTGGATCAATGGTTAAGACGGCTGAAGAAAAAGCCTGCCAGAGAATCGCACTCTTTTATAAAAGGTTTCAAATTATCACAGAAGTAGTCCCACACTGGAGTGGGAGATGTTTTAAAAATCCTGATACTTTTAACATTTTGATAATTTCCCTGTTTTTTTTTAATGTTCCCTAACCCGTTTTAATGGTCTTGCACCTTTTTTTCAATGCTGTATAGCCCCACCGTCCTGATTCCCCCATCCAAATCCCAGTCCCACCCTCCTGATCTCCTCCAAAGGACACATGCTAATCTAGTTCTCTAGCCCCGACGGGAAAAAGAAATAGACTTTGACTACAGGTAAACTGTACAAACCTTCTGGGTAGAGGGAAGAGTTCAAGTCTCTGGTCCAAGTTATAAAAATACTGTCCAACCCAGCTGTCAAACTGTGGAGCTGCAGCTGTTGCTGGAGGTTTGGAAAAACCCAATCACTGAGAAGTATCTGGAAAGATGAAATGACCATGCTTGTGGGGGAAGGGCTGTAGGGGGGAGGAGGGGGAACCATAGAAGAATTATGACCAAGTGGAGGTTGCAGCAGCATGTGGAGATGGAGTGGCTTTCCACGTGGACTGGGCATGCCCAGGGTCGTTCTGCTTCTTACATAAGCGTCCCGAGATGGAAACCACGGTAGCGCTCCAAGCCTATCTATTCCTACCAGCAGCTAATAATAAGTTGGAGGGTGGAGTGGGGGTGTACCGAGAAGGCGTCTCAGGACTGCTACAGCCCAAAGCCCTACTCAGTCCTCCGACCAGTCTGCTCCTTTCCGACCAGGACAGACGAGTGCCAGTGGGAAAGGGGGTTCAGGCCAATGTCTGAGGGGCAGGGCAGTAAAGTTAGAGCTGCGAGCACGTTCATACTTCTCCCCCACCCCCCCGACTTGGGATTTCACTCCCACGGCTGGGTACGCACGCCAGGCAACTTCCTACTCCGCATTAAATTGGGAGTTTTGTCTTCAAGACATCTTCCTTCTCCTCCCCATCCCGGAATCCTTCTTCTATCACAGCCGTCCATTTCTTTCTCCCCCCCTTTCCTCTCTCTCGCGCTCTGCCCCAGCCACTCAACTCTGCTTCCCGCCCCAAACCGGGCGGGGACCTGCAGTGCCGGCTTTCCGCTCCTTCCCCTTCCCCCTCTGCCGGGAGTCAGGCGAGAGGCGGAGCCCGGGTTCCCAGCTCAGCTCGACTGTGCCCTGCCCTGCCGGACCCCGCCCACCCCCGGGTGTAGAAAGAGCCCTGCGAGTGTTACTGGCGGTCACTGGGAGTTGGGCCTTTTATCTCTCGGGGTTGCCAAAGAAGGAGGGAGGAAGAGAGGCGTGAGGGGTGGCCCCTTTGCGGTAACATCTTTCCCCAGATATAAAAGCTGCACCTGGCATGGGGAGGGGATCAATGTCACTACCACCACTCGCCGCTCTCCGGCCACTGACCGCACGAGTCATCAGACAAGAGCTGGGGTACTGAGTTGGCCCGAAATCCGCGTACAGAGGAAAAGACAACCGGTGGGTGCAAGCCGTCCTACCTTCTCCCTCATTCCAGTGCATGCACGTGGGTGCCTTTATTCCCCAGCGCAGGAGTTTAGTTTTTTCCTCCTTTGGGGAATGGAGGCTTTCATCTCTTGGGATGAAGGGAGGACAGAGGGAGAGCTGGGGCCCAGCACCCCAGGGAACCCAGTGATTTCCGTCAGTTAGCAACAGATGCAGTAGGGGAGCTAATAGGGTTGGAAGGAGGAGGAGACGTGGAGTGGAGGGGAGGTGCATGTTGGGGAGGAGGCTACCAAGGGCACCCTCGCCCGGATGAGTAATCGCCATCTCCTTTGCCCTCCTAATCTAGCCGGTACAGCCAGCCGACTACCTGCCGCTGCCTCTGCCGTCTTTGCTGCCGCCCGCCTCCGCAGCTGCAGCGAGCTCCCAGGCTCCTTGTGGCCCAGGAGGAACCACCCATCCTGCTGAGGCTCTGGCATACTAGGGAAGGAAGAGTTGCAGGACGAGGCCTGTTGCAAAGCTGATCTGCCCTCTCCTGTAAACCTTGTCTGTACGGGTGTGTGCTCTTGGGTCGTCGTGTGCGCCCACTCGCGTTTTCGGGAGCATTCTCACACCTCAGAGGCCAGGCCAAGCGCCCGAGCCGACCGAAGCCTTGCACCCCATTCTCGCTGCCTAGCCTGCCCTTCCTCCCTTTCTTCGCCTTTCCCGCCTGACCACCATGATGCAGATCTGCGACACCTACAACCAGAAGCACTCCCTCTTCAATGCCATGAACCGCTTCATCGGGGCGGTGAATAACATGGACCAGACCGTGATGCTGCCAAGCCTCCTGCGGGACGTGCCCTTGCTGGAGCAGGAGCTGGATGCAGGGGTCGGGGTGGTGGTCGGAGGCAACGGCAGCTGCCTGGAGGAGAGAGATCCCCAACTGGGAGACGGGGGTCCCCCTAGCCCCGGCAGTGCCGCCGGAACCTTCTTCTCGCCTAGCCGGGACATGTATAGCCACTACATGCTGCTCAAGTCCATCCGGAACGACATCGAGTGGGGCGTCCTGCAGCAGACTCCCCAGCAGGGCGACGAGACCCCCACCGGCACTTGGAAACCCAAGGACATTCTTATGGACCTGAGCCTACTGGAGGATGGAGAAGGCGGGGAGGAGGACCTGGAGAAGCAGTTTCACTATCACCTCCGGGGACTGCACATGGTGCTTTCCAAACTCACCCGGAAAGCCAACATCCTCACTAATAGATACAAGCAGGAGATCGGCTTCGGCAACTGGGGCCACTGATACCGAAGAAGCGGCAGGGGGACGGGCCTGGCGGCTCCTCTTCCGCGCGCTTCTCTTTCCTCTCCTCTCTTCTCTCCCCTCTTTTCTCTCCTAAATATGATTTCTTCCTGCGCGGTGGGGCGTCTGTAAATGAAGGGCAAGGCTGCGAGGGAAGGGGGGAAACGAGCAAGCGAATTGGGGTGGGAGGGATTGAGGGGGGTGGTGCTGTGTCTGGTTCGCAGGCTGGGGTGTCCTAGGGAAGTTTTTTGGGGGGCGGAGGTGCATAATAGGCGGAGGAGAAATATGACAGCAGCAGAAGACAATACTTCGTGGAAGGAATTATTGCAATTGTGTATTTGGCTGGAGTTGTCCTAGAACTGTTTGGATTTGACCGCCTTCAGTCTGTTCCTTCCTAAGTCATTTATTCCACCGCCTCCACCTCCTTCCCCTTTCTGGGGAGCAAAAGGAGTGTTCGGAGGAAGCCAGGGGACCTGCCTGCAGCAGAGTTATCTCACAATTTAGGGGCTGCACGGAATGAAGCTCAAGCACTCCAAGGCGTGGCGGCGCTGGCCGCTGCTTCTGGTTGTGGCGGCAGCAGGGCTGCTTGAAGATTGCATCAGTTTTTCCTGTTTTGCACTACTTTTTTTTTCTTTTTTGTAACAATAGCCCTGTCTTTAAGTATTCTGATTCTCTTTTTCTGGTGCTCTGAAACTGCAGCTAATTCCCTTGTGACAAAACGCACAAAACAGAGCACGGGTCTATCAATAACCGGTACTACTTTTTAATTAATTTTCTCACGTTAGGGTGTGCAATTTCCGCTCCAACCTCTTCCCACATTTGTCTCCTGCGCCCTCACCCGAGGACTGTTGTCCATTTCTAAAGCTGGTAACTTTGCTAGCTCGTAAAAGGGGAGGCTGCAACTAAGCCAATGAGAATAATAAAAATTGTTGTGATAAAAGTGGACTTGTTTTCCAAATGGAACCAACTGATAATTCTATATATTAAATAGAAAGATGAAGGGTTCCAGTGTTGTATATGTATACATTTATTTAAAAACTTTTTTTATCCAGATGTAGAATATATTCTAAAAGAAAAAAGCAAATGTATTAATCTTGACAAAACTTTTTGTTGACATAAAACCCTTGAATCCCACGAATTACTAGTTTTCAATAATAAACTAAATAATTTTAATTGATATTTTTAAAGCAACAATAAATTTTATTTTTTTCTCTGGTATCAAAAGGTGCTGGCTATTTATCTTTTTAAGTGCCTAGTTTTATTTAGTAAGCAGGTATTTCTAGAAATCTGCATTCAGGCTTTTGTTTGCCAGATATTTGGAGTTACAGTATGGTACAGACATTTAAAACAAAAAAGAAACGAGCTAAAAGGAATTTGGTACAATCCATGTATTAATTATCAGTAACTAGCTGTCTAGGTCATTGACTTTCATGTTTTGAAAACTTTTAACTGACAGTTCTAGGCATTTGTTTCTTGGTCTCTGTATAAAATTGGGGAGGTATATTTTCTGCCAGCTGAAGAATAAGTTCTAAAGAATGCTGACATGTCACTTACTTTAAAGATACTGAGTTTAAATGGAATTGACATCAGATAACCAGGGCACATACTTTGAAAGTCTTACAGCATTTTTTAAGGTTGAGCTTGAAAGATAATTTTAATGTACTTTTAAAAGATGTGGCCTTTTTTTTTTTAAACTAGTAAGTAAAATATTCCTCCTCCCCACCAAAAAGATTCGGGTTTAATAAGTTACTAAAGAGTTCCCTCCCTTTTCATTTTGGCTGACTCCAGAGGAGAACCAACATAGGATTAACCAGGCAAGTAGATGTCTTGGAAATGTTTCTTAAATGCCATTGTTTTCATTATAGAACAAAGGTGGGGAATTAGTTTCTTCATTTTTCTTAGTTTTGAATTTAGAGGGGGCTGGGTAAATGAACTGCCAGATCAACTATTACAGACTTAATATTAAGTCATGAAACCATTCTTGGTTACATGTAACTTTTTCATTAAGAAGACTTGGTGATATGGATACCTTATCTTACAGCTTTACTAGTCGTTGTCAGGAAGAAGGGGAGGATTTTTTTTTAATGGCATGAAAGCAGAAAAAGCCTATGCAGTTATTCAGTAATGATGTCAGAGTAGGCCAAATTGCAAGGTCTGCACCTTTAACATTTGTGTTCTCCTTGATCAACTTTTTTAAAAAGTGAGAAGAGCAAAACTGAGAATTATCAAAAAACAGGCCCCGTGAGCATGAACAGTATATACAGATTGGAAGGAAGTATGTGGCACAGTGGAAAGAAAAGATGAACTTGGGACTTTAGGACTTGAGTTTAAATCCTGGCTTATGTGGCCTCGGGCAAGTCATGATTTTCTGGGCCCTGGTTTCCTTATCTTTAAATTGAAGGGGTTGGATGAAACTAAGTAACTTCTAAGGTCCTTCCAAGTCTAGGTCAATGGTCCTTTGACGATAGAATGTCTAATGAGGGGTGGGGGTGTGGGAACCAAGGTAATCTAATGTCCCTGTTCAGAGAGGAGAAAAGACATGGAATAAAATTAGATGGAATGGTGGGAATTTAATGGAACAGTATGGGATAAAAGCCTAAAAGGGTTTGGGTTTTGTGTTTTAAATACTTTTTTTTTTCCCACAATCTTTTAGGTTATTCTTAAGGGGGAAAAACTACATTAAAATGTGTATTATTCATGAAGGAAACAGAAAGTAAGCTTTGATAAAGTAGTATGATTGTTAAAATACAAACTTCTGAATGTCATTGGGCATAAGAGCCGAAAATGCACTAGATTTGTAGTAAAATCAAGGTTTGGGCAAGTCATTCTCTTTGAGCCTTGAGTTTCCTGAACTTTAACATTGCTGGCTTTAATATATAGTGCTTTGATATTCGCAAATTGCTTTACAAATATCTCACTTGATCCTTATAACTGTCCTGGGAAGTAAAAGCTATTATTATCTCCCCCCATTTTACAGATGTAGGAACCCAGGCAAACAGTGGTTAAGTGGATCTGAGGCTAGATTGAATTCTCGGATAGAGTGCCAGACCTAGAGTCTGGAGGTCTCATCTTCCTGAGCTCAAATCTGACCTCAGACCTTGGGCAAGTCACTTACCCCTGTTGGCCTCAGTTTCCTCATCTCTAAAATGATCTCGAGAAGAAAATGGCAAACCACTCCAGTATCTTTCCCCAAATTGGGGGAAGAGTTGAACACGACTGGAAAAAAAAAAAGACTAAGCAACAGCAAAACCTCCTTCTCCGTCCAGTGCTCTCCCCACTGCTACTTTCATGCTTCCTTTACCATCCCTTACAGTTCTTCCCATAACTACTCTCCAAAATTATTAGTAGTTTCTGGATTATCCTTTTTAAAAATAGTTCTCTGGTTTAGATAACAAAATTCCACTCGACTGTGAGCCAAGTTGTTTTAAAGAACCGCTTGTCTCTTGAAACGGGAGACTTTAAAATTTCTCAAGCAGTTTTAACATGAGTGTTATTTCTAAAGCTCCAAAATAAGTGACTTCATTTCAGAGGGGCTTATCCAGACGACTCTCCAAGCACTTTATATACCATACTTTGAAAACGGAATACATGGCAATTGAAGCTGCCCTTGTGTGATGGCAGATGTATCCTGCAGCAGTTTGGAATGGAAAGAGCTCAGGGACCCCAATCAGCAGAGCTAGTTACTTAGATTAGAACCTGGTTAACCCCCGAACTAACATGACTATTTGGATGAGGCAAAAAATCTGAACATTTTTCATAATGTATCATAGAACCTTGCACCTGGTAAGCACTAAGGGTTTACTGAATGAAGAAAGCTGACCTTAGGTTTTGCCTATAAAAGTAGAAATTTATTTAGATTTCAAATGACAATTTCAAATTTTTTATGTCACATTGGTTCTCAGTTATCCTTTCTAATCTGTAAAATTTTTGCATTACTAGAGAATGTGAGTGTGTTTTTTCCCAGAAACTAAATATATGCCTAAAGGCAGCTAGTGGCTAGAGGGCTGGCCTTGGCCTCAGTTTCTTACTACCTGTGTGGCCCTGGGCAAGTCACTTAACCCTGTTTGCCTCAGTTTTCTCATCTGTAAAATGAACTGGAGAGGAAACGGCTCTTCAGTATCTTTACCAAGAAAACCCCAAATGGGGTCATGGAGAGTTGAACACGGCTGAAATGACTCAGCAACAATATATGCTACAGAACATTTTCATTTTTTACAGTGGAAGTTATTACTTATTAGAGGTACTAGTTAGGTGCCCTGAATTAGCTAATAGCTACAGAATCAAGCAGTTGAGTTACAAAGTGATTATTTTTTCAGGGAAGAGAGGAGGCTGAGAAGATAATAGGTAGCAGTCTTTGTCAAGATTTGCAAAATGCTTGGCACATATTTTATTCTCACAACTCCTGACTGGGAGTTAGCTACTATTATTATCTTCATTTCACAGCTTAGAAAACTGAGGCAGAAAGCAGTTAAATCATTTACCCAGTCACCAAGTTAAAGTATCTGAGGCTGGATTTGAACTCTGGTCCAGAACCAGAGCTCTATCCACTGTGCCACCTGCCTGCCCCTGGAGAAGATCCTTTTTTTTCTTTCTTTTTGTAGGGGGAAGGCAGGGCAATTGGGGTTAAGTGACTTGCCCAAGGTCACACGGCTAGTAAGTGTTAAATATCTGAGGTTGAATTTAAACTCAGGTCGTCCTGACTCCAGGGCCTATTCACTGCTGTATTCACTGGGCCTTCTAGCCACCCCAAGAGAAGATCCTTTTTCAAAAGATAAATTCAGGGCTTAAATCTGGCAGGATCTCATAGAATCTTGGATCTTGTTACTTTTTTTAGATGTTCATTTTTAATTACTATTATTACACAGAGGTATATCAAGGTAGCTCTAATAAGAGAAAATTAAGGGGCTTGAAGGGAAGGGAGATCACACAGGATATTCACATTAGGTGTTCTGGGGTGGGGGGGCACGTGCCTCAGAACACATCCTCACCCCTTTATGTGTTTGGGAAGGTAGAGGTAGATCCTGAAAGATGGGGTGCCATGATGATAGGGCCCTATGGGGGCTGGGGTGGTTGCCCTGTGTATCTCCTTAAGGTAAAGCAGGAGATAATTGTGGCGACAGAAAGTATACCTCTCATCCCCCATTTTAGTGCCCAGGTGCAAAACATTGTTTTATAGTGACTGGCTAAGTTTATTAGCATAGATGAAGAAGCAGAGAAATGTAGTCTTAGTTGTAATAATAGATAAGGAGATCCAATATCTAATATAAAATATCTAGGTCAGTTATTTGAAAAAAAAATGTGAATTAAAAGCTTCTAGATATGTTGGAGTTTTAAAAAAATGATGGAAACTTTTTTTTTAAGTATTGAGTCTATTTATAACTCCAAGTAATAACAAACAACTGGAGTATGAAAAAAAAACTATTGGGTTTCATGTGTCTTATTGAAAGACAAAATCATTAAATTAATTGTATATAGGGGATGGCTAGGTGGAGCACCAGCCCTGGAGTCAGGAGGACCTGAATTCAAATCTGGTCTCAGACATTTAACATTTACTAGCCATCTGACCTTGGGCAAGTTGCTTAACCCAACTGCCCTCCAAAAAAAATTAATTGTATATTATTTAAAATTTTTCAAACATTAACTACTCTGCTAGTGCCTAATGGTTATGTTACCCCAGTATCTCTTAAGAACAGGAAAAAAAAGTACACAAATCACCTTTTAGTGCTTTAAGGCACTTTCATGTGAGGAAAGAGAAGTAGGTATTTTGAGTATTATCTCCATTTTATAGATGAGGAAACTAAGGCTTTTAAGAAATAGAGACTTTCTAAATTAGGACTAGTTATTAAAGCAATTGAGTAGGGGATCTCTGTGGATTATAAACTCAGTTTTAAAATTAGGACACGGCATAGTTTCTTCTACCCTTTTCAGTCCGTATATTTGGCAACAAAGTCTTCTCCAAATGAATGATTATATGATAGTTCAGCATGAGAACTATGCAAGAGAAAAGGAGAAAATCCTTATTGAAGTCTTACATGTCCAGAAGAGATTTATTCATGGGCGATCTGCATAGCTGACCAACACCTCAGAGGGGCTAGAGATGGGAGTGGGATGCTGCAGTCCTCCAAGTCATGCTCTAGGTAAGAGTGATAGCATAGCAGCTTCCAAAGATAGTTTTGGCAGCTAGGTGTTATAGTGGATGGAGTACTGGGCCTGGAGTCAGAAAGATCTAAGTTCAAATCTGGCTTCAGACACTTAATAGCTGTATGACTGTGGGAAACTCACTTAAGCTCCACCTCAGTTTCCCCAATGGTTAAAAGGATGATAATAATAGCCCCTGCTTCCCAGGATATCTGTGAGGATGAAGTGAGAAAATATTTATATTCAATTAGCACAACCTCTGACAAATACTAGATGTTAAATAAATGATTTTTTCCCCTCCTTGCTTTCCCTTTATATGTTAGTCCCATCTTTGATTTGTGTTGGGGAGGCCTCCTCTTTTTGGAGCAGTTCCAGCATGGTGCAAGGAGTGATCTGATATCTCTGATGCTGAATCTACCCTTTGGGATCTCTGCATACTATAAATTGTTGAAGGAAATGATAGGCATGGGAATAGAATGTCTCCCCAACCACTGGAGATAGTCTAAAAAAGAAGTGGAAGATTCTATCTATGATGTGCTAAATGCTATGGGGTTATTTGGACATTGAAGGTTTTGTTGGGGAATCAAAGGAAGACCTCAGCTAGTTTTAGGTGTGAAAATAAAAGACAAAGAGGAGCTATTAAAATGAGATTGGTTAGTATATGATAATATAGTTAGTATATGATAGTAACCAATTAATATAGGCACGAATCTTCCCAAGGAATTTTATCTCTGAATCCCCCCCTCATTTCCAGGAATTATAGATTTCCTCAAGATTTGAATGTTCTCCAAATACTCAATGAGCTTCTCCTGGGGAGTAGGGAATGAACTTCCAATATACAATCATCCTAACATGTTGAAAAATGCTTCAATATAGGAATGTAGGCATGTGTATAATATATTGTTTGTGTGTACACATATATAACATAAACACACATGTATGTGTAGCTATGTGTATATATATATATATGTTTGTGTGTGTGCATGCAATATTCTGCAGAATGAAAATTTTCTGCAGCTAGGTAGCACAGCTGGGCCTAGAGATGGGAAGGTCCAAGTTCAAATTTAGAATCAATCACTTACTGGCTGTGTGATCCTGGGCAAGCCACTTCACCTCTGTCAAATGATATCATATTTGTATATCATTTAGCATAGTACCTGGCATATAATAGGTACTTAATAAATGCTTGTTTCTTTCCTTCCCTCCTTCCTTTCTTCCCCTTTCTCCTTTCTTCCATTCTTTTCTCCTCCCCTTCCTTTTCTGCCTTCACCTTTCCCTTCCCTTTCCTTCCTTCCTTTCTTCCTTCCTCCCTTCCTTTCTTCCTTTCTACCTTCCTTCCTCCCTCCCTCCCTTCCTTTCTTCCTTCCTTCCTTCCTTCCTTCCTTCCTTCCTTCCTTCCTTCCT
>NW_027187315.1:1331071-1335160 GCF_028583685.1 Petaurus breviceps papuanus
TTCCTTCCTTCCTTCCTTCCTTCCTTCCTTCCTTCCTTCCTTCCTTCTTTCCTTCTTTCTCAGAGGAGGGATGACACTTGGAGTTACAAAATTCTAAGGAGGAAATACATTCTGTCCATATTTTGAGAAGAGTCATGGACTCTGCAAAGCAGATACCATGGAATGAAATAGGACAGTCATCTTTTACCACACCCTCTTGCATTTGCCCAATGTAGACCAGCTGTGGCACAATGGCAGCAGTCAGAACTATACCCTGATCCTGGGTCCAATGCCCTTTTCCCTATATAAAGCTACCTGTTTTTCTTGGTACTTATGTAATCCTGCATTTCACTTTGAGTTGTATAGAACCAGCAGCTAATGGTACAGATAATACTATTCTACATGCATCAGTAATAGCTACTACATAAGAGACCCCTTGGATTTAGGATAAATGAAGAATTTTGATGTATGTAGAAAGGCCATGGGATAAAATCTCTACAGTCTTTCTTCATAGTTCATATAAGGCTCTAAGTATCTAACAAGGGTTCTTTCTAGTTGGCTTATTGAAGAATAAAGTTTGTTGTTTGTTTTTATATGTAACTATGCTAACTTTGCTATAAACATATATTTACACACAATGGGGTTATTTCACCCTCCATTCCCCACATTCCATCTGAGGGATCCTGGCCTGTTTGTGGAAAGTTACCTTGTTCTGGTTCAGTGCTTATGGTCTTGACACATTGGAATGATGCGGCAAACTGAGAATGGGTTTCCCTCTCCCACTCCATCTCTGCATTAGTCTAAAAGGTGAGTTAACTTCTGCTTTCTCTTCTTTCACCCTTCTATATGTGGGGCTTAGAACTTCCTTCCTCTGGGCCTTCCAACAAAAGAAGGGGCACCTTGAGGAGGGGCCTCCTCCCTCATCTCTGCAGAAATACCTAGCTAGAGAGTGAGATTCTAGGATGTTTTAGACTGTGAATTCCTCAAGGTTAGGGACTATTGTTAGCCTTTCTTTGTATCCCTAATTCTTAGTACAATGACTGGTACATAGTACGTGCTTAATACATGTTTATTAACCTATTGGCATAGTGGCTAGAGCATAATGGGAATATCAAGGTCCTGGTTGATTTTTTGCTTTGTATTGCTTTGCCTGAGCATAGGTGACTTGATCCTAAGATGGGTAATTTTTAGTCTTGAAGGCAATCTTGTGAGTTGAAGCAATTGGCAGTTCCTGGGTCCTTCATCTAGTGCCAACCACCCTACAGGAGATGTCTCAACATTACAGTGGCTACAGCTCTTTTTGTACAAGAAGATGACTAGCTATTATTATGACTGGCAGGATAATGAGCACAACCCTGTGCCTGCTTGCCAGAAGACATGGACTTTAAGAGAATTGTTTGGACATGGTAACACTGAAGGTGAAGGAAAAATGCCAATTTAAGCATCAACCTCCCAAGAGAGGATAAGAAGACTTAAAATTTATTGCTTCATGTGTAAGCCTTTGTCAATGTATATTCACAATATTTTGTGTTATAAGCATTCCTTTCATGTGAAGGAAATAAATAGCTGTCCTATACCTGATCTATCTTATACATTTAATAACCTTCCACTCTTCTTTTTAGGGAGAGTATAGATATGATACAAGCCTAAGCTTTAAGTTATTCTCCCCAGGGACTCTGAGATAATGTCACAACATTGTGGGAGAGAACACAGAGCTGTTTTCATGGGAGTGAACCTACTTTATACACATGGGTCAAGAAATAGAGGTTTCCCAGGCCTAGCAGTGGTTTTGTATTGTTACATATACAAATATGTAGCAAATATACTGTAAGAGGTACCATGTTTAAATCTCAGATGAACACCTATATATCATTAGTATGCTCTGGCTCACTCTTCCAGAACCAGGCTGAAATATCTACCCCTCAGGGTTCTACTAGTACCCTGAGAAGTTTTGGAGGTATCCCTTCTCTAATGCTACACACTCGATCCCTCACTGACTATGTTCCCCTTCACTATTAGGCACTAGTGAGTAGCACCACAATTCCACTTAATCTCTTGACATCAATCAACTTTTACAAAGGGATATATGCTTCAAAGATGTAATAGGAACAAAATTACAAATGCTCCTCCCAATACCTCAGGAGTATGCTTCCCTCATCCTATCTAGGTCTCTGAGGAGGGTGGGTTCAAATTTAATCAACTAATACTTTTTAAGTACCTACAATGTGCAGGGAATTGTGTTAAGTGTTAGAGATAAAAAAATACTCTCTGGTCTCAAGGACCTTATAGTCTAATGGGGAAAACATGCAAATAACTATGTACAAATAAGATACATACCTATGTGATATATATATATATATATATATATATATGTATCCATATATGAGATATTTGGGATAAGTCGGGGATGATTTAATAGGAAAGTCATGAAAATGAAAGAGGACTGGTAAAAACTTCTTACAGAAGGTGGGACTTTAGATTAAGAAACTTAATGTATGACAGAGATAAGGAGAGAAAGAGTTCCGAGCACGGAGGATAGCCAGTGAAAATGCTGGAAGTGGGGAGATAAGAGTGTTCAGTTGAAGGACCAGCAAAAAAGACCTGTATTTCAGAGTATGTGGAGCTGAATAAGGTACAAGAACTGGGAAGGTGGGAAAGGGACAGGTTATGAAGTGTTTCAAAAGCTAAGTGGAAGATTTTATATTTCATTCTGGAGGTAACCCAGAGCCATAGGAATTTATTGAATTGGGGACTGACTCAGTCAGACGTGCATTTTAGGAAAATAAATTTGACAGCTGAGTAGAAGATGGATTGGAGTGGGGAAGTACTTAGGGTAGGGAGACCAACCAGCAACCTAGTGGAATAGTCTAGGCATGAGGTGACAGGTGCCTGCTTTAATTCAGTTCTACCTACCATTAGTACTATCCAATTCACTGCTGCTGGACCCTAATCTTAAAGACCCACAAATCCCTCCTTGCTCCTCAGAGGATAGATACTAGGTTGGTTGCAAAACCAAGCAAGGACTCTAACTAATGGATTTCTAGTGGTTGGCTCTCCTAAACTTTCAAGACTATCTTGTTGTTCAGTTGTTCAGTTGTTCAGGCATCTGACTCTTCATGATCCCATAGACCACACTGTCTATGGTATTTTCTTGGCAAGGATACTGGAGTGGTTTGCCAGTTCCTTTTCCTGTACATTAAGGCAAAGGGAGGTTAAGTGACTTGCCTAGGGTCACACAACTAGTAAGTATCTGAGACTGGATTTGAATTTGGTTCTTTTTGACTCCAGGCCCAATGCTCTATCCACTAAGCCATCCAGCAGCCTAAACTCATACTTTCATTTAAAATGGAAAAGAAGCCAGGCCTTGATTCACAGGGCTGCTTGGCCTCAGAAAGGAGAAAGTCACATGCCCTTCCCCATATGACATTATCTCTTGTTGCAGTTTAAACCCAGCGACACCAAAAACTGTTGAGTTGGGGACTTTGCCCACCCAAAAACTGTTACAATTTCATGATGTGTTGTGGTGGAACCATCTCAAAGAATTCAGAGTCAGACCACCTCTAATCCAAGTATAGGCATTTATTGAGATTGATGCCTCTCATGAAGAGGGCTAAGTTCCAAGAGGAACCAGCAACTTGAGAGAAAGCAAGATGGATTTTACCAAGGGTAAAGATTCAATTACACAACAGAAATTTATTAGATAATGGAGGAAGGGTTTGCTAAGGGATTAGGTAATGGAGGAGGGGTCCATTTATGGTTCAGTGGTTTGAGGAACAGCAAGGAGTATGTGGAGGGGCGAGGGAGAGTGTAGGGTATGGGAAAAGTTAGGAGGAAGGGACTAATGTGTAATAAGCCTAGAAAGATAGGAAGGAGCCTGGTTGTGGAGAGTGGTAGAATTTATATTTGTTCCTGGAGGGAATGGGGAGCCATTGAAGTTTATTGAGTTCAAGAGGTAGGACGATAACACGGGTAGCATTACACTTTCAGAAAATTATTGTGGGTAGCTCTAATCCCTCTCTGAATCATTATGCTTTACAAACTTTAACCATAGTTGTCATCAGCAGATATATATATATATATATATATATATATATATATATATATATATAT
>NW_027187315.1:1335170-1412988 GCF_028583685.1 Petaurus breviceps papuanus
ATATA
This sequence comes from Petaurus breviceps papuanus, assembly GCF_028583685.1. Classification (NCBI taxonomy): domain Eukaryota; kingdom Metazoa; phylum Chordata; class Mammalia; order Diprotodontia; family Petauridae; genus Petaurus; species Petaurus breviceps. Next base: position 1,335,176 of record NW_027187315.1, read on the forward strand.
TATATATATATATATATATATATATATATATATATATATATTGCTGCTCCTGGAAGAGCTGTAGTTCATTAATAAAATTTGGCTTAGGAAGAAGAATAGCAGGACTATAAGCAAGTTTTCAGGATATTTACTATTCTGCCCTGAGGAGATAATAAAACCAATTTCCTTTATTCTAAAATAAATGAAATACATGTATACCTCCTATCAATAAAAATTGTCCTTTATCCACCTTACTGTGATCTTCCTACTGTCCATAGACTGGAACAGGTAAAAAAAAAAGAAGTTGAATTTTTGTTTAATACAGCATAAAACTGCAAATATCTTCCCTGTCCTGGTTTTGATTTCTACATTTTTGGGAGAAGCATTTTATTTAATTTCCTTTTCTCTTGTTAATAATTTGTTTCTTTTTCCAACTTTTCCAAATCATTTTTGGTCTTTTATTCTTTCAAATATATCTGTCAGATTTTACTTAACAAGAATTATCCCAAACACCAAAAGGTTTCTGATTGGAGGTTAGCCCAATTATCAATTGCTTAGTCAAGACAGTTGTAAAAAATCTCTGGGTTTATCTTTAACCTAGAGAAGCCTGGATAACCTGATTGCAAGTACAATAGACAAAAACGTTGGGTTAAATACAAGCAAACCCATAAGGATATTTACTTTGCTTTAGCTGCTTAAATGAATGAACTTTGAATTGAAAAAGGAGTCTCCTGGACAGGGGTTCTTAACCTATTTGTGTCATAGACCTACTTGGCACCCTGGTGAAATCCATTCTCAGAATGTTTTTAAATGCAAAAAGTAAAATACATAAATTTAAAAATACATAAGGAAACAAATTATATTGAAATAATTCTAAAAATAATAACAATTTAAAAAATGTTAATGCTCATGGATCCTAGGTTTAGAATCTTTGCTCTACAACCATTCTCACTGGCATACATACTGGCTGTGATTCATTTAATGTTTTCAAAGGTAGAAAATAGCTTTGTGGGTTTTTTGGATGCCACTCTACTGAGGTAAAGAATGCTATAGCTTGTGGGTGAGCTCATTAGGACCAATTAAAACCCAACAGCTCTTCCTGAGCATTGAAATATTTGGTATTATTTTCTGTGTCTTTGGAAAATGGCATTCCCTACAACCCCCATTAGCAGATATTTAATTTAAGGACTTTCCCATTTGGAAAATTGTATTTTAAAGATGAAGGTAGTTGCCTCATAAGATGATTCTTACCTTTAGAACAGTTTGTAAATTTAGCTCATTATGTTATATTTAGTAGACAAAGCACTGACTGGTCTCAGAGCCAGAAGACCTAGGTATTCATTGAAGTTTGTACCTCTAAATAGTTGTGTGTGACCACAGGCAACTCAAATAACCTCTCTCAGCTTCAGTTTCCTCAACTGTAAAATGGCGATAATACTTGCATATCCTCTAAAGGATAGATAAAGAAGAATAAAAGAAGATAAAAGAAATAAAAGAAAAAAGAAAAAAAGATAACAGCATGGTAAAATAATGAGAACAATGACTTTGAAGTCAGAGGACCTATGTTTAAATCCCACATATGACCTATGTGACATAGGAGAAATAACTCACTTTCCTGGGCCTCATTTTCTTTACACTGATAAGAACTCTTTCACCCAGTCTATTTCTCTATTCATGTAGCCTAAATCAGGCTCTCAACACCTCTGGCTTACATGATTTGTAATGGCCTCCTAATTGGTCTCCCTACATTAGGTCCCTCCCTACAACAATCTATCCTCCTGACAGTTGCAAAATTATTTTCCTTAAACACAAATCTGACAATGTCACTCCCCTACTTGTTTACCACAGTGTCCCCCTATTGCTTCTAGTACAAAATATAAATGTCTCTATTTAGTTTTTAACATCCTACTCAACCTGTCCTCCACCTGTATTTCCAACTTCATTTTAAACTTCACAGTCTAACTAAAATCATCCCATTTCTCTGTTCCTCATGTAAGTCACTTAGTCCTCCATTTCCTTAACTTTGTATTGGCTATCTGCCATGCCTGGAAAATACTCCTTCCTCCCTTCTGCTTTATAGATCCCCAGATATCATTTCCTTCAAGATATAGCTCTTATTATTGGTACTAATACATACTGATCAAATATAAATAATATTTGAGTAACAATCATAGTATTACTAGTAATAGTAGTAGTAACCTTCTAATTTCCTAATTTCCCTAATACAGCTACCCTTCCTAACTACTTTGTATCTATACCCTCTCTCTCCATGTACATTAGTTTTAGTAGCTTAAAGTTACACTAAGACTTTTAGGAAACCCTACATACATATACATACATTGTGTGTGTGTGTGTGTATACACACACACATATATATATATATATGTATATACTTATTGACTATCCCTTCCCCTCCACCCTTTAAACTCTTTTTTGTTTAAATTCTTTTTTGTTAAGAATTATTTCCTTTGTATTTCTAGGGGAGCATAACATCTGCATACTGTGAGGTCTCAATAAATACTTATTGATTGATCTATAAGATGGGGGGTGGACTAGATGGGCTCTGGTTCTTTCTAACTAAATCTATAATTCTAAGAACTTTACAGGGTTATTATAAAGCTTTCATGGGAGGTGGTATGCAAAGGGCTACACAAATTACAGCTACTATTATTACTATTATTAGGAAAGTTATATTTAGAAAGATGCTTTGTTTGTGAAAACAAATTGTACATGCCGTATGGCATCTAAATTACGTTTAGAGTCGAGTTTGGTCATTTAAAATGAGACATAATATGTAGTTAAGAGCTACCCCTGCTCTAAATACCTTGCACAGAGAACCTTAGATATTATTATTGTAGTTTTAAGAGATCCAAACAGTATATGTTGAGAAGGGCAGTTTGTGCAGGTGGTTTGGAGTGGCATTTGAGAAACATCATACTATTAAGTGTTTCACTCTATGAATTTGGGGAGAAAGTGTTTTATCTTGTAATCCATGAGGACCCATGAAGAATTGGTGAAAAAGAGAGATGGAGAAGGTGATTTAAAACTTCTCCCATATCAGGGCTGTTGTAAGTGATGTTGGATGATATATGGAAACATTATAAAGAGAATTCTAGGAAGTGTTTGTGAGGAGTGGGCAAGTATGGTATATTCCTGAAAGACTTTTTTTTTATTTTTTGGAGATTGCCTGAGAGCAAACAAAAACAGAAAAGACTAATCTAGCCTATTTCTTAAGAGACTGAATTTAAATCATATAGAGGAGAATTATGAAGAAAATTTTAAAGAATTTTAATCAAAATCTGGAGTGAGGCTTTTTATTTTAGACAAGTAAAGAGGAGTTCTCTGTTATATTGAGGGTGTGAAGTGATTCTGGTTGTGAAATTTGTCATAGCTAAAATATTGAAGATAGTAATACGTATAAATGTACACATATATGCTTTATTATTTATTTCATTTGTTAATATGTCAAGCAATTTTAATATCACTTATTATTAATTATATTATTAATATAAAAGTAATTGCTGAAGGGAAAGGAGTTTTCTTTAATTGGTCACATAGCACTCCCTCTGGGTGCTCGCTCTCTCAAGCCTCACCAGCACTGTTAAGTCGGGTCCTCAAGGGTGGCTGCTGCTGCTTTCAGAGTTCCATGGCTCTCCTCCACTTCTAAGAAATGCATTTATTCAAATGATATTGCAAGAACATTGCCAAAAGAATTATAAAATCATTACAAAACATTTACAACAAAAACCATGTTCACTTTCTCCCAAAAGTACATATAGGGTGGGAATAGTGGGCATGACTTTAAAGGATAATGGCAGTGAGCACACATGTAGAAAACACTTATGGCCAAGATAACTTAAAACCCCAGAATTGCAGGGCTTTGACAGACTTCCTCTCTCCAGAGGGTCTTCTGGAAGTTTGCTGTGGGGTGTGGCTTTGGTGATGGACAACTGGCCTGGCTCCTTGTGTGGCAAGGCTTCTCAGCTGGATGGGTGGTAAATGACTTCTAGGCTACGTTATTCAGGTGTCTCAGTTTTGAAGCTGACCCCTGACTAGGCTCAGCTGCTGCTTGGCTTTCTAGGGTAGGTCACTCTGCAGCTCCTCCTGGACTGGTCAGGGCAGATCACTTAGCTTCTGGGCTCTTCACAAGGCTTGGTTTGATGTCTTTGACTCTCCCATCTTGATCTTCAGTGGGCAGTTGCAATCTTTAGTACCTTCAGCCTCTGACTCTGTTGAGTATTAACAGTCTTCTTCTCAACAAGCTCAGTGACACTTAGCCTAATATTGGCAGAAGCCTCTCCTCTTTGAGTCCCTCAAATCCTCAGCTTCTGAAGTTTATTGCTTCTAAGGAGAAGTTGGGAAATGTTTAACTTCTGCTGTTTCTGACTACCTTTCCTGTCTCAGACCTGCCTTTTGTGAGGGATTTCATCTTTACTTGTGGTGCTTAGTCCTATTACACTTTCCAGACTCCTGTCAGGTTTTATGAAGATGAGTGTCTGGTATTGACAAAAGTACTGAACCAGTCTGTACTGGTCTCTCTGGTCTCAGACTCCATTTTAAAATGTGGACTGTCTCTTTTACATTTGAAAGGCCTTCCCCTTTATATATCAAGGTTTTTACTCCTTCAGAATTTTAGCTCAAAAAAGTTTTGATAAAGCCAACTATTACACCTACATAGTTAGTATTTAATGAACTGTGATGGAGACTAGAACTAGCTAATGAGAAAGAGATTACATGTTTTTTAATTAGAAAGAAACTAATCAACAATCAATCAACAAGCACCTACTATGTATCAGGCTCTCTGCTAGACTCTGGAGATACAAATATAAAGAACAAAATAATCTTTACTCACAAGGTGTTCATAACATCTCAGATTTCTATAGAGCTTGGATGATAAAATTACGTATCTAATAATTTATAGCTATCTCTATAGATCTATATGCAAATACATCTATCTGTCTGTCTGTCTGTCTATCTATCTATCTAGAAAAACAAGTCAGGTAGCTTACAAGTGATTGTGGCCAAACCCACCATATTAAACCTGCTATACAATGAGGAGGGACAAAGCATCCTTCTTTAACTGTTACATTGCAAACAGTTGGCATTACAATGTATAATTCAATGATGTTTGGTGACACTGTTTTTGGTAAATAGTATTTTGTAAGTTTTATTGCCTTAAATCCAAAAAGAGAAATTTAGGATCCCCTGTTTGGGGAGGGGAATGTAGAAGAGACATAACAAATTATTTTAATCATAGTAGCCCATGGTTTATATCTGGTAAGACACTCCCTATAGTCTGCTTATCTTTTCCTTGTAGAGTGGTAATTAGCCCTACTTCTTGGCTTGGCTGGTTCTCTGCTTTCAAGTGTTACGTTTCCTTGAGGAAACTGACTGTCATTTCTTTTGGCTTCTGTCCTATCATCTTGTAGGATTATTCTCTTGAAAGCAGAGAAGAATCCCCTGTCAGATAGACTTCTATTCACTCTGTATATATTTAGTTATTTACATGTCATTTAACCCATTAGAATGTACGCTCTTTGAGGGTAGGGACTGCTCTTGCCTTTTTTTATGTCTCCAGCACTTAGCATAGTGTCTGGCAAATAGTAAGTGCTTCATAAATGCTTGCCAACTGACAGATTATGGTACATTTTGGGAAGGAAAGAAAAAGAGGTAGAAATGGAAAGACATGGAATGAGGGAAGAGGTTTAAAGAGAAGATTCAGTAGGGGAAAGGATAAAAAGGGGAGAAGAATGACAAGGAAAAGAGATTGAAAAAGGAGTGGGAAAATATAATTTATTTGCATTTTCAGGAAACAGTGGACCTGAATAAGAAATATTGACACTGGAATCTAATATTTATGATAGGGCAGGCTCACATAGTTGATTGAGTCACAACACATTCCAAGCTGGTCCTCAGGAATCTCAGCTGTTAGTTGTGGGTGGAAGAAAAAACAGCTTGAATTGAAGGTAATAGATGGATGATGGCATATCTGTGTGTATCATTTGATGTCCTCTTAAAGTATGAAGTGCCTCTATGTTAAAGCAGTCTCCACCAAGATCTATATTTTACATATCTTTCTGCTGGATGACCTTAAGCAAATCACTTAGCTCCAGGCCCCAATTTCCTCATCCAGTTGGATTAGCTCATCTCTAAGAAAGATCCTTTCAAACTGTAACATATTGTACTTCTAACTTTGCACTAGTAAACAAAGGAGCTAATTAATTTAGGCATACTTTGTCTTTGAATTTGCTAAATTATGGATGTGTGCGGCAAAGCCTTCTTTAGGAAGTCATTTTTTTCTCTTGTGTTTGAATTGAAATCTCATTGAAGAGGAAATACTCTTCCATTAGGTTATTGTTCATAGTGCCAATATTCCATTATAGAAAGGACTTGAATTCTTGACACAGATTGCAGTGTTGATTAGTGGAAAGAATGCTATCATGAAGATTGGCAGCACCTGGGTTCAAATCTCAATTCTGCCACCCCCTACCTGTGTGACTTTAGGCAAGACACTCAGCTTTTCTAGGCCTCAGTTTCCCCATGTGTAAAGTGTGTGTGTGTGGGGGAGGGCAGCATGGGAGTAGATGACCTCTAAGGTACCTTTCAGTTGGAATTCATTGTCAGAAGCTTCAGTACCCAAGCTGATTGGGAGCTTCGTCTCACTTATCCAGGCTGGTCTGCAGACAACAAACCAAGAAGAGATCATTGCCAGGCCCAGACTGAGCCCTGAGAGGACCTGTGTCCCTTTGGCATAGCCCTTGAGAAGCCAGTGTCACTCTCATGACATCAATAAGCAGTAGAAGAGGGATTTAGGGGAAGCCTTGGCCCCCAAATAACATCTTTTTACTCACTTGAGAGAGGCAGTATGATGTGGTAGATAGACAGACTGTGTTCAGATTGTTTCTGACACACACAGGCAGTGTGACTTTTCGTTTCCAGAGGTCACTATTTAAAACTACCTGTTGCAGATAAGTTGCTGCTTTGCATGGGTAAAGGGACTTTCCTCAGTGGGAATTCCCTATGCCAGTAAAATCACAGGTACAGACCAAAAAACAAAAAAAAAAACCCCACCAAACAAATACTTTGAACTCTTCCTCTTCCCACATGTGCTGTTGCCCAGTCTCTTGAGTCAGGTTGGATTCAACCCTGGGAATACTAACATTTTGACCTCTGTAGTTCCTCTGTATACCTAGTTTGGGCACTATCTTTCTCAACTCTCAAGCCTGGGTAAATTCTGAGCTGGAACGGATCATGCAGTTTTATGTGGTAGGGAGAAGGAATAAGATGGAAAAAGATGCCTTTAAAAAAGTGTGGGGCAAGGGCAGCTGGGTGACGCAGTGAATAGAGCACCGGCCCTGGAGTCAGGAGTTCCTGGGTTCAAGTCCAGCCTCAAACATTTAACACACACACACACACACACACACACACACACACACACACAAAACTAGACTTTTGACATTAGGAAAGTCGCTTAACCCCAACTGCTCTCCAAAAAGCAAAAAAAAAAAAAAAGTGTGGGGCAAATAGGAAAGAGAGAGGTAATGAAATGGGATTAGGATGACAACAAGAGAGTTAGACAGGGAGGGAGAAAGATAGAGCAGGAAAGGAATAAGATCCCTTTCTCATTCTCATAAATGCTTATAAGGACTGATGTACCTTTTCTATCGGTCACTGTGCTAAGCCTTGGGAGTAGAAATACAAGTAGAAAGGAAGATACTTTTGAAGCTTGCTTCACTGCTGGACTTCTCACCCTGGAAATATCTCCCACAAGGCCTCTTCCTCTGATTGACTCCCAGAACTCCCATTTTAAGGAGGATGCTTAACCCACATAGGTCTTCAATTCTCTTCAGCCTATACTCCTGACTCCAGATTTTCACTATCATGCCCCAGTGCACATAGGGCCTTCCCCCCCCCCCATAACCCCCGTTTTGGCTTCCTTTTATCTGTTTTCCCTCATAGAATGTAAGGTCTTTGGGGGCATAGACTTTCTGCTGATTTCCCATCACAGCACTGAGCCTGACATATAGTAAGTGCATAATAAATCTTTGTTGACTTGGCAATTATTCAGACTGACTTTCTACTTTATAGATTTTACAGACCTTTGTTTGTTCTTCTTCTTTTTCTGCTTTTATTTGGGCTGTTTCAATGCTCATTTAGCCAGTGGGAAGAGGAAATAAATGAGAGAGAATTTCACACCAAAAAGTTTTAATCCAAGTTAATTGTACTTGTGAAAGATTTGGTGAAGAGATTGAAACCCAATAATGATTCATGGATTATGACTTGAAATTTAGGGTGGGTTGAAAAGAGTGATTTCTTTTTTTCTCCATCTTCGATGGGAGATCACTTCTCTTTTCACCCTGAGTTTTTGATGAAGAGATCGAAAACAAAGCAGAAGTGAAAAGTAGAGGAGAAGATAGGAAGAACGCCATGGTATAATTTTTACCTGCTTGATCTGAACTAGGATAAAGGAATTAAAGTTTCCAGACCCTTTACATGAGACACTGCTTCTAAGAATATGGCTATCTCCACCTTAGCCTAGATCTACTACCAACTTGTTGCCAAATACACCCAGGATAACCTCTGTCTTTTCCTTCAGACCCCAACCCTCCCCCCACACCCCCACTCTCTTTTTCCCATGTTTATGATTCTATATTGAAAGTTTAAGATACATGGTCTTGCAAATGTAGTGCTTTTCTGTCTCCTTTTGAGTTGGGGGAGAGATGGCAGAGAGTGGGAATGTCAAAGATTTGGGTAGTTGAGGGAGGGGAGAAGAAAAGGCTCATAGAATAAATCTTCTAAAATGAAGTATTGGTATCAACTATGGATTTTTTGTCTTCTTATTCTTCTATTCTTTCACCTTTTCTACATATCCTACTGAAGTTTGATAAACAAGAGTAGTATATATTTTTGGTGGCAATCAGATTGGCAGTTCCTTCAATTTTTTTTCTTTTCTTTTTAGGAGGGGAAATCTACAGCATGGTCTTTTTTTTCTTTCATAGAGAGTATCAGTAATAATAACATATACATATAAATGAAATAAATTTTGCAATGGCAAAGGGGAAAAGGGTATTAGTAATTAAAATAAACATGAACATTTTAGAGTAAAAGGCATGTTAGCTATGCTTATTCACTTTTATCTAATTCTTAATAAGAAATAGTATTAGGAATGGGACCTGTGATTTCATTAATATAGAGAACTGCAGGGTGAGGAAGGGTGGCTATGGGGCACAATGATCTCTTCCCCTTTCATTTCCACTCCCTTGGAGAAGTGGGTAAAGTGAAAGTTCTTGTCTTAGGCACCTACTTTCACAATGACCCCACCTGCAGAATTAAAAAAGAGATAAGCTCAAAATATTAACCCAAGGCAAAAGTCTTACAGGGTCATGTGGCCATCTTTTTTCCTTTTTATTTTGGGAAGAAAACTAATGCCAATTTTTTTAAAAGAACAAATTAGAATCAGTCTCTATAGCCAGGTTGAAAATTAATCTTCCCAGCAGGTTAAATTCTGTGCAGTGAAATAGCCACAGGCTTCCCCCAATCTATACTCCCTGGACACTATCAGTATATAGACCATTCAGTATATAGACTGTATGTAAAAATTAAGCTAATCAGGAGCAAGGAACAGTGAGAGAAGGCAAGGGAATATATTTTTCAGGGTACACCAGGCATAAGGAGGGAAAGTTGAGAGAGACAAGCATTTTGAAGCTCTTCCAGAGCTCTAAACTCTCATTTGTCCTCCTCTGCTGTACCATGCTTTGCTTCTGCTCAGCTTATTAACTTTTCAGGCTGGTCAGAAATCACCATCATTCCTCACTCCTACCAGCTCCACTTCCATTCTTGTTCTTGCAGAACAGGCCTCTTTTCCTGGCCAGTATAACCCCTCCCAGTCTAGTCCCAAATCACTTGAGAGGTTCTATCTCTTCCTGGGCGGGGAAGACTGTACTTTGACATGTTAAACTACTGCAAATCCCAGGACAGTCTCTAAATGGCCTGTTACAGAAAATCCAGTAATTATGGGGTTAAGGAAAGGGAAAAGAAGCAGAAAGTTATTTCCTAGAATTTGAGTATTTTAAAATACTTTGTTAATAAATACTAAAAACAAACTCAGCAGCCAGTAAGCAGTAAAAATTACTTCATGAAAAGATATTTAAATGCTGCAACCCACAGGTTGGTGGGGTTCAAACAGTTACATTGAGGCATGTAGGTTTGTAGATGTGCTGAGTCCCTGGAACTATGGAGGTTCTACCCCATGGGGATCCTTTAGTCTGTACTTTGTAGTGCACCCTGTCTCTAGGTTTCCATCCCCAGGGTCCAATCACTGTGGGCGCTCCTTGTCTAGTGTCTATCTAGTCATGTTTCAGAAGAAATCCTTTCTTAATCCAGGCACTGGGCCTGGGGGACATGGGAGGACACTGCATGGCCCTGCCCCTGCTTTCATCCTCATGGTTCAGAGGATCAGCTAGAGATCTTTGGGGGACGGACCAGACTCTTCTCCTGCTTCAGAGGTATAGGGTAGGCCACTGTGACTGTTTCTATACCTGAAATTGAAAAATAGTGAATGACTGATGTTCATTAATATCTGAATCAAACTCGACATTAGCCATGGAAAAATCACTCTGAATTCTGTAGTCAAGTAACATCAATATTTTTGAACGGAATTATTTATCAAGGACAAACTTAGTAAGTACCACTGGCCAATCAGAACTTAGCAGAGAGAGTGGTCCCTTTCATAGTATCCTTAGTTGGGGCCTGTGGGAGCAAATGGCCATTATACAGATCACTGAAATTTACTCCTCTAAAATACATAGTCTACATGGGTGTAGCTAAGACAACAATGATATGGAGACCTATCTATAGAATCTAGAAAATTATCAGGTATAACATTTGAATTCTGTACATTGCAAAATAATGATGTGCATGTATTTTATATGGGGGATAAAGGAGTTATGGAAATTCCCTACTGGAAAAAGGGATGATTGGAGATCACCATTTTTCTTTCTAGCCTGGGAAAGTTTCATGGAAAAAGTGGACTTTGTCAACTTAGGAAGTGCCTATTATGTGTCTGTCCCCAGTATTAGGGATGCAAAGAATAAAAAAAAGACAGTTCTTGTTTTCATGGAGAGTTTGTACCCTAAAACAGGGAAAAGATCCTCCCAAATTAGGATGATGCATGGAAACGTGATTGAGAGCAGTGGAGATATTCAGACAAAGTACTCTAAGAAAATTTGAGGAGGGGGTAGATTAGCTTTGGCAGGGGGAATAAGAGAGGTCTTCAGAGAGGAGATAAAGGCTGAACTAGGTCTTAAAGGCATAACTAGGGGCTCAAAGACCAGTTGCATAATGGTCTTATTGGTGGGGATTGATTACTCAGTGTTCCTCACCTGCACGATCGAGTTGTCAAGAGATTGAAAGACGAGAGATCCTAATCTAGCTTCCAGATTCAGAAAAGATTCCAAATTCTCTTCAGGGAGATCCCTGAATATGTAGATGACCCCATACCTCTATCACATCCCTATCTCCCCACCTTCCTTCACTAGAGACTTCAGGGAATTTCCCCTTTGGTGAGATTTAGGTTTCTCTCTCTCTTGACTGAGCCGAGATATCTCGTTTTAAAAAGTGGGAAAGGTCATTCTCTCTTCATATTGTCTGGATAGTCTCATCTGTATACCTTCTCTGATTTCTATTTGTTGTTGGCTTGTATAAATAGGTTTGTTTGCTTTTTGCCAAATGTGCTCTTTGCAGAACTTTGCGGAACAAATGTGTTCTTTGTGGAACTGGTGTTTGGTGGGAAGGGCCATCAAGCTTTGGATATATAACCTGGGTGGGAGTACCCTTTCCTTGTTAAGGGATATAACATTCAGAAGCTCAGCTTGACCCTGAATATTATTTTCCTTAGTAGACCAACAACTTTAGTGGCATGGGGTTGAGTGGGTAGATAGATATGAAATTATCCCAGTACCACTTTTCACTGAGTAGAGTGTCCAGCTTTTGGTCCCAATCTTTTGCTTCACACCCTGATAGGAATCAGTCTCCCTTAGAGAAAGGTAGGCAGAAGACACTCTAGGGATATCTAATCAAACTTCCCTGTGAGCTAGATCTAGACAGACCCAACCTATCTGGGTAACACACACACACACACACACACACACACACACACACACACTACAAAGGATAAGAATTTCATTAAGTGGGAAAGAAGAGGAAGAATGTTCTTGATTAACAGCCATGGATGTATGGCAATAAAAATAAAGGATGAGCTAGGAGCAGATGGTCCAGTTTGGGTGAAATAAAGAATGCATGAAGAGGAGTTTGATGAAATCAGATTGCAAAGTTGTGTCAGATCTGGATTGTGGACGTTGAATGCTAGGTTCAAGAATCTACAGTAAGTCATGTAATCGATCAAGAAGCATTTATTGGATTTTGGTCTAAAATAGTCAGTTAAGTGATAGGATATAGAGGAGCCAAGATCCTCCATAACTATTTTCTATAAAACTTTAAAAACAGGTGGCCCAGGGAATAGAGCACCAGCCCTGGAGTCAGAAGAACCTGAGTTCAAATCTGACCTCTGACACTTACTACCTGTGTGACCCTGGGCAAGTCACTTACCCCAAATGCTTCCAAAAATAAATATAATAAAAACACTCCAGAAAGACATTTGATCAAGAAAACAAGAGACAAATGTCTATAAACTCCTCTGTTCATTCCTGGACTACACAATAAGACTGCCAGTCTTATTGAAGGAAAGCCAGGGTAAACTGAAGGCATAGCATGAAAGCAGTCTTGGGTCATAGCAGGAGATAGGGCCATACCAGATTAGGTAAACATTATACAGGAGCAAATAAACCTCATAGTATAGTGTTCAATAAACTCAAAGATTATAGTGATCGGAGCCAATAAATCCACATATTAATAGAAATGATCCTTACTATCCATAGTTCAGTCTATCATAAACTCCATTATTTACAATCATCAAGAAAACTTTTTTTCCTTGTACATTCTAATTCATTCTGCTAATTCTCTATATCTCTGACAGAATCATAGCATTTCATCTTTTTGTACAATAAGATCATCTCTACTAATTCTAGACATCACTACTTTCCTAATTTGGAGATCATAACATACTTTGGAGTGTTTTCTTTGGAGTCTAATTCAAGAGGACATAATATATTTTTACTCTTCAGCAGGTGTTTAAAAATTTTGAGTTAGAGTGCACATGAAACTTTCTTCAATGTTTAGGGTGACCTTTTATCTCTGTTAATTGAGAAATTCAAGGTTTCATTCATATAGCAAAGTATTTCCTGCTGGTGGGTGATGATAATCTAGTCGCTCACATTTTTATGACACTTTAAGGTTTACAATGGGCAGCTGGTGGTGCAGTGAATACAGTGCCAGGCCTGGAATCAGAAGATTGATCTGCCTGAGTTCAAATCTGACCTCAGACACTTACCAGCTGTATGATCCTGGGCAAGTCACTTAACCCTGTTTGCCTCAATGTCCTCATCTGTAAAATGAGCTGGAGAAGGAAGTGGCAAACCACTCCAGTATCTTTCCCAAGAAAACTCCAAATAGGGTCATAAAGAGTCAGGCATGACTGAACAACAACAAAACTTCTGAAACCAAGTGATTTATAGTTGCCGAGAAATCCATCATCTTGGGCTGGGTTTCTTAACATTTTTTTTGTGTGTCATGAACAGTCTGGTGAAGCCTAGGGGACCCCTTCTCCCAATATTTTAAGCACATAAAATGAAATACATAGAATTACAAGGGAAATTAATCATACTGAAGTACAGTTATCAGAACATTGATAACTTCAAGTTCATGGACTCCCTGAAGTCTATCCACAGAACCCTTGAAAATATAATGTAGACACCAAGCTAAGAGCCTCTGACCTAGAAGTTTCTTGAGGTTAATGTATTTTCATAATTGAACATAAGCACATCCCACTTTTTAATAGATTATTTTAGGTTAAATAATCCACTTAAGCAAGGAATCTTTTTTGCAGACGATACCTTGCTAGTAGGGCAGTTAGGTGTTGTAATGGATAGAGTGCCCAGCCTGGGGTCAGAAAGACCCATCTTCCTGAGTTCAAATCTTGCCTCAGGACTTACTAGCTGTGACCCTGGACAAGTCACTTCACCCTGTCTGCCTCAGTTTCCCCTTCTGTAAATTAGCTGGAGAAGGAAATGGAAAAGTACTCTACTATCTTTGCCAAGACAACACCCAAGTGGGGTGATGAAGAGTCTGATATGACTGAAAATGACTAAATAGCAACCTTGCTAGTAAGTAGTACTTCTATGGGAGGTACCATGTCAAGAAAAGATAAATAAAAAAGTGACAAGGTAATGTTTTGAAGAAGATGGAGGGAATTCCTAGTCTTTTATTACTAGAAAAAAATGAATTGTAAGGGAGAGCAGTCTTTATTCCTTCCTAGAGGAAGCCTGTTATATAGCTGGAAGCATTTTTGTTCTAGATCTCACCCACTTGGCTCATTGTAAGGCTTCCAGTTAATGTGATGTGTGTTTCAAAGTGAAGTCCGCATGTGCCAGTTTTCCTCCTAAAGTAATTTCTTTCATTTTGAACAAGACTAGCTAACTTCAAAAATTTCTCATGAGAATTAACTTGCATAGAATGCTTTAACAATTCATGAATATTAAAGTGTTACATGAATGCTTAACAGTAACAACAGTGGGTAATAAATCCAACTAAAATACTGATATAAAATGGAAATACTAAATCTTTATCAAGTTGTTCTAAGTAGAATAAGTTATTACAATACTTGTAAGGTTTGAAATGATTCTCAATAATAATGGAATTTAATAAGTATTTCTAACCTAAAATCTTCCCAGAATCACCTTAAGGAGAAAAAAAAACAAAAACTGAAACTCTAACAGATGAAAAGGTAGCTAAGGTTCAAACCTGTCTTCTGTTGTTTGTATGTGATTTAAAACTCAGATATTCTGGAAATCCTCAATTTCTGAAGTTGAATTTCCAGTTTGGGTCTAAAGCTAATACAGTTCTCTGTTCCACATCATGAGGGTTAGGGGTGTGGAGCCTCCACAGTCTGGAAAATCTGCATACAATGTTTTGGCCTTCCCTTTGTACCAGAGAAGTTGCAATTATTATGGTATTAAAAGATAAATATGTTGATATTATACAATACTGTACATAAATTTCATGCATTCTGAGTTTCTATATTTTTTCTGTGTTGTCTGTGGTTTCCACAAAACTTCTCCCAAATTCCCATTTAAGTTTTTATGCTAACCTGCCATATATTGAAACCTTGATGGGGAAAGACATAATGTAGAAGGCATAACTATTTTTTAATAATGTCATTTTATGTCATTGTTCTAAGTTGGCATTTTTAAGCATATTAAAATGTTGTTAATTATCTTCAATTCAATTCAACAAACAATTTTTTAAATGCCTACCATGTTCAAACACTATGCATATGCACTAGAGAAACAGATATAAGGCCTATGTAATAGAGAAACAAATTAGTCAACAGAGCATTTATCAGAAACCTAGTTTGTGACAAGCACTGTGATAAATGCTGGGGTTACAGAGACAAAACTGAAACATTTTTACCTTCAGTGAATTTCGATTCTAACAGAGGAGAAAGTACATATGTATATAATTATGCGTAATTATATATTAAATTTCTTTAAGAAGTTGTAATGGGAATGCAAATTTGGAAGATCTTCCCTGCCCCTAGGCTAAAATGCACCTGAAGCCTGGGGAGGGAGGCTTGTTTTTCAGTAGATACTTCTTGATTGGCCAGTGAGTCAATAAGGTTGTTACATTCTCTGAGCCAGGAGAAGGCTATATAAGCCCTGATGTGTAGCTTTGTTTTGGGACTCACTTTGAGAAGTGTTCTGTGATTTGATCTGAATTCTGGGAAGCCGTTGTTGAGAGTCCCCCGGCTTTGAAAAACCCAGCTGCTGATTTGGTATGGATGTAATGGCTGGACAGTTTGGAAAGCTGTCTACTTGATCTGTTTCTGTCTTGATAATTCTGCCTGTATGCTTTGAAGTTCGGGGTGCTGACCTTTTTCCCCTGAACAGGGTAAACGATATATGTCTGACTGATTAAAGTAAGCTTGTTAACCCATTTTGAGTTGCTTTCCTTTATCAAAGCAGATCCAAGAACCTGTGGTGGCGGCAAACCCTGAGGACGCTTGGGGTGCTTGCTGCTACAGAAGTTTATATTCCAACTGTGTTCTTGAGAAAGCAGTTAGATGTTAGGATTAGAATTAACATCTTCTGTTTGTCTCCTATGTAAACTAGTTTTATTTCTTTGTTCATTAAAAAAGTTAATTTGCTGATAATTTTTAGGAAATAATTAAAAAATGAGGATCCATTAAAAATATGCAGCTGATGATTGTCTCTTAATTTTTGAGTTTTGTAACTTACATTTTGGTGTATCTTTGAGTTCTTATTTAAACTAAAGTTTGCATCCTGAATGTTCTTGTACAAAAATTGTTTGAAACAGAGCCATATCTGAGAGTCTTAGCACATGGGGGAAATTCAGTTTCTGAACTGCTACTGTAAGGAAGTGTCTCCCCCTCACTGTTGGCACCAGAGACAAAAACCTTGGCTGTTTCATCTTAGTTAGAACTCTAATCTGGTCTCTGTGGTATAACTTTAAGGAAAAACTGAAATAAAGTTGTTCATTTCAAAGCATGGACTGAAATATTTGGAATAGAACTTTCTTACATAGCCATATTAGGAAGCTAGGATTAGATTTATTTTAAAAATTTCGTGGCACTCACAAGAAAAAAGCAAATTTCTCAAAATTGCCAGACAATCTGCTATAAACATCATCTTAAAGAAAGCAAATCCAGAAAAAAAAACTGAACAAGGAAAAACCAATGTTTCTGATGTTTTAGATGACAAAGGATAATGGATTCTAATTCCACATACATTTATCAAGTAACTCATATGTGGAAAGCTCTGTTTGAAATACAAAGAATAAAAAGATGACTAAGATATAACCCCTGTCCTCAGTGAACTTGTAGTTTAGGAGGAAAGGGTAAGACAAGAACAAAAAAGAACAGTATGAGTATACACACACACACGCCAACTTCATGTAATTATATACTCTTAAGTCCTAAGAGGGCCCTCAAGACAGAGCTAGCTCATCAGTCACCCATCTCAAGGAATTCTGCCTGGACACATATATGGAGTATCTTTAAAATTCTTTTAAATGATCACTTTAGTTTTTATATTGCTTAAATTTCTCAATCTTTTCCTCCCCACTCTCAGAGAACTATCTCTTATAAAAAGGAATTTTTTGTTTGTTTTTGGGAGTCATTTGAGGTTAAATGACTTGTTCAAGGTTACATGGCTACTAAGTATCTGAGGCTAGATTTGAACTCAGATCCTCCTGACTCCAGGGCCAGTGCTCTGTCCTCTTCTCCACCTAACTGCCCCTTAGATTTTTTTTAAGAAAAAAAAAAACAGTTCAGAAAAACTAACCAACACAACCAAGTCCTACATTATATACAATATATCACACCCATAGTCTCCCACCTCTGCAAAGTAGTAAGATACATTCCCACATAGCTTTATACTTCTACAATGTTGAATTTTTGATTGTTTCATTGTTAGTCTTTCCATTTACATTGTTATAGTCATTGATTCTGCTTATTTCACTTTGCATTTGCCTATTATAGAAGTCTTCCCATGTTTCTCTCTATTAATTACATTCATCTCTTGTAGTAAAGTAATATTTCATTTGTCAATCAGTCAATTAATATTTATTAAGCACCTACTATGTGCCAGGCACTGTGTTATTTGCTGGGGGTGGAAAAAAAAAAGCAAAAGATAGTCCCTGCTTTCAAGGACTCATAGTTTAATGAGGGAGACAACATACCAAAAAAAAAAAACCTATGCACAAACAAGATATTTATGGAATAAATTGTAAGTTTTACAGAGAAAGAGAACCCTAGAATTCAAAGTGATTAGGAAAAACTTACTGTAGAAGGTGGGATTTTAGCTGGAACTTGAAGGAAGCTAAAAGGTGGTAGAAATGAAGACCATTTCCTGCATGGGAAACAGCCAATGAAAATGCCTGGAGTTGGGACATTCTTGTGTTATTTGTTTAACCTTTCCCCAATTGATGGACAAAGGGGATATTATGCTTGAAAATGATCTAAGAATCTCCACTGACCATGGAATTCGTAGTAGTGTTAAATGGGATGGGAGTTATCAGTAGATCCAGATCGTCAGGATAAGCTAATATTATGTCACAGTTGAAACCTTTAGTTGTAGGCTTATATCAAGTAACATCTACTGTAGCAATTCTGGCCCCAGGATTAAACACAAACCTGGTTTTAAAAAAAAATCAGTACCTGGGTTGGCAATAAGATATGGGAAAGCACAGGTCCAACAGGCAGGTCAAAGATGAAAAGAGAAATAAAGGTTTTCCTCATTATGTTCCTATACCTGATGTATAGAAAAAAAAATATGGACCAGTGACAAGCATGAGGAAACATACTGGATTTCTATTCCGGTCAGTGAATCCAATAAACCTCCAAAGCTCCTTGGACATGCTTCAAAAAGATAACAAAAACACCCTCAATGGCCACTGACAACCTTCCAAGCTTTATTTGATTTGTTGTTTTGCTTTTAAGGCACAAGGGAAATCATGGAATCATTCATTCAGGTGCAGTTTGTGCTCAGAATTCAGGGTTTTGAGAATTTAGTTTCTTTCTGAGTCATGCATACTGTAGGAAGCTGGATCCTCTGGATGGAATTCAGTTGTAGTATTCAGTTTGTTTGCTTGTATTTTGGCATACAATCTATTTGTGAACTAATTGACTTTAGGTTCAATTAAAAATATTTGAGTGCAGCCTATATGCAAAATACTTTGCTAAATGCTTTTTTGGGAACAACTTCCTACCCTCAAGAAGTCTATAGTCAAGTTGTCAAAATAAGATGTACATCATATGATATGAGGATAGAGTAGGCTGTAATCAATATCACAATGAAGTACAAAGTATTATGGGAATTTGGTTAAAAGAGAAACTGGGTGAAAGGATCAGGTGAGGTTTATGGGATCATTAAATTAGACTTGAAAAGATCTTTAGAGATTAAGTAGTCCAACCTCTGTCCCCCAGTTGCTTTTTACAGATAAAGAAACTGAAGCCACAAGAGATGACATAAATTGTCCAGTATCACCTGACTTGTGGTATAGCCAGAACTTTAGATCCCTGGGTTTTCAAGTTTAAATGCAATATATTTTCATTTAACAGTGTGAAAGAAGTAGAATTTAAAGTTGCATTTTTCTCTTTTTTCTTTTGCTGTTTTGTTTTGCTTCTTCTTTCTTGTGCTTCCTCCCATTGATTCTAGTACTCTTTATAACATGACTAATGTGAAAGTATGTTTAATATGAATGTATATGTAGAGTCTATATCAGAGCACATCATCCTGGGAAGGGGACAGAGAAGGGAAGGGGAGAAAATTGAAAATTCAGAAGCTTATGGAAGTGAATGTTGAAAACTGAAAACAAATAAAATTTTTAAAAGAAAAGAAAAAAAGAGAGTTGCATTTTAAGATCAGTAAAATTTTTTTTAGCAATGTATAGAGAGGAGTATTTTGGTAAGAAGAAATAACATGTAAAAGTCTGCTCTCTACTGTAGACAGGGGAAAACATGGATATAAATTGGGGTACAAAGAGTTAACCATTTTGGCTAGATTGTACTATGCAAATAGGGAGATAAAACTGGAAAGATAGGTTGGAGTATTATTGTGGAGAGCTTTGAATATTCAGCTGAGATGTTTGAGGCCTAATATGATAGGAAATGGGGAGCCAGTGGAAGTTTTCGAGTAGGGGAGTGACATGATTGGAGTAGTGTCTTACAGAAATGAATTTGGCAGTGTTGTCTAAGATGGATTGCAGGGTTTTCTTGGAATCTGGGATGTGTTTTCCAAGAGATGTCTTATAAATGGAGTTTACTAAAGGAACTTCTTTAATACTTTCATGAAGCCATGATCTTATTGATGTGGAAATTTCCTTTACAGAATCATAGCATCAGAAACTTAGAGTTGGATGGAACCTTACAGATCATTATATACAGTCTCTTCACTTTGCAAATGAGGATACTGAGGCATGCAGAAGTTAGATGACTTTTGCAGGGTCATACAACTTGAGGCAGGATTTGAACTCGGGTCTTCCTGATAGAGTACTAGTACAGTGCTCTATCTATATGCCTGTCAACCCTATGTATGTATTGGTGATCTTTTATTATATTTCTTGACATTTCATGGCCACTAATGGGGCTCTTAGACCTTCCAGGGTTGTCCCTCATTATCAATATATGAAAAAGCCTTATGTCTTTTTTTGGTCACATAATTTCTCTGATGATTCTCTTTACTCCAGTTTACCTGCTCCATTTTTTTATTGGTAATATATTACAGTTTGCTCATACCTCCTACCACAAATCTCTCCATTACTCTTGTATTACCCATATTTCTTATAATTTAGAGATCTGTAATCCATGATTCATAGCCATGCAGGAACACTGTGAAAATATTGATGTTAAAAATGTGGGCCTTTGTTTCAGGGACAAGGCTGAGATCATTAATAGCACTAAGCAATTTCCCAAAAATAAACCAGTATGCTCTTCCCCTCATAATTCAGCCCTGGGCCAAGTTGATTGTCCATTCATGGTATCTTTAGGGCATTTACAAATATAGGTAAGTTGGCTATAGTAGTATTCATACTATTTCAATTACTTTCAACTACTATATACAACATTTGGGAAATCCTATTTAAAGTTTCATTGAAAGAAATCAGTAATGAGCATGACAGCCATCTCCTTCGACTGTCAACATCTCAAGATGAGGTTATGGTGGGGGTGGCAGATGCTTTTGGGGACCAATGCTCCATTTTCCAGAGAGGAGCTACCTCTTTATGGCTAAGTTTCTCACTCATTATATATTTCAGAAAAAGGGATGGTTTACTCTAACAAGAGTGGAAAGGTTCACACAAACTGGTTGGTAATTTGTAAACCTGAGATTGTCTGTAGAGGAAGAGATTTTTTATAAGGGACATTTTGAAAAGTTGTTCTGTGTATCTGTGGAGGTGTGATAGAGCTGGAGAGATAGGTTGGGGCTTATTGTAGGGAACCTTGACTATTAGGCTTAAAAATGGAATTAGCAATAAAGTATACCATCATTGAGTGGAAATATGTTGGAATGAGTTCTTTCTAGAACACCATTGCCTTATGTTTATTTGCTTAGTGCTTTTTTCTTTAAAATATTTTCACTTCTATTAACTCAATTGATCTTCTAAGTCAATGATGACAAACTCAAATTGAAAAGGGCCTGTTAACCCATAATAAGGATCCTTGGGGACCACTTATTGACTTAGAAGCCCACATATTAATATAGTCTATGTTTTATTGCATTTTTATTTGTTTTGTTAAATATCTCATGATTATATTATAATCTGGTTCCCTCTGCTCTTGGATGGAGCCCCTGGGTCAGGTGTCTGACTCCTCTTCTCTAGGTGGTGCAGTGGATAGAATTCAGGACCTAGAATCAGGAAGACTTGAGTTCAAACAAGACCTCACACACTTACTAGCTGTGTGACCCTGGACATGTCACTCAATCTCTGTGTGCTGCTCTTTTTTCAATTGTAAAATGTAGATAATAGTAGCCTTTACCTCCCAGAGTTGTTGTAAGGATCAAAGGAGTATTATTTGGAAAGCACTTAGCATAGCACTTAATAAATGTTTATTTGTTACTCCTCACCCCCATCTTTATGAGGTAGATGGGGTAAACATAATTATCTATTTTTACAGAGAAGGAAACTGAGACTTGGAATGAGTTGCCCAATGTTATACAGCAAGTGGTAGAGAGAGGACTAGAACCTAGATCTTCTATTATCTAATCCACTATTCATGCCATTATAACACATTGAGGCTTCCTAAGGAGGGTGGTATCTTCAGCTCTTGAAGGAGGATAAATAATTCTGTCTTGAATGCACATTCACTTTGCCACAGACAAGAGACCAATGACCCCCTAAATATCACTGCAAGTACTAAGATACTTTGAAAAGCTCATTATGTGCATTTTATCTTCTATGAAATACATTGATTAACCTTTTAAATGAAGTACTAGTAGGTGTGTGCTTGATAGATGTTGAGTTTGTAATCAAAAGAAAGTAAACAAGAAGGAACCAGTAGCTTAGAAAGCAGTTTGACCTAGGAGGTTTTTAAACCCCTGCTTGAAGATTGTTACAGTAATATAGATGGTTTCTGCTTTCCTCTATCTCTTTACCCTTCTTGTGGTATCAGAAATCTTCTCTACCCACAACTTAATGTAGCTCATGGATATATAAGAAGCTTCTCCTTAAAATTAACCGAATCAGAATGTTTTTTAATATAGAGCTATGGAAGAAAAGAGAAAACTAACTCTCATTTAGAGAAGAAGAGCTTAGAGGGAAGTCTGCTGACTTAAACTAAGAGGGGAGTGAATTGACTGAACTTGAATTGATGGCAGAATCATCTCTATCTAAAACAGTTTACCAGTGGAAATGAGTCATTTGGACACAAATAGTCTCTGTGGCAATGCCATCAAGGGAAAAGAAAAAGAATAGCTAAGTCCAATTTCATTCTGATTAGTTGTATTGTCCACTCTCCAACCACAAGAGAATTTTCACCCTATTAGGGTCTGAGGAAGGTTTTAAAAATGATTACACCATTATGGCAAGCTTCTGCCTGACAATAAGGTGGCCTGTCCAAGTCAAGTATTTGTAACAAAAAAGGAAATGAAATTTAAAATATGCAATTAAAATATATTAATCCTAAATTATAATAAACAGTCAGTAAGTGTCCACAAGGAGCTTATGTTTATGGTATCTGTATGGGATGTCCAGTTCTTTGAGTTAAAGCCAATTCACTGATACATGAAAATAAGACCTGTCTTTCCAGGTAGCTTCATGTGACCTATGAAGCAGACTGAATATTTTGGACTTTTCAGTTTGTCTCCAGAGAGAGTCTGACTAGAGGAAGTTGAAACTAGTTAGAAGTGCCTTTTTAGGTGCCAGAAGGCATATGGTTGTTATGTGATTAGATGAGATGTAAAAGAGTTATTATATCTACCACCTTTATCATTCTCTAATACACCAAAGTGGTGTTATATTAAAAGTTTGCTTTATCTATCTATCTGTCTGTCTCTCTGTCTATCCATTTTATCTATGAAATGTAACTAGGTATAATGGGAAGAAAAATGGAAAGACTGAATCAAGGAAAAACATGTGTACCTTGGAAAACTGGTTCAGTGAGTTTGTAGGCCATTTCATAGTATGAGACCGGAAACCAACCTTGTGGTTCACAGAACAACCATAGAGATCAGTCTTTCTTGTATAAGGCTGTAAGATGTGGCCTCCAATCTGCCTAATACTTGAAGCATTTTCTTCATAATTGCCTTCTGAAGTCATGAGTATTAGGATTTCCCCACTTTGCAAGTGAGGAATTTAAGGCTTATAGAGGTGAAATGACTTTCCCAGGGTCACACAGTCAGTGTCAGAGAGAAGATTTAATTCCAGGACTCTGCTAGTCCCAACTCCAACACAGTTTTTACTATACCATACTCTTTTCCTCTTCTCATCCCCCTATCATGTGTTTCTGCATCTAGCTTCCAGAAACATTTCATTTAAAAATTAAAATTAAAAATTAAATGTCATAAAACATTGTTCATTCTAAGGTTAAGGATAAAAAAAGAATAAAACCCTGCTGTCATGTGTTTTTGCATCTAGCTTCCAGAAATATTTCATTTAAAAATTAAAATTAAAAATTAAATGCCATAAAACATTGTTCATTCTAAGGTTAAGAAAGGATAAAAAAAAGAATAAAACCAAAACAACCTGATGTCCTAGAACCAGGGGTGTCTTTAACAAGTCTCACCAGAAAAGAAAAATATATCCAAAAATGCTTTAAAATTTAATCTATATTATTAACACTTCAAAAAAAGTCTAGGCAAACAAAAATCAATAAATCAAGCTTTGATTTGTAGCATTTGTGATTTCTGAGACATAAATGCTCACACTAAAAATTTACCAATTGATTTTCCATTAGAGCTGACTCTAGGACATCTCTCTCTAGCACCCAGAAGATCTAGCTTAGGAAGACAAGGTATACAGCCAGCTAGAAAGAGCACTAGACAAAGGAGCAGGAAACCCAAATTCCAATGCTTGTTTCCCACACTTCAGAGAGAGCTACATTGACCTATGAGCTTCAGCTTACTTGCAGAGCTGTGCTGAGGTAAGCATTTGAAAACCTTAAAATTCTATAGAAATATCAGAGCCCATTAGCAATCCTGTCTCCCCATCCCAGCCCCTCCCCTGATTCTTCTTTAATGTATGACTCCTCAGGTGCTGTGGGCCAAAAACCTGGACTACAGATCTGGTAGGGAGCCTGCCTCACACAAGAGCATGACAAGCCACAAGGCACTGTTGGGTCCCTCCTAGGAGCAAAGCTACCAGACTGTGTCTTGTGTTTATAGTAGAGAGTCTTTCCTTATTTTTTTCACCTTTGGGTTATGAGCCAAGAGGTGAGATTTTTTATTATCACCATCATGATAACCATCACTATTAATAATAATAGTAATAGCTTTAAGGTTCACAAAGTATTTTACAAGTATTCTCTCTTTTGATCCCCACAGCAACTTTGGGAGGTAGGTGCTATTCTTATCCCCTTAAGGAATTTGTACCTAAAAGAGGCTTAGTGACTTACCCAGAGTCACAGCTACTAAGTATCTGAGCTAGGACTGGAGGTTAGTTTTTTCTGAATCCAGACTTGGCACTTTCTACTAAATGAGCTGTTACTGTATGAAATGTAACATGTGTGCCTATATGTGTGTGGATATATTTGCATGTATTTACAAAATACACAATACTGAATTCTCACATATACATGCATATACATATACACATATACATAATACATACAACTCAATATACATTATATATGCACATTATATACACACATTATATATGCCCACATATATTATAAACACATACATTATATGTGCACATATACATTACACAAAAATATACTTATATACACATTATATACATAAAAACATATACATCACATACACAGATGTGTACATTATACACACCATACACATGCTCACATATACATCATATATACATACACATATATTATATATACACATGCATCATGTGATATACATTATATATGCCCACATATTATAAACACATACATTATATGTGCACATATATTATACTCATAAATGTACTTAGATACACATTATATATAATGTACATTATATGCAGATATACATTATACACACATGCTATACATACACATTCATACATGCATAAATTGGAGTGATCAAGAAAGTCTGTGACAGATTTCAAGTTAGTGATAGGTTTACATGTTGGAAAGGTTGGTAGATCCTGAAATTTATCAGCAAGGTTTATCTAAACAATTTGGTTGCATGTAACAATATGCAAATTTTGGAACAGTTGATGAGAATCAAGGTGCTGAGCATTTGGGTAAAGAGTCTGTGAGTTTTGCAACTGGAAGGAGACATGTGCTAACCAGATGCCCACTTCACACCCACTGTCTAACTATGCTCTCCAAGGAGTGAGTGACTTTGATTGGAGCAGGGAAGACAGGAGATGGACTTGTGGCTTGGCAAGAAAGTTTTCTGGAGTCTAGTTTGAAATGTCCAAATTTCAAGTGTTGACAAAGCTGCCCATTTCTAGGTCAATCAATCAATGAACATTTTGTTTAATGCCTACGAGGTAAGAGGGCTGTGGTAGATGGTGGTAGGCTTGGGAGGGGGGGAAGGGAAGTACAAAGATGAAAATGAAACAATCCTTGAGCTCAAGGAGCTTACATCCTATCAAGCGATGAAGCATATATACATGTAATAATATACAAAATAAATGCATATTATAAATTTTGGGAGACATAGACCCTAGTAGCAGCAGGAGGATGAGGCTGGGTCTCAGATAAGAAGTAAAGTTTGACTTTAGATTTGAAGGATTCAAAATGAGAGAAGTGAGAAAGGAGTGCATACCAAACTTGGGGAGAAAGCCTTTGCAAAAATTCAGAGATGAAAGATGGAATGTCAGTGTGTGTGTGTGTGTGTGTGTGTGTGTGTGTGTGTGTGTGTGTGTGTGTGTGTGTGTGTGTGTGTGTGTAAGGTCAGTTTCACAGACTTCAAGAGTATGTGATAGGCATAACAAATAATAAGACTGGTAAAATGCTAAGCAAAAAAGTTCCTAATTTAATTATAGAGGTAATAAGGAATCACTGAAATTTATTGAGTAGGGGACTAAGATGCATAGAATTCTACTTTAAGATTACTTTTTGGATTGGACAGGAAAGAGATTTGAGGGAGGAAAACCAATTATGATTATATAGCAGCAGCCCAGGTGAGAGGTAATGATACCTCTGAACTAGGGTGGTGGTTTTTGAGTGGAGAATTGGGGATGAATGTAATAGATGTTGTGAAGATAAAATTGATGGGACCTGTCAAATGATTTAAGTTGTAAAGTGAAGGAGAATGAGGAATTGAGGATGGTTCTGAAGGCATTAATCTGAGTGAGTAAGAGGGTGGTGGTATCCTCAGCAGAAATAGGACATTTTGGAGTGTGTTTTGGGGAAAAGATGTGTTTTGGGCATGTTGGGTGTGAAATGTTTATAGGGACATCTAGTCTGAAGTGACCTATGGGTGGACAGGACTGGAGTATCCTGGAGAAAGACAAAGACTGGATAAATATATCTGGGAATCATCTGTATAAAGAGGATAATTGAACAGGTCGTCAAGAGAGAGAACTGTAGTGCCAATGCAAGAAAGAAAAGAGAGGAGGACTTATGGCAGAACTTTGGGAGAATATACACAGTTCAGAGGTGTGATATGGACAATAATCCAGCAAAGGAAAGTGAAAGAACAGTCGGATAGGAAGGAGAGGGTATTGTCACAAAAATGTAGAGAGGAGGGCATATCCAAGTGGACAGGGTGGCTGACAGGATCAAATGCTGCAGTGAGGTTAGGAAGGATGAGGTCTGAGAAAAGGTCATTGGATTTGGTCATTAAGAGATGACTGGACACTTTGGAGATAACAGTTTTCAGTTCTCTGATGAGTTTGGAAGCCAGATTACAAAGGGTTAAAAAAAATGAAAAGTGAGGAGGTGGATATAGTTGGGAGGTACAAGATGGATATATGGTATAAGAGAAAGAGCCTTGGATTTGTAGTAAGAAGAGGCCAGTCTTTCATCATAGACATAGATCTGGGAGGGACCTCTACTTCCTCATAACCAGGATGAATCATGCAAACCTCTATTATCTTCAGTATTTTGTATGTAAAATGGGAATAGTAAAATCTGTGCTTTTCATCTCATAAGCTCCTTGTACTTACCTCATCCACAATACTCTCCATCATCAAATAAGGTCATGTATGTACAGCGTTTTGCAAATCTTTAAGTGCTGTATTCCTTAAATTCTTCCAGAAGTTTCTGAATTTGCAGTGAGGTGGTACAGTGGATAGATAGAATGCTAAGCCTGGAATAAAAAAGACTTGGGTGCAAATGTGACCTCAGATACTTAATAGTTAAGTGACCCTGAGCAAGTCACTTCATCTCTGTCTGCCTCAGTTTACTTAACTTTGAAATGAGGAGAATAGTAGCTCCTATCTTCCAAGGTTGTTGTGAGGGTCAAATAAGATATTTGTAAAGCACTTAGCATAGTGCCTGGTATATAACAAGCACTTAATAAATGTGTGTTTCCTTCCCTCCTTCCTCCCTCGCTTCCCTCCTCCCTTGCTCTCTCCCTCTCCCTCCCTCCTTTCTTTCTTTCCTTCCTTCCCTCACATTCATTATCTTCTGTGATCCTCATAAAAACCCTTTGAAGTAGAGAGTAGAAGTAATCATAACAATAATACCCACAATCCTCATAACTCATATTTCTATACTTTTTCTCACTATCCTTATATTACAGGTGAGGAAACTGGCTCATTAAATGACCTGTCCAAGGTCCAGTCCATTATAAGAAACATTTTTAAGCACTAGGTACAAGATTCTGGGTATACAAAGACAAAACAGAACACAGTCCTTGATTTAAAGGAGCTGATAGTCTATTGGAAGGTCCTAAGGTTCAAAGTGAAAGAACTGGGGCTAAGACAGAGAGTACTATTTATATTAACTAGAATTTGTATAGTGCTTTAAGATTTTCATAAGCACCTTACTTGCCCTATACTGAATGGTATATAAAGGAAACAAATCCTTTTACCCTTGGAGTTTCTCTCCTCTCCATAATAAATTTTCTAAGTACTTACTTGAGAGCAAAGATTCTTAACTAACCCCCCCCCCCTTTTTTAAAGTCTGATTAAGTCTATGGACCCTTTTTCAGAATAATGATTTTAAATGCATAATGTAAGATACAAAGATTACAAAGGAAATCTATTATACTGAAATATAGCTATCAACATATAAAAACAAATTCACAGACCTTGCTTTAGAGGGGACAGACGATGTGGAGAAGGGAATAAGGAATAGGGAAGAGGGAAGGAGGAGAAGAGGGATCAATGGAAGGGGGAGGGAGGGAAGGAGAGAGGAAGAGGACAGAGAGAGAGAGAGAGAGAGAGAGAGAGAGAGAGAGAGAGAGAGAGAGAGAGAGAGAGAGAAGTAGAAGGAGGAAGGCTACTTGAATCTCTGACACCAGCAACCTCTCCTTTTCTATCTCTTTGTATTCTAGGAATTATTTTAGAGAGACATGGAGAAGAAATGGGTCAAAAAAATAAATCATGAAAGGGAAAAGCATTCTCTTATAGTATATAGTTAAGGAACTCTGAAAACATTGGAAGGAGTCCTAATTTTGTTGGGAGTATTTAGGATGCAGATTAATCTGTGCCTATTTAAGGAAATTTACATCATCTCTCTCTGTCCATCTTTCTTTCTTTCATTTTTTGGAGGGCAGTTGGGGTTAAGTGACCTGCCCAAGGTCACACAGCTAGTTTTGTGTGTGTGTGTGTGTGTGTGTGTGTGTTAAGTGTCTGAGGTCCGATTTGAACTCAGGTCCTCCTGACTCCCGGGCCGGTGCTCTATTCACTGCACCACCTAGCCGCCCCAAATATATATTCTTTTTTTTTTTTTTTGCTTTTTTTTCTGTCCATCTTTCTGTCTGTCTGTCTGTGTCTCTTATCTCTGTCTGTCTCTGCGTTTCTGTCTCTCTGTCTCTGTCTCATTCTCTGAATCTTTGAAAACTTTCAAATGTTTGAAATGCAATCTTGTTATCTCATGTCAGGCAGTCAGATTGGCACATGCAATGCTCTGTTCTTACCCTCCCTTCCTCCAATTCTCAGGTCAGTGATGAATGCAAAATTGGGTAATTGATGACATTTAAATATCACTTTCCCCAAAGCAACCCTATGAAGAAGATGTGTTGTAGGTAGAATAAACACAATTGTACTTTGCTTAATATTGCCCCACAGAATCTTCAAATTGGAGGGGCCCTAAAGGTTCACTGGCACCATTCTCCAACTGATTAAAAACCCCTTATACAACATCCTGAAAATGTCAAGCTTTATCTTTTTTTTAAATTCAATTTTATTTTATTTTAATTTCTGAATACTCTCTGTTCCCTCCCCCACTCATTTAGTAGGCAAGAAATTATAAATATGCATAGTCTTGCAAAATAAATTCTTTCACTAGCCATTTCCCAAACATTTTTAGAAAAGAAAGAGAAGAATATATACTTCAAACTGTACTGTGGTTCCATCATCTTTCTATTTGGAGGGGATAGCATGGTTCATTATATGTCTTTTGAAATAGTGGTTGGTCATTTTTATAATTTTGCTATTGCTGTATAAATTATTTTTCTAATTCTAGTCACTTCACTTTGCATTAGTTCATACAAGTTTTCCCAGATTTTTTCTAAAACCATCCATTTTATCACTTCTTACAGTACAATAGTATTCCATCACATTCTTATGCTACAACTTGTTTAGCCATTCCCCAATTGAGGGACATCACCTCAATTTCCAATGCCACCACCAAAAGAACTGCTATAACTATTTCTATTTCTATGGGTCTTTTCCTTTCTTTGGGGATGGGGGGTGGGAGGGTAGGAGGGTGGGGTGGGGAGATGAGGGGGGTGAGATGGAGGAGTGGGGGATGGGGTGGAGGAGGGTGGGGAATGTGATTTAGATTTCTTAGAAGTATTGTTGAGTCAAAGGATATGCCCAATTTTATACTCCTTCGGGCATAGCTCCAAAATGTTCTCCAGAATGATTGGACTAGTTCACAACTAAAAGTTATGTTCAATCTCCATCTGCCCCTCCACCTGGTTTCAACTACAAGGAATAAGATGCTCCTCCTAGGATAAGCTGATCATTTCTACATGAGACAAAAGATTTAATTGTCCCAGTTTTTTGGGAAAAACCCACAATGATAGTATAAATAAGTAGGGGGGGAAATGAAGTTTCTTATGTAGTTTTCAATTTATGATTTCTTGAACTATAGCTCTGAAAAACCCTTAGGCTTTGATGAAGCCTATTGGGATTCAAATGGAGCTTCTTAACTATGCCTTTAAACCAAATCACCCTGGCTCTCACTGATTGGCTAATAATAGACCCCAGTCCAAGTCTCACTTGCTCATTGTTTGCATTTAAATTAGGTATAGAAATTTATTTTACCCAACAAGGAAGTAGGAGGGGAAGGGGAGAGGAGCAAGGGACATGTGTGAAAGCAAAACAGACTTGAGGAGCAACAGGATAAAAACAGAGAAAGCTTAACAGAAGAAAATAGGATGGAATGAAATTCACAGTTAGTGATCATGACTGTGAGTGTGAATGAGATAAATTCACCCATGAAATGACAGCACAACAGATTAGAAACCAAAATCCAGCAACATGGTGTTCACAAGAAACACAATTCTAACAGAGAGAGAGGGACAGACACACAGTGTTAAAATAAGGAACTGAGGCTGAATCTATTACGCTTCAGCTGAATTTAAAAAAAGCAGTCACGATTTCATAGAAAGCAAAAGCAAAAATAGACCTAAATAAGTGAGATAATCAGGGAAACCACATTTTGCTAAAAAGATGCCATAGACAATGAAGTAATAGCAATACCAAACCTATATACAACATGGTGTAGCATCCAAATTCTTAAAGAAAAGTTAAATGAATTAAAAGATGAAATAGATTGTAAAACTTTAATACTAAGGGACCTCAACTTTCCTCTCTCAAAACCAGATAAATCTAACCATAAAATAAATAAGAAAGAAGTTAAGAATATGGATAGAATTTTAGAAACTTAGGTATGATAGACCTCTGGAGAAAACTGAATGAGAATTGAAAGGAATATACCTTTTCTCAGTTGTACTTGACACCTTCACAAAAATTGATCATGTATTAGGGCATAACAACTTCACAAACAAATGCAGAAAAGCAAAAATATTAAATACATCCTTTTCAGACCATAATGCAAAAAATTAATTTTAACAAAGGGCCATAGAAATGTGAAATAAAAATGAATTGGAAACTAAGCAATCTAAAAATAATGTGTTTGTCAAAGAACAAATTAGAGTAACAATTAATTTCATTAAAGATAATAACAACAAAAAGACAACATACCAAAAGTTGTGAGAAACAGCCAAAGCAGCACTTTTAGGGGTTAAATATATATCTTTAAATTCATACATCAGTAAAAGGGAGACTGAGCAGATCGATGAATTGGGCATGCAACTAAGGGGAAAAAAAACCTAGGAAAAAATGAATTAAAAATCTACAATTAAAAACCAGAAAGGAAATCCTGAAACTCAAAGGAGAGTAATAAAATTGAAAGTTAAAAAAATTGAATCACTAAATATAACTAAAAGCTAGCTTTGGGGGTCAGCTAGATGGCTCAGTGAATAGAGTACCAGCCCTGGAGTCAGGAGGACCTGAGTTCAAATCCGACCTCAGACACTTAATACTTACTAGCTATGTGACCTTGGGCAAGTCACTTAACCCAATTGCCTTGCCTTCCCCCCTATAAAAATAATAGAAGAAGCTAATGAGTCTAAGAGCTAAAATAGGAGGAATGTAGGAAACTGGGGGAAATTTTTTACAATGTTTCTCTGGTAAAGTTCTCATTTCTCAACTATATAGGAAAGTGAGCCAAATTTATAAAAAAAAAAAATAAGAGCCATTCCTCAATTGATAAATGGTGAAAGGACAAAAAAAACCAAGCAATTTTCAGAAGAAGAAATCAAAACTATCAATAGCAACATAAGAAATTCTCTAAATTATTATTGACTAGACAAAGGCACATTAAAACAACTCTGAGGTATCACCTCATATCTATCAGATTGGGTAACATGACAGAAAAGAAAAATGATTAATGTTAGAAGGGATGTGATAAATAGGCATACTAATGCACTGCTAGTGGAGTTGTGAACTGGTCTAACCATTCTGTAGAGCAATTTGGGACAATGTCCAAAGGGTTATCAAACTGTGTATATCCTTTGACCCAACAATACCACTACTAGGTCTGTGTCCCAAAGAGAATATTTTTTAAAAAGGAAAAAAAAATCTGTGAACAAAAATACTAATAGCAGCTCTTTTTCTGGTGGCAAAGAATTAGAAATTGAAAGAATGACTATCAACTGAGGAATGGCTGAACAATTGTTATATGATATATGATGTATGATATTGGTATATGATACATTATATAAGTGTTGTACGATTGTGCTGGAATACTATTGTGCTATAAGAAATGACCAGCAGGATGGTTTCAGGAACATCTGGTAAGGTTTGTATGAATTCATACAAAGTGAGGTGAGTAGAACCAGGAGAACACTGTGCACAGTAACAATATTGTAAGCGTCATAAACTGTGAAAAAGCTAAGCTACCCTGATCAAGACAATGATCAAAAGACAATTCCAAAATGTTCAGGCTGAAAAATGCTAAGCACCTCCAGAGAGAGAACTGATGAACTGAGTGCTTTGAAGCATACTTTTTTCAATTTCTTATTTTTGTGTGTGGTTTTTTTTTTAGTGCGCATGGGTCTTTTTAGGGGGGGAGCAACATTTAAAATATGGAAATATGTTTTACATGACTTCACATGAACAACTGATGTCACATTGCATTGTCAGTGGATGGTGGAAGGGAGGGGGAAGAGAATTTGGAACTCAAAATTTTTAAAAAATTAAAGTTAAAATTTTTAAAAATGTAATTGGAAAATATTTCATGAAACAAAAATATAATATAAAATTGAATTCATTTTCACAAATGTCTAAATTTCTCCATTTACTTAAAAAAAATAAGAAACCATAAGGCAAAAGGCATAACATAATCAATAATGAGATAATAATAAGTGTTTTGCAATTTTACTACATTCTACACACAGTATTTTAATGGAATAGGGACATCCAAATAAACTTTTTTAAACAAGGATTCTTGTTCTTATATATTTGAACCAATTTTTTTATATATCTTGGATAAAAGATCTTTATCAGAGAACTGCTTCTATTCTAATTTTTACTGAATTTATTTTGTTCTGTGTAAAAGCTTTCAAATTTATATAATGAAAATTGTCTATTTTCTCTCCTGCAATACTCCCTTACCTCCATCTGGTCAAGACCTTTTTTTCTATGCATATTTGGAAAAAAAAGTTATCCACAATAGCTTGGTGTGTTGTTGGTGTGCCTTCAGAGAACTGAGTTCACTGAATTTGGGGCCACTGGTAGATGCCTTTTCTTGTATGTGCCTCAGTAAACTTTGCTTCACTCTATAAGCCAACTGGAGAACACATTAGTTTAAATTAATTATTTGGATAAAGTTATGAGAAGGAAGTCTAATGTGGTGAAAATAGAATTAAACACCTGAGTTCAAATCCTGGTTCTGCCACTTCCTATGTAAATTTGTGTAAGTCACTTAAATGTCCCTGCATCTCAGTTTCCTTACTTGTAAAATGAGAGAGTTAGACTAGAGGGCCCCTCAGGATCTTTCCACCTCCCACTGGACCCCATCAAAATCCATCAAGCCCCATATTTATCACTAAATCTCTATGCTAGGTAACTGTATGACTTCATGAATCTATTTCTGCAGAATCTCTTGAATCTTTCCCCTTCTCTTCACTCACAAAACCTTTACTCTAGCTTGGGTCCTTAACATTTATTGCTTGAGTTATTGAAATGCCTCCTTAAAAAAATAAAATTTGTTCATATCTTTTTTATATGATCTAAGTTTCTTCTTATATTTCTTTCCCTCCCCCACCCAAGAGAGCCATCCCTTATAACAAAGTTTTGTTTTTTTTTTAAACAGGAAGAAGAGGAAAAAAATCAATATCCTGGAAAACAAAATCTGACAATATATGCAATGTTCTATCCCAGTGTACCTCATACCTCTTCAAATAAGATGGGGAGCAGGGTATGTTTGGGAAGTGTCTTCTCATATTCTCATGTCTTTTCTTTGGGTGCAAGTTTGTTTTTTTAATAATCTTTCAACATTAAAAAATCATTTGGGGGTTATCGTTCTTGCCATTTGCATTGTTTATTGCATTTTCTTGGCTCTGCTTACTTCATATTTGTATTTCCATATTTCTCTGTATTTATATTTGTTGTTTCTTTCATTTCCATATTCTGTCATGTCTGACTCTTCATGATCCCATTTGGGGTTTTCTTGGCAGATATACTGCCTTCTTCAGCTCATTTTACAGATGAGGAAACTGAGGCAAACAAGATTGACTTTCCCTAAGTAAAAGAGCTAGTAAATGTCTGAGGCCAGATTTGAACTTAAGAAGATGAGTCTTCCTGACTCTAGACCTGGAACTCTATCCATTGAACCATGGCACAGTAATATTCCATTACATTCATGTACCCCAATTAGTTTAGCCATTCCTCAATTGGTAGACATTGTCATTGTTTCTAGTTCTTTGCTACCACAAAAATGGATCTGTTTTAGTGTGTATTATATGCCTTTAGTTTCCTAAGTGGTCTCTCTGCTTCTGTTCTCCTCTCTCTCAAATACATCCTTCAGACAGATTTCATATTCATATGCCTAAAACACAGACCTGACCCTAATACCCCTATGTTCCCATAAAAATCTTCAACAACAATACACTGTGTGTTTAGTCAACTTGGCTAGACAGTGGTCCTCTGTACATTTCATTCCATCTTCCACTGTTCCACTTTTTAATATGATTCCCCAGATCTGGAATCTAGTCTTCTGTATACAGAGACTCACTTGTTTCCATCAAATCACAGCTCAGGAGATACTTCCTATATGAAGCCTTATCTGATCCCTCCACATGTTAATCACTCTCCCTTGAAATTATTTTCTATACAACATATGTTTTCTAATTTGCACATTTGCTCTTATTCCTCAGGTGGGTTATAAGCCCCCTGAGGGAAGGGGACATTTTGTTTTTGTCTCTTCCTCACCAGCACGGTATATTGCATGTAGTAGGAGCTTTATAAGTAATTTTTGTTGTTGTTTATTTTGAATTCCATTGAATGAAGCCTGCTGTGTCCCCAGCAATGGGAATCTGGGGTCTGTAGTCTTGAGTAGAGAATAGTTGTTTGGTATGCTGGTCTAGGGTTTGCCACAAACTGAGTTCACTGAATTTGGTGCCTCTGGTAGACACTTTTTCCCGTGTATGCCTCAATAAACCTTGCTTCACTCTATAATTGTATGTCTTCTGTGTAGTCACCTCTTGCACCTCTTAATTTGAATTCAAGCTCTGATTGGCTTGTTCACCAGACTAATGCAGTAGAAAATATGTTAAATGACAGAATCAGGATGCAAAACAGATTTTGACAGGCTAGAATGATAGGCTGGATATAACCAGATGAAAATGAAAATGGATGAAATTTATGATTTGCACTAAGGTTTAAAAAGTCTACTGCATAAGTAAATGATGGGAGAGATATGGTTAGAATTGCAGTTTATATAGAAAAATCTAGGATTTTGGGAGACTTAAAATTGAGATGGTTATCTCAAAATTTTTCTGCTGGTTCATGATTATAAAAGAAGAATTTTTGATAATAATAGCAATAATTCACATTATTCTAGTCTTTACATTGTAGAAAGTGTGTTTTATCAAGGGAAACAAGAGTGTCTTGGGGGGGGGCAGGGGTTGTTCTGTCCTGGGGCCTCTTCTCTTCTCCGTCTATATGTCCTTCTTCTTCTCTGTCCTTCATTTGGTGATCTCATCAGCTTTAATGGATTTAATCACCATCTCTATGTTGATGATTCTCAAATCTATCTATCCTGCCCCAGCCTCTCTGCTCACTTCCAATCTCCAATTGCCTTTCAGGTATCTCAAACTGGGTATTCAGTAGATACTTTAAATTTAACATGTACACAACTGAACTCATCTTCTCCCTTAAATCCTTGCCTCCTTCTGCCTTCCCTCTTACTGTTGAGGACAGCTCCATCCTTCTGAGCCCTCAGAATCCCATCCTGGGAGTCATTCTAGGCTCCTCACTATCTCCCACCCCTCATAGCCAGTCTGTTGCCAAGCCAGGCTGATTTCCCCTCTGCAGCATCTCTTCTGTATGTTCCCTTGTCACCTCTGACACTGCTATCACTCTAGTTCAGAACCTTGTCACCTCATGCCTGGACTCTTGCAATAGCCTGATAACGTGTCTGATTGTCTGGAGTCTCTCCCCTCTTCAATCCATTATCCATTGAGCCATCAAAGTGATTTTCCTAAAGCACAAGTCTAAACATATTATTCCCCTACTCAGTAAACTTATGGCTCCCTATTACCTCCAGGATCAAATATAAAAAGCTGTTTGGCATTCAAAGCCCTTCATAACCCAGCCCCTTCCTACCTTCCAACCTTCTTATACATTACTCTGATACATTCTCTTTGATCCAGTGACACTGGCCTCCTGGCTCTTCCACCAACAACACTTTATCTCTTGTCTCCAGGCATTTTCTCTGGCTGCCCCCCAGGAATGTTCTCCCTCCTCAATTCTGCCTACAGATTTCCATAGCTTCCTTTAAGTACTGGTTAAAACCCCATGTTTTGCCCAACCCCACTTTACTCTAGTCCTCTCCCTCTTTTAATTATTTTGTATTTATCTTCTATATAGCTTGCTTTGTATATATTTTTTTGTCTCTTTTTGTATCCCTGGCACTTAGCACAGCATATGGCATATAATAGGCTCTTATAAATGTTTATTGATTAAGAAAATGACTCCAATATCTGTACCTTTAATCAAGCGCTCTCGCTTCTCTGCCTATGTCCCCCCCAAAAAAAAGACAGAAAGATCTCCTGTATACCAAGGAATTGATAGCTGCTCCTTCTGCAGCCAGAAGCTACAAAACAGGAATAACTAGAAGTAAAGTCAAAGCCCATTGATTGGGGAATGCTTAAACAAATTGTGATTCATGAGTGGAATGGCATATTACTGTGTCATAAATGACAAGGAATGTGAAGAATTCAGTAAAACATGGGAAGGCTTGAGTGAGGCAACATGGAGGGTTAAACAGAGACCTTGGAACAAGGAAAAACTCCACACACATGGTATATGACCCTGGGCAAATCACTTAATCTATGTCCTAGGCTATTCTGTGACAATAATTTGCAGATCAGGTGACAATTTACACCAGAGGGGAGGTTTTCTTGTATCAATGAAATCACATACCGTGTTTCCCTGATAATAAGACACTGTCTTATTAAATTTTTTGGAAAGAAAAACACCAGAGGGCTTATATTCAGGGGAGGGCTTATGTTGTCCTGCCTCAGCTCTCCTCCGCGGCACTGCTCTCAATGGCGCCAGCAAGCAAATCACTGGGGAAGAACAGGATGACGTGTTCACTGTTGCAGCTCTGATTGGATGCAGCTCGGAACGTGGCGTGCGTTTCACTGGGGGGGGAGGCGGTGCATACAGAGGGTACCGTAATGTAGCGTGTAGCGCAGGGGATCACCTTCACTACAGTAGCAATCTCAATAGGGCTTATTTTTGGGGGAGGGCTTATTTTAGAGGAATCTTACACAGTAAGGGGAGGGCTTATTTTCGGGATAGGTCTTATTATCGGGGAAACACAGTAGCTACATTCCCCTTCCCCACCACCCAAAAGTAGGGCTTTAGTATTGTCTTTAGACTGATTCACTTTAATTTTATTAGGAAGAATATTTCATCAGAAGAAACAGGCAGAGAGGTGGTAGGGACCATGAATGTCATTTAGTCTGACCCTCTCATTTTAGAGGATGAGAAAAGTGAGGCCCAGAGGAGTCAGGTGACTTGTCCAAAGTCACTTGGCTATTTTTGTTGAGAAGGTAAAGGTTTTCTTTTTAGGTATGTGAGAAACATTAATACACTAAATCTGAGAACAAAAAATTTGAGTACACAGTACCGAAAAAAAATCCCACTCCAACTAATTAATCTGATCATTCTTTTCATATTTATGACATTTTTGGGTTTTGTTTTCCTAATAATTTAAAAGGAATCTTAGGGCTTTTGGGCTGGTGATATATTTGGTTTGTTCTCTCCCTGGCACTTCCCATCAGCAGGGTGAGCAAAAAGAGGAAAAGGAAGGCCAGATCCTGCAGCAAAGAGTTTATCATGTTGAATGCAATGACAGTGTGGGGGGAGAGAAGGAAAAAAAGAAAGGAAAAAAATTCTAGTCCTATATTACATATAAGAGGATAGGTAGAAGAAAGAGATGAACCAGATGTGAAGCTGAGGTAGTCAGAATTTGAACCCAGTTCCCCTGCCTCTGTGTCTTCTTCCATTGCAATTTTTGTACTGTTGCCCATTTGGGGGTGGGGGAGAGGAGAATTGTGCTTGGAAAGGGTTCTTACTGAGGCCCGAAAAAAATCTTTTCCTTCTCAATCTGGTAAGAACAATTTCAATGAAATATCAAAACCCAGAAATCCAATTGGAATTTGACCTTTGATCATGTGGACTTTGGTACAATGATATGAGGGAGACCACAGGCTTGCAATAATTTTTCTGCTTTCTGTCTGCTTCTGTTACTGCTGCTACATGTACTCAGCCTGAGGTGAACCTTTCCCGGTTTTATTAAAAAAAGGGGAGGGGTGAAAACCTAACCTATTCACTTTAAAAAAAAGGTGGCTGAAACATCCTGCAAAGATTTCTGTAGCCACTGTTCACAGAAGGAGTCAATGGGAGACTTGTTCTGGAGCAAGAAGTGAATGATGGGACCCTCTGTCACAAATTCTTCTCCCTTTGTTGGATTTCACAAAGGACGTTTCCTCCCAAAGATGAGATCTTTTGTTTTTTATGAACTCGTGTTAATTGTGAAGCCAGTTGTAGGTTTCCCTCATTCTCTTTTCTTACCCTGGCAGGTGCCTGAGGGGAGCTCGTAAGTGGGTTCAGTCCTTGCTACCGTGTTTCTCCGATAATAAGACACTGTCTTATTAATTTTTTGGACAGAAAAAACACCAGAGGGCTTATTTTCAGGGGAGGGCTTATTTTAATGAACATTGACAGCAATTTTAATAAACAGGTAAATGTGAACAAAAAAATGTACCTTTATTCAATAATGAATTCAATAAAGAACAGGATGATGTGCTCACTGCTGCAACTCTGATTGGATATAGCTCGGAGCGCCACCGGGAAGGGGGGAAGGGGGGGGACGGTGCATACAGAGGGTACCGTAATGTAGCATGTAGTGCAGGGGATCACCTTCACTACAGTAGCAATCTCAATAGGGCTTATTTTCGGGGGAGGGCTTATTTTAGAGGAATCTTACACAGTAAGGGGAGGGCTTATTTTCGGGATAGGTCTTATTATCGGGGAAACACGGTAGGCCGTTCCTTGCTCCACCCCCAGCCCTCAATTAGTTTTTATGTCATTCTATTCTCAGGCCTCTCAAACATTGTTTCCAAAGGAGAAAATTGTGATCACAGCAAGGATTCAGGAATGGCTTCAATAGTCAAAGCAAGTGAGACTTAAGAAATGTCAAGATTTTTCCACCTTCCAAGATTCTTAGAAGTTGTTACTTTTCTCCCCCTAAATCAGCTGAGGAGGTAAGAAAATTTCTATTGAATTGTATATAAAATGCTAGGTTCAAAGACAGGATGGGGTTCAAATCCTTCCTTTGAAACTTCCTAGTTGTGTGACCCTGGTCACTTCACATGGTCTCTGTGACACTCAGACAACTAACTTCCTAGCATTTATCTATTTAGTCATAGTTAAGTGATATCTGTTTTGAACCAGGGTCTACCTTCTCTGAAAAAGTCACAGATCTTTCATGTGTTTATGTCTGTTGGGTAATAAAGAAAATCAATGAAAAATGAAAATAAACAAAAGGAAGATATACTATGCTAACATCATCTGAAAGAATTGAGGAAACACCCAGTTGCATGAGCTAGTTTCTATACAGAGAAGCACACTGACCCAGCAAGGCTGTGTGTGCTGTATCTGAAAGGACATTAGCCAGCTAGGTGCTACTTGTTTTGATTTTGGACAAGTTGCATCATCCTTCTAGTTCTCAATTTTCTCTTCTGTTAAATGGAGGAGGCATAAAAAATCAGATGATTTTTTGAAGATCTTTCCAACTCTAAATCCTATATTTTCTCTTGGGAGCTTTCAATTAAAGGCAATCACAATGAATGATGTGGACAAATGTATAAATGACATACAGCAAAGAGACAAAACACTAACCCTATGTGCAAGGACAATCATAAATGAGCAACTTTGACCACAGGTCAAAGAAAGGATATTTTATAATGATGTTAATTTTTGTAGCATTTGTGATTAATATAGTCCTTTAAAGTTCACAAAGTTACATATATAAATTATCTTGTAATGTGTTTACTTCATTAATAGAATAATGTTAAGCATGTGATTAGACTAATATATAATATATGATAATATGAGTTATACATGCATAATGATTATGTAAATAATATATAATATATGCATTTAAATAGCACTTTAAGGTTTGCAGAACACTTTTACATATTATACTTCATTTGATCCCCACAACAACCCAATTAGGCAGGTGCTGTTGTTATCCCCATTTTACAGATGAGGAAACTGAAGCTGCAATTAAAGGACTTGCCTGTAGTCACACAGCTAATATGAGTCTGAAGCAGGATTTGAACTCAGGTCTTCCTGATTCCAAGTCTGAGACTAACTATGCCACACACACACACAGATATGTATTTTCCCCTCCTCTCTTTGTTGCCTCGCAACATCATGAGGTAGGTGCCATAGGTATTATCATAGTCCAGGAAAATAGAAACTCCTTAAGAGTAGGAGATGCTTTATTTTTTTCCTTTATATATATCCCTATCACCTATCCCAGTATCTGACACATTATAAGCTCTTAATAAATATTTTTTCATTGAGTAAAATTTTTACAAATAATAGTAGTAACAGCTTATATTTATAAAACATTTTAAAGATTGGAAAAGTTTTTTTTAGATACATTACTTCATTTGATACAACTGTAGGAGGCAAATGCTATTGTTATCCCTCTTTATAGACAAGGAAATTAAGGCAGGCAAAGGTCAGTCAAGTGACTTTCTCAGAGTCATACAGCTGTTAAATGTCAGAGTTAGGATTTGCACTCAGGTTTTCCTGACTCCATGTCTCCAACATTCTAGCCACTGGTGAAGAGGCTAGCTATCACAAGGCAGCTAGGTGGTATAATGGTCGGAGCACTGGACCTGGAGGGAGGAATATCTGGGTTCAAATCAAGCCTCAGACACTTACTAGCTGTGTGACCCCGAGCCAGTCACCTAACTTCTGTCTGCCTCATTCACCTTGCCTGTAAAATGGGGATAATAATAGAACCCACCTCTCTGGGTTATTACAAAGATAAACTGAACCTTAAAGAACTATATCAATGTTAGTTTTTTGTTATTGTTGTTACCCATGTACAGTAGGTGGTTGTTTGAGATGGGAAGGACAGTAAATAAGTATAGGAGTTTCTACACATAGACAAGAGACAGTCACCTTGTTTAAGTGGCAAAATGGTTGGAGCATCCTGCCTGGATTCAGGAAGACCTGAGTTCAGATTTTGTTTCAGATGTGTGCCAACTGTGTAACTCTGGATACATCATTTAACCTTTGTCTACCTCAATTTCCTCATCTATGCAATGGGGATAATGATATCACCTATCTCCCAGGGTTGTTTTGAGATAAAAAGTTGTAAAATTTATAAAAGTGTCATTTGTAAAGTGCTTAGCATAGTGCCTGGCACATAGTAGACACTATATGAAGATTAGTTATTATTATTAAGTGGCATTTTAGTTGCTGTTTGAATAGTGAGAAAGAGATACTTTTTCATCTCTTTGGAGTTGTCATGGAAAAGATCTGTAAACCTCTTTCTCTCTTTTTCAATTACTTCCTCCTCCCTCTACCTGACCCTCACTCCAAACCTATTTAGGGAAAGTACTTAAAGAAAAAAGCCTGGGGGGAAATACCACTCACATTGAAACAGCTTGTTCTTGGTGGTCAGAGGAACGTAGAGGGAACTCTGAACTGGAAGACTGTTGAGAAAAATTCCTTAGCCCAACCAGAGTGTGCCTTCTTTTTTACCTGATGTCCAGACTAGTCTGACCTGTATCCTGTAGCCTCCCAGAAAGATAACTTAGCAGGTTTCCTTTCTCAACCTAAGAACTTAGATTTGCATCACCATCTGCATCTGAGACAAAGACTCTGTCTGTACAACTAATTTCAGCTAAATCAGATGAAACAAAAAGATTTGATCGGTCCAGTTCTCTACAGTTTGTAAAGACGATGCCTATAGCA
Source organism: Petaurus breviceps papuanus (assembly GCF_028583685.1). Taxonomy (NCBI): domain Eukaryota; kingdom Metazoa; phylum Chordata; class Mammalia; order Diprotodontia; family Petauridae; genus Petaurus; species Petaurus breviceps. The sequence goes on from NW_027187315.1 coordinate 1,377,863, forward strand.
GAGGAACCGGTATTACTGGGTTTCCACCTCTCATACACCATGGGTCTTGGAAAATGGTGCTGGTGAAATCTTTGCCTCATCTGCTGCAACCAGAAAAACAAGCCTTGCATTGGAGGACCTGGGCTCAAGACCTCTTGGGCAAATCACTTTTAAGAATACAAGCTTTACAACTATCATTGACTTAGCTCTTCTTGGTAATACAATGATGCAAGACAATTCCAAAGGACTCATGATGGAAAATGTTATCCAAATACAGAAAAAGAACTGATGAAGTCTGAATGCAGATTGAAGCATACTATTTTCACTTTTTAAAATTTATTTTGTGATTTTTTTCCATTTGTTCTGTTTCTTCTTTCACAACATGACTAATGTGGAAATATGTTTTGCATGATTGTGCATGTATAACCTATATCTGATTGCTTGCTATATTGGGGAGGAGGGAGGAAGGGAAAGAGAAAGAAAAATTTGGAACTCAAAATCTTTTAAAAAATGAATGTTGAAAATTATCTTGGGGTGGCTAGGTGGTGCAGTGAATAGAGCACTGGCCCTGGAGTCAGGAGGACCTAAGTTCAAGTCCAGCCTCAGATATTTAACACTTACTAGCCATGTGACCTTGGGCAATTCACTTAACCCCAACTGCCCATCCAAAAAGCAAAAAAAAAAAAAAAAAGGAATAAAAGAAAATTATCTTTACATGTAATTGGAAAAAAATAAATATTATTAAATGGGGGGGACACACAGGATTTAGAGTTGGAAAATACCTTAAAGGCAACTTAGTCCAACTCCAATATTTTGCAAAGGAGAAAATTAAGGACCAGAAAAGTGAAGTGACTAGCCTGAGGTCACCCAGAATAAGTAGGTGAGCTAGAATTCAAATCCAAATCTTGTGGCTCCAAATAACCTCTTTGTTCTATTATACTATGTAGCCTTTCACCTATAGAATAAGGGGATTACATCATATTGTCAAATTGATAAAAAGGAAAAATGACAAATGTTGGAGGGTCTGGGGAAAAACATGCACATTGATGCACTTTTGGAGACTCTGTGAATTGGTCCAGCCTTTCTGGAAAGCAATTTGGACTTAAGTTGTCAAAGTAATACTAGTACAAGGCCTATACCTAAAAGAGATCAAAGAAAAAGGAAAATACCTTATATGTACAAAAGACAGCTACAGCACCTGTTTTTGTGGTGGCAAAGAATTGGAAACTGCGGGGGGGGGAATGGGGAGGGGGGAAAAAGCTATCAATTGTAGAGAGGCTGAATAAATTGTGGTAGATGAATATGATGGAATACTCTTATGCCTGACTTTCAGGACATATGAGCAACAAAATGGAGGAAGAGACATTTTCTTTGAAAATCATGCCTTCTTGAATGTCTCCAAAAGGGAAATCATATGCCAAAGATATCTCCATAGTCTAAAATACCCAGAATCCAAAAGAAGGTTAAAAAATAAAACCTTGCAAAAACCCATGAACTGATACTCATGTCAGTTCATTCATCATCCCTTTCCCACCTGAGCTCACTCAGCACTCCTCCCTCATTTCCTACTGAACCCACAGCCAAGCTGGACTAGCAGTACCCAACAGAGTCTTACAACGAAATCTACCGCCATGTAACAGTCTTCCTCCCTCTTTCCAGTGCTGTAGAGACCCCAGCTCCGGGTTGTGGAAGTTTGCCCAAGCCTTCTTGGGGTTGCATTCCCATAGCACCAGCATGGCGAAGTTATGAATTGTCAGTGCTAGTCAAAGCAGTAAGGAATAGAGGTAGAAGGACAGCACACAGTGTTTGTGTGTAGGGCAGTAGTGGGAAGGAGTAGTCTGCAGCACTCCGCCAATCCTGAGGGAAAGAGCATAGCATCCAGGTGGGGTCACTTTTCACCACCTAAAAACCACTTGGGACTGAGACCTAGGCTGGTGAACCATGAATTGTCCAGTGTAGGAGAAGGCTGAGACACTGAGATCTGGCCTCTAAGGAAGTCACCATCAGAGGGGACAGTCAGAAAACGAATAGGAGAAAATCAGGGTGGTGGTTAGGGGGTGAAGGATGGGAGGAAGGATTGAAATTACCAAAGATCTCAGGAATAAGAAAACTCAAGGACCTTGAATATAAGCAGATAAATCAACAGAGAAAATATTAGTAATAGAAGGAAAAATGGCTTCCAAATCTAGTAAATGAGTTCAGGCATCTATGAATAAATATGAAAAAACAAAGAAAAATGATCTTAAATTTGATGAGACAGAGGACCCAGTAGAATAAACGTAAGGAAAGCATGGAACCACAACACATGTTCCTGAGGGATTCAAAAGAGAAATGAGAATTATGAGAGCAGGATTTATGACTTTGCACAGCAGAAATAAAGAGTGAAATAGAAAAACTGGAATCATGTTGGCAAGTCTCACCAAAGAAACAGAAGAGAAAATAATATATTTATATCACAGATATTCAGAATGGAAAGCCAATCTAGAAAAAGAAAAACAAAAACAGTTATTTTCAATGAAAATATGCTCACTATGCAAGCAAAACTTGTTGATCTTGAAGATCGTATTCATAAAGACAACCTCAGGATCACAGGTCTCCCAGAAGAATGTGAAAAGACAAAATATCTTAACACCATGATGCAGGAAATAATAGAAGAGAACTGCCCAGAACTTCTGAACACAGAAAATGAGATGCCAATTGAAAGAATTCACAGATCACCTCCCGGAAAATAAAAAACAAAATAAACAAACCCAAGTTTGCAAACTCCAAGACACATAATGGTTTCAGAAACAAGTTCTACAAGCAATCAGGAGAAAACTTCAAATACAAGAGAAAGGAAATTCTAATAACATAATACCATTCTACACCCACCAGAAAGTGCAGGGAGGAATGGAAAAATGTGTTCCAAAGAACAACAGAACTCAGGATGCAGCTCAGGGTGACCTACCCTGCAGATCTGAGATTGACCATCCATGAAAAAAAAAAAGATGGACATTCCATAATAGAGGTGTTTGAAACATTTTTAGGAAGAAAACTAGAACCAAAGAGTCTATTTGGTTCTTGAACATCCCAAGCAACAGAAATTCAAATAAAGGAGGAGCAAATAAATATAGCAACCAAGGACAGCAACAACAGAGAGACCAGCAAGAGACTTCTTTCTAAATGTATGCAAGGAGAAAGGGATGAAGGTGGAAATCTCATAGAGGTAAGGATGGGGAGGCAGATGAGAGGGGGTGGAGCATTACAGGACCTGATGACACCTCATCTACAGGTATAGCAATGTGCTGTACTTTTTGGGGAGGGTGGGGAGTGGGGGAGGGTGGACTACATTACAACACAGGAGAATATATGAAAGGGGATAGAGAAGAGTGTGTGATGTACCAGGGTCAAATCAAGGGCTAGCAATGAGAGGAAAGTGACTCGTGTGGTTTCAGAAAGAGAAGAACCTTCAGGGAAGTGCATAAGGAGGAGGAAGAAAGGATTGGAAAGACAGATGGGGAAAGAAGGAAGGAGAGCTTGCTTTGGTAGGGGGAGGGGAGTCTCACTGATAAATACTCCTATGGGTAAAGAAAGATGGTCTGTGAAGGGAGATGGGGACCTTGAACTAGATGTAACCTGGGGAATTTGGTACTTGAAAAGTCCACTCATCTTCCCTTGGAACTCTTGGGGGCAACTGACACCTGAAGGAGTAGGAGAGCATTGTTGCAGGAAGGTGATTTTGAAGTACAGTAAATGTAGAAAGAAAGGTAACCAGGGAAGAGTATAGATCAGTGGTGGACTATATAGTTAGGAATGTGGTGGGGTAGGGGTTCTATGGGGCAGTATCCTATCTGACACCTGCAATAAATGGCATTGTTTTGGGAGTGAGGCACAGTGGAAAAGGGGAATCCATGGGGCAAGGTTGACAGTAGTCTAGAGGGGAGAACATGGAATGGATACCTCGAAAGCTTTGATAGCATGAAGAATACAGAGAAAAAGGAGAAATCAGATAATTTCAGGGGTCATGAATCAGAGAACAAGGGTCTAGAGTAAACAGAGAGAATGGATAATGAAGAAAGTAAGAGAAATTCTTTCTGGAAAGGGGTACAAAAATGAAATTTAAGAAACTAATGGAACTAAAACTAGTTCAAAGGAAGGAAAGGAAAGGGGAATCCGTTTGATTAATTGAGAGGGGACCAAAGGGGGGAATAATTTTATAGCCAGATAAAAGTAGAAGAAAGGAACTAATAAGAAAAACCCCAAAGAGAAAGAAATAACAAATAAGAGGAGAGGATGAGCAGTAAGGGCATGTGAGGGCTCCACACCATCTATTTACTCTATGTATAGCTTGTTGGTATATAATTATTTGCTTGTTGTTACCTCCATTAGATTCTGAATTTCTTAACAGTTGGGACTTTTTCATTGTACTCACAGCACTTAGCATGATGCACATAGTAGGAGCTTAATAAATGTTTATTGACTGACTGATAAGGTTTAAATATCAGTGTCCTGAGAGATTGTTATTGTATTTATAGGTTAAGTTACTGAATCTTATTTGTTATTCTGTCACATGTATGGGGAATGCTTTTTTCTGTTCTCTTATGTATAGGAAATAGATACTTGTTTGTAATGTTAATGGGAGCTGAAGATATTCCTAGCCCATTAATAGGCCTCACCTGGAGCCTAATGAGAATTGTTGTTTCTTGATTAGGGGAGGCTTGTTTTGCAGGAAGGCCCACACCTTTTGTTACTTTGTAATTAGGCAGTGGGTCACAAGGGTTGTGATGCCCTCTGACCCTGAAGAAAGGTGTATATATACTCTGAGGTTAGTATTTTGCTTTGGGGCTCACTCATGGAAAAAGTGTTCATGTAATGTAGCCAGATGAAACACTGGGAGCCTGCAGGCTTTGAAAACACAGTAGCTGTTGCTTCTCTCTCTGGTAACTATTTGTATATGTAATGACCAGGAAGTTGGATCTGTCTGTTGATCTGTGATGTATGTACTATTTTGGTCAGATGGTTAGAAGCCCTGTCTGTTGGCTTTCATGCTATTATTTCTGCTTATAATTTCTGTTTGTATTTTCTCTGAAATTCAGGGTACAGACTTTTCCCCCTAAACTAAGTAAATGATGTCTATGTGTAATGGGAATGCAAATTTGGAAGATCTTCCCTGCCCCTAGGCTGAAGTGCACCTGAAGCCTGGGGTGGGAGGCTTGTTTTTCAGTAGATACTTCTTGATTGGCCAGTGAGTCAATAAGGTTGTTACATTCTCTGAGCCAGGAGAAGGCTATATAAGCCCTGATGTGTAGCTTTGTTTTGGGGGCTCACTTTGAGAAGTGTTCTGTGATTTGATCTGGATTCTGGGAAGCCTTTGTCTGGAGCCCCCCCCCCCACCCCCGGCTTTGAAATGGGTATGGATGTAATGGCTGGACAGTTTGGAAAGCTGTCTACTTGATCTGTTTCTGTCTTGATAATTCTGCCTGTATACTTTGAAGTTTGGGGTGCTGACCTTTTTGCCCTGAACAAGGTAAACGATATATGGTCTGACTGATTAAAGTAAGCTTGTTAACCCATTTTGAGTTGCTTTCCTTTAACAAAGCAGATCCAAGAACCTGTGGTAGCAGCAAACCCTGAGGACGTGCTTGGGGTGCTTGCTGCTACACTATGTTTGATTAAAATAAGATTGTTGACCCCTTTTGAGTTGCTTTCCTTTAGAAAAACATATCAAAGAACCTGTGCTAGCAACTGTAAGGGTTATGGGATTCAAAGATCTCCCATGCCCCATGGACGTGCTGACATAGCAGAGCAAGAGAAAGTGAAAAGCCGAGCTAACGGTCCTGCAGTTGGCAGTTGGCGGCAGTTGCCTTTTTTTTTTTTTTTTGAGTAAGGACTCCGGCTGAGCACTGCCAGGGGCCAGAGCTGCTGGGAGCGCTCTTCCAGGACGCTGGGTGGTTGCTGTGAGTGGGGAGAGGAGGACCTTTGCCTGAGGTAGCCTGTTCTGTTTTAAAGGCTTGAAAATGTGGGTGCTTTCTACTTTATCTACCTGTGCCAATATCATAACTACTCTGATGGCTTTCACTTTCTGGTTTTGGGACTCAGTCTTTTGGTATCTTAATAAATTTTCTAGTTTATTTCCCCAAATGGCAAACCTGACGTATTTTGTGATGGATAATTATATCAGTATATTTGTAATCTCTATAGGCATTGTGAATATGGCATTGCTGATACAGCAACCCTTCTGTATGCTGGTGTTATTGGTCTTACACCCCCACAATAGCTGCAAGTAGTATTGATGTTACACTCTTCCATACCTGATTTTCAGTTTTTACTGAGTACATTTTTAATCCTCCTTTGGAGGGACATAGAAACAAGCCCAAGTTTAAACTTTTAAATAGTTTGTCCCTAGGACACCAGGATGAGGGTTTAGCTGAAAAAAGTGAGAAAAGAGAACTAGCCCCACTCTTAATTCCCCAAGAATTAAACCCAGTCTTAATATATACAGGGGTCCAGATGGAAGGACTCCTTGAATGTAGAAGGGCTAAGTCCTCCAGCCCCTTGGTCTCTGCAATGATTCTTTAATGATAGGTTCATAATAACCCTATGAAGTTAATATTGTGGGAATTATCCCCATTTCACAGATGAAGTAACAGTTTAATGATTTGTCCAGGAAGTCATTTCCTAATTTCTTGCATTGTTTGGGAGTTTAGTGTGCTCAGACTCACAAAGAAGGCCAGACCATATACTTGGCACAGAGCATGCCTTGGCAGAATTTACTGGTTCCATTATATTTCTCATTCGTGGCCAGAGGAGACATGTATTCTATCAAGCTTTCACTTTCAGAGAGTCACATAAATTATGACAAAGACCAAACTTATTCTAAAAAACTTAGATTAGCTTTCCTATCAAATGTCTCTGGACATTTGAAACAGAAAGTTATTTCTAGAAAACACCTCATGTTCCTAAATGTTGTATAGCAAAGGTTTCCATTACATTAAATGTGCATTTCTCTTCCTATGAAGAATCACTTAAATAGATGGCAGACTTCCTTCTGGGAAAATTTAAGTACAAATATAAAAGAAGACTGGCAAAAAAAGGGAGAATTTGGAAACATCCAAAATTCTGGAGACATTATCTACGACACTGCTTACCATAGCTGCCACCTCCTCCATGAAGGCTTCCCAGGTTCCCTCCACTGAAAATGTTCTCATTCTCAAATTTTCCTAGAAAATTTTGTCTGGGACTTTGCCTCTTTTGTCCTTATTATACTATATTATTTATTTTACTTCAAAGCAGCTTGGATTACTAGCTAGAGAGCTAACCTCAGAGCTAGAACGACCTGAATTCCACTCCTGGTGCCTACTAGCTTGACTGTGGGCAAGCTGTTTAAATTTCTCAGTGTCCTAGGTTACCAGGTCTAAGGTTATGCATCTAGTAGAATGTCACCCAGAGCCCAAGGGCTCAAATGAATAATCCATTTAATAAAAATATATCAAGATATTCCCTCCCCATGTGAAAGCAATTGCTAATGTCATTAAAAGACAGTTTGGGGGGGGGGATGAAAATAGACACTGAAGGCCAGTAGGCTAAAGCAATTGGCATGATGGGCAATCCTTTGCTACCACAAAAAGTGCTACTATAAATATTTTGGTGTATATGGGGACTTTCTTCTTGCCAAAGACCTCTTGAGGTAGAAGCCTAGAAAAAGACTCTCTGTTGAAGAGTATGTTTCAGTTACTTAATTTGCATGATTCTAAATTACTTCCCAAAATGTCTGTATTGATTCATAGCTCCACCAACAATGAACTAGTACTCCCATCTTCCCAAAACCCCTCCTACATTGACGGTTCATATCTTTTATCATCTTTTTCATTTTTCAAGGTCTCAGAGATGAAATTTCAGAGTTGTTTAGATTTGCATTTCTCTTATTATTAGTGATTTGGAGTCTCAGCAAATTTTTATGATCTTGTTATAAATAAAATCTCTGTGCTCTTTCTAGGAAATAACCAGGCTTGTTGAGGATCCAGGAAGTTTCATTATCTTTATTTTGCATTTATTCTGAATGAATAAATGGGTAGCCTCCTGAAAAAGACTACAAAAGATCAGACAAAGGCACATCCTGTTCATGTTCTCCTCATTTGAATTTCCCCCATGTCCCTCTTTTCAGAGCTGGGATTGGCTCCAGTTCTTTTGAGTTACAACTTTTCCTGACCTGCCCATTAAGCATGCATGGTAATGAAAAGTTAATGACCATCCCCCAACTAGTCTGAGACAGCCTAGCTCAGACCCCTTTACAGATTTAGGCCTTCTTGCATGTAAACACCCATTGTTCCTATAGAATCTATGGAAACCAAATTGCTAACATTTCACACAATTTCTATCATTTTCACTGCTAAAAGATTGAGTTAATTTAAATACTTGGAAAAATATTGGTTTCCCCTACCCACCGTTTTTAATCATCTCAATGGTTGGCAGGTTATGGAAGAATACATTGTTGATGTCATCAAATTATCAAATTCATCATGAGTCAGCTAATTTACTTGTGCCAATGATATGGTCAGAGATGTTGGAGATGTATGGTTAAAATACTTAACTAAGGTGACCTGGATATTATTCAATTCAATTCAGTAAGCATTTTATTAAGCATATTATTACTTTGCTCAAGACAGTAAGCTAGGCATTGAGAATACAAAGACAAATTTTTTTTCCTGACTTTAAGGAGCTCATATTTTGCTATATGAGACACACTATGTACAAATAAGTAATTGCAAAATAGGAACAAAATAATATAAATATTTTCAAAAGGGAGAGTATTAATAACTGGGCAGGCGAGGCCAGGTAGCACAGCGAGTAAGAGCACCAGCTCCAGTGTCGGGACAACCTGAGGATCAAATCCAGGCTCAGACACTGACTTAACATCCACCCAGAAACATCTGGCCATGTAACCTTGAGCAAGTTACTTAACCCTGATTGCTTAGGGGTGGCCAGGTGGCTCAGTGAGTAAGAGCACCGGCCCCAGAGTCAGGATGACCTGGGATTGAATCCAGGCTCTGATACTTAGCACCATACCCAGAAACACCTGGCCATGTAACCTTGAGCAAGTTACTTAACCCCGATTGCTTTAAAAAAAAATAACTGGGGCAAACAGGAAAGACCTTGTGTGGGAGGTGGCACCTACACTGTAGTTAAATTGCATGCAAGGGGGCAGGGTGTCCACTCAAGTTGGGAGATAGAATGTTGTGTCCTGAGAACAGTTAGCAGGGCAGTTTGACTAGAATGAAAGAGTAATATGGTATATCCAAGTAATGCTGTATTCCTCCCCTTTTGTACCTTAATTGATACTCAGTGCCTGAGAGTAAGTACTGTTTGTACCCACAAAAACACTTAGTCGGAACTATCATGTAATTTCCTTTGACATTTCAGTTTTATAATTCCTCTCTACTTTTCTATAGGAATTTTTTTTAAACCCATCAAGTAATTACAGGGATGCAGAAGCAGACATGATAGACTCTTGGACTAACACTACAAAGATCAATTTTATTCCCTGCAAAGTCTGGAAAGAACTATGAGGCCTGTGTTGTTGTCCTTCCCATATCTGTGCTCAGAGAGCATGATGATCATCAGGTGTGCCATCTTCTAGTCATGCCTAGACATTATGGAATGTATAGAATGTGTATGATATTCCTTACCTGTAAAGGAAAGTGTTTTTTTTTTAAGATCATTCAATCCATTATATGCTTATGCTTCTGAAGAGAAAGGTCTATCCTCATTGTCTTTTACTTTCACAATAATATTTAAGTTAAAAAGTATCTTATTTCACAAGACATTTGCAGAAAAACAGAGGTAGCTTTTATAGCTTGTGAACCAACAAATCTTGTTTCTTCACAGTGGCTGTGGAGTTGGATTCTCTTGAGTTCCATTCTGGGGCTGCCCCCATGAGAAGTCCTTTAGAAAGAATTGTTTCTGTGCAAATAAGTGTCCTTTTCTCAAAGGAAATTTTAAATTATTCCCAACTGGGACATCACTGCCTTCTCCATTCCCAGAGTCACAAAGGCTTTCATTGATGATGACTCTGACATTTTATTTTAATGCTTTTATTGTCTGTCTAGGCTCCTTTTAGGGCTTTACTTGAAGCCAAAAAAAAAAAGAAAGGAAGAAACAAAATCAAAAAGAAGCAATTTATGGGGAATATATTGATTTACAAAAAATTATATCACTGTCAGCATTGTCAGATTTCACAGGTGCTGGGATTAAAGAATCCACATGCATTGCAAACTTTAACTCATGGTCAAAGAAGACTGTGGGAGACTGTGGAGTATGGTGGAGAAAGAGCTGGGTTCAGCACTGGGAAGACTGGGCTCGTCTGTGTCTGACACACAGCTGCTGTGTGATCTTGAGCAGACCTCTAAGGTCTCAGTGTCTGAGGCAGCTCTCAAAGATTGTAAGTTGAAGAGAAGGTACCAATTTGTTTTGGTAGAAATTGGAATTGAAATCAGAGACCCAGTCAGTCCCCTTTCTTATTTCTCTCTTGTCTCTACCTTTTCCTATATACCTTTGCACAGGATAGTGACTGTGATTGCCTGGATAAGCTTTGGAAGGAATACATTCTATCTCTGTCTCCCTCCCTTCTTCCCTTTGTGTTTCTTTCTCCCCCTCCCTCTCCTCCCTCTCCTTCCCTCCTTTCCCTCTCTCTCTCCACTTCCTTTGCTCTTGGTGGCACAGTTGATAGAGTGCTGGGCTTGGCTTCAGGAAGACCTGAATTCAAATATGGCCTTAGACGCTCATTAACCTGGTTACCCTGTGTAATTCTGTCTGTCTCAGTTTTTTCAACTAAGGGAAGTAAAATGGGGATAATATCACCTACCTCACCAGGTTGTTGTGAGGTTCAAATGAAATATGTGTAAATTACACAGCACAATGACTGGTATAGGTGTTGTGTGGTGTTGTGTTTGTCCTTTGTTTTTGAAGCAGACTGTGACATCAGGGAATGATGACAACTTGCAGTTGATTGGATTTGCTGTGTAAGGTCACCAGCCTCACTTTCTCCTCCCAAGCCATCTGGGTCCAGTGGTCAGATACTTATCAGGACAACTGGAGATGGCCCAGGATGCAATGGGAGACCCTGGCCCTTTTAGGGTAGGGTCTTTTCAGACTTGTATATAATAAGAACTTGATGAATGCTTGCTTACTTCTGTAACCCAAGTCCTAAAGCACATTGGTATGGGATTCTTTCCTCATTGGTGATCAATGCTTTGTAACCTATGTGAGAGGCAGGATGCATTTGTCAAGAGTGAGAGACAGGAGAGCTCTTCAGACTTTTGGGCGGAATCTCTTCAATCTCTTCAGTCTCTGCAATTGTTTCAGGCACTTCTGGCTTCCAGCTTCTTGAGAGAAGGTGGACAATGCTAGCCTCCTTTAGTTTGCTGAAGGGAGAAAAATTATCTTGGAGGAAGCCAACAGGAGAGCAGCTGGCAGTCTCCATCATGTCCCTATTTCCAGTTTACTATACTAGAGAGTTTGAGAAGTTTCCTATTGAATGAAATCTAGGACTCTCTTGGTTGAGCTGAGTTCCCATGCTCCCAATAGGAGAGCTCCTTCACTCTGCATTGTCTGCATATATTCTCCTGTGTATAACTTACTTGATTTGTTTTGCTATTAACTTGGATAAAATTTCTTTCCTACTTCCTATGTGTCCATTGTGAAAATGCTTTTTGGTGGGAAAGGAGTCAAGTCTTAGATATGTAAATCTTGGTTCCTCCTTCCTCGACAGCCATCAGAATTTAGACTGAACCTGAAAACCACATCCCCTAGTCTAACAATATGTAAGGGAGCAAATACATACAGTTCTAGTGTGGTACCCATCTCTCTGAGGAAAACAGAGTGACTAAGCTTCTGGTTCCAACTTCTTGCTTCCCTTCTCAGCAGGAATTAAATCCCCCTTGAAGATAGGAGGGTAGGAGAGAGGATCAGCTAGACATATCTACTCTGCCTCCCTTTGAGCCACACAATGATGCCCTAATGGTTCATACAGGGGACAGCTTTGCTACAATTCCTCTCTCTCTCACTCACACTTTCTTTTTCTTCCAGTCTCTCTATCTGTCTCTTTCTGGGTTTTAGCACCAGTTACCAAAGCTTGATATTTCTGTTTACAACTTAACCCCTTATCAACAAAATGGATTTGTCTTTCCTATCTCAAGCTCAAAGAATAGTTTGTTGTCTGAAGGTTTCTATTTGAATGATTAGGAATTGTCTTTGTATTTAAAACTAAAGTAGGCAGTGATCAGAAAGAAAGCTGACCTTTATGCAGCAATTTAAGGGCTACAATGTGCTCCATATACTTTGTTTGGGTTTCACAACAACTCTGGGATATATGGTAGTTTCTTTATTTCATAAGTGGGAAAGCTGAAGCTCAGAGAGGGCCCATGATCATGCAACCAAAAAGCTGAAGAATGAGGATTTAAAGCAGGATTTTTTCCTCTAACTCTAAAGGCAGAACTCTATCCATATAGAGACTGTCACAATAAAGATCTCTGTAGAATTGAACAAGGGCACTATGGTTATGTCAGTAAAATAAAATGAAATTTTATATTGAGGCAATTATTCAAATGATTCATAGAGAAAAATGCTATTGACAGGTCAGTGGTTTGGCTCAAATTATCCATGTTACCATGTGACACTCAGAGTTCGAGGGATTTATCCTGTGGTCATGTAGCTAGCTAGCATTTGAACCTAGATATTCCTAATTCTAAGCTTAGCCCTCTATCCATTATGCCACACTGCTTTCCCATGTTTCTATTGAAATAATAATGATAATGACAAGAATGATGATGATGATGATGATGATAGCCTTTATATGATTTTTTAAGGTTTGCAAAGTACTTTACAAAAATTAACTCATTTGATCCTCACTATAATAACATAGGAAGGGAAGGGAAAGGAATTTATATAGTGCCTACTATGTGCTTGGCACTGTGCTAAGTAAGTGCTTTATAAATATCATTTCAGTTGATCCTTACTACATCCCAGCAAGGTAGGTACTGCTACTTCCCCCCCTATTTTACTGAAGAGGAAATTGATGCAGGTAGTGTTTAAAGGACTTGCCCAAGGTCACACAGCTAATAAATATCTGAGACTGTATTTGAACTCATGTCTTCCTGACTGTGGGCCCATAGCTCTATCTACTGAGCCACCTAACTGCATTTTGTTTGTGTAATATTGTAATGTTAATGGGATTTAAGATCTTCACCACCCATTAATAGACCTCAGGTGGAACCCATTCAGAGAGCTTGCTTAGGGGAGGCTTGCTTGTTTGAAGGCTTTCTTACCTTTTGTTAAATTCTAATTAGGCACTGAATCACCAGACTGTGATGCCCTCTGGCTCTAAAAAGGGTATATGTATGTGTGTGTGTGTGTGTGTGTATATATATATATATATATTGAAGTTAGCAATATGCTTTGGAGCTTACTTATTGGTAGGGTGTTCTTGTGATTTGACCAGATGAGAATCTGGGTAGCCATTAAGGAGCCCCTCCTTCCCCCTTTGAAAAACCCAGATGTTGTTGCTCTCTCTGGTAACTATGTATGTATTTCCTGGGTCAGACACTTGGATCTGTCTGTTGATTTGTGCTAATTTTTCAGACAGTTACAAGCCCTGTCTGTTGGTCTTTATTTCTCTGCTTGTATTTTCTCTATTTTCTTTGTTTGGATTTTTTCTCAAGGTCAGGGTGCTGATTTTTCCCCTGAACTAATGAATATAATTTAAAAAGATTGTTGGCCCTTTAAACATCTATATTTCCTAGTAAAGCATAGCTAAGAACCTGTTCTAGCAACCATCCTGGGTATGCCAGTATGGTCGCCACTACAGATGTAGACACTCTGGTCAGACCAGCTGAGTGTGTGTTTTGACCTTCCTTCTCACCATACTAACTTTCTATGGTCAGATTGTTTTTTTTCCTGTTGTTTGCTCATTTTCCCAGCCTATTTCTTGACTTTTTGCTATTCGTTAAAGTGGGGCTCTGCTTCTGGGGTTGAGGGAACACTGTCCCAAGCTTCAGGGGTTTTATACACAGCTTATTTCAGAGATATTTCTAGGGACCATAAGTTTTCAGTTGTCCCAATTAGTTAAGATCTAAGGAGAGGTGTGTTTAATAATTTTCTGGCCTGTGCTCTGGTCTGTGATTGACCACAAGTAACCTTTTTTGCCCTGAAACTGTGACAAGGGTCTACCAGGTCTTTGGGTGCTACCTTTTGACTGAGTCTGAGTTTTACAGAACAAATCCTTTTATTAAGGAGATTTGTTCTGTGGAGTTTGGATTCAGTCAAAGAGCTGCACTCAAGGAGCTAGAGGGTCACATGTGGCCTCAAGGCCACAGGCTCCCCACCCCTGTCTTGGTCTCTTCCAATCTTTCCAATCTCACACTTTATTCCCTTTCATGTAATTCACATGCATTGCCTTCCTTAATGTTGCTTGAACAAGACATTCCATTTCATGACTGCATTTTTACTGTCTCCCTGCCTAGAATCTTCTTTTTTTCCTCCTGTGGTTTCCATCAGGTCCCAGCTAAAATCTCCCATCTTGCAAGAAGCCTTTACTAAATCCCCTTAATGTTAGTGCCTTCCATTTGAGAATATCTCCAATTTATTCCATGTAGAGCTGGTTAGTTCATAGCTGTTCACCTGTTACCTCCCCCCATTAGATCAGGAGCTCCATGAGAATATGTACTCTCCTTTCTTTTTATTCTCAGAACTTAGTACAACACCTGGCACACACTAGTGCTTAATCAATTTGATTCAATTCAAGATTCAATCAACAAAAGTTAAGCTCCTAGATATGCCCAGAACTGTGTTAAGTACTGGGGGTACAAATAAGGCAAAGAAAGACACCTCCAAAGAGCTCACAGTCTGATGTGGGAAGACAACACAAAAAAGGAATAAATGGCTGTTGACTCAACTTGACTGGATGAGAGTTAGGGTTTGAGATTGATAATCTTGAAATTCTAACCCTACGTTGAATAAAAAAAACCTCTCCATTGACATGTGTTTCAGTTTGCCCATCAATAAAATGGGGCTATAATTTAACAGCTTGATGAAGACAACTAATGTCTGTAATAGTATAAATAATAATAGCTGACATTTATAAAGAATTTAAAGTGCTTTTCTTACATGATCTTGTTTGAGCCTCACAACAATCAATGAGGTACTTTCTCCTTTTTTTCCCCATTTTATAGAGACTGGACTTGAACCTAGGTATCTACTGACTTTGAGTCCAATGCTACCACTACACTCACTACCTCCTCGTAAACACTAAAGAAGAAAAGACTTTGTGCCCAGTACTATTGTTTTTCTAGACTGTTTTTAGCATTCCATCCAGAACATATCAAACCTGCCCCTTCTCTATAGGAACATCAGGATACTTCTCTTCATTATCTCGTGAAACTTCCCCTTGGTCCCACATTATAAAAACAATGCTGCCTTTCTGGGCATTGGGGGTTTGTTCTTGAGAGAAATTATTCTCTCTTCCCTTGCTCTCACTGTGATAAAAATGCCCTCCCTTTAACTCTACTGTGAGAGAGCCAAATCCAGGCCTCCTGCCTGCTACAGTGGAATATTACCATCAGGCTGGTCCATTAAATTTCATTTGAAAGTCAATTTTATCCCAGAGCGGTAAGTGGTGTGTGCTTATGTCTTCATCTACGCTAATTAGGAAAAGCAATTTGCTGCACATGTCTGAAAAAGAAAAAAAAGCTGATCACATTTAAGCTCCTGATGGATTGAACTGTGGCTCACGTGTTTGTGGTGTTGGTACAAAGTACAAAGTGACTTCCCATATATAAATGATGGTGTGTTCTAAAAATGGTTCAGTCTGGTGACTAGGGATTTCTAAGTAACTACATGCAATTACTTTTTGTTTTGGAAATAAGGGTTGTGATGTTAAAACTAGCCTTTTCCCTTAGTATTTCTGAATCCTAAAATGGAGTTAGTCTATCCTGGGATATCAGTGGTCTATGTCATGTTTTCAGTGACTCCCAGGAATTCACATATCTTAGCCTCCAAGGCATTTCTCCCAATCTATGGTTCAAGTCTAGAAAGGTTGAGAAGTTATGGGGCAAAGGACACTTGGGCTTCCCCCTCTCATTTATCTATCTTCCCAGCCAGAATATACTATACCCATTTCAACTCAGGATCAAAAAATGGAGAGCTTGAAGGGACCTCTGAGGTCATCTAATGAAGTCCTCACATTTTACAGATAAAGGGGGAAAAATACTTCAACACAGACAGGTTAAATGATTTGCCCAAGGTCCCAGAGGGAGTTCATATTAGAAGTGAGCTCCTGGGAATCAAATGACAGCATTTTTTCTGCCTAACAAAAGCCCTGAATTTCATAAGGTTTCCATACCCACCTCAGAATTTTATTCAGTTGACAATATCTGGAAGAAACTTCCATTGAAATAAATATTGATATGTAGAGCATAAAGGACTCAGAACAATTTGCCATTTGCTAAAAATTCAGAAAGCCCAAAATAAGGGCTGCAGGTTGTGGGAATATCAGCAGTCAATTTGTAAGAAAAAGGGGGAGGGGAGGGCGATGAGATTATGAAAATGTGAAAATTTTACTGTTTCTATCTGTTTTGCTAGAGGCCTGTGAGAATTGGCATGAATCCAAAGGCACCAGGCTTGAATGAAATCAAGCTATGGGTGAATCTTTTGAATTAAAACTGAACATGCAAAACTGAAGCTATTTTACTATATAGAATAGCATAATAAAGTAGTGGAGCCTTTGTTCCCTAAATATGACTTTGTAATGTCATGTTGACTCATTGACTAATAAGACATTTGAGGCTGCTTGGGTTCCATGATTCCAATATCTGTGGAAGCAAGTGGTAAAAATCAAGTCAACTGCATTTATTATGTTGCAGACAGAGCACTGAAAATAAAAATACAAACAGAAAGAATGACAGTCCCTGCCCTCCAGGAACTTAGATCCTAGTAGGGGAAGAGAACACATTCTAAGAAGCTGAAAAGGAGTGAGAGAAAATGAAAGTATCTAGAGTGGTGGCATGGTAGAGAAAGTCCAGAGCAGGGTTAAAAATTTGTTCTGGGAAGTTTGGATTCAGTCAGAAGGCCACACTTGAGGACTTAAAGGGTCACATGTGGCCTTGAGGCTGCAGGTTCCCAGGTCCAGAGAGTCAGGAATTCAAAGCTGGAGAAGAATGAAAACATAGTTAGCCTGAGTATCTTCCTTAAATTGGAGGTTATGGGAGAAAGTGGCCAATCAGAGGGAGAGGTTTTAGGAGTACTTCTTTTTAAAAAATTTTTTTTAAATTATATATATATATATATATGTATATGTATGTTTATATATATGCATATATTCAAATCACATGTAAAAACAATTTTTAACTTTCATTTTTAAAAATTTTGAGTTCTAAGTTCTCTTCCTCTCTTCCTTTCCTCCATCCTTCCTGAGATGGCAGGCAATTAGATATAGACTATACATGTGCAATCATGTAAAACATATTTCGTGTTAGCCATATTGCACAAGAAAATATAGACTAGAAAAAAGCACAAGAAAAATAAAGTTTAAAAAATATTCTTTAATCTGCATTCAGACTCTATCAGTTCTTTCTCTGGAGGTGGATAGCATTTTTTCATAATGAGTTGTTTAGAATTGTCTTATGTCATTGTATTAAGAAGAACTAAGTCATTCACAGTTAATCATCATACAATATTATTGCTACTGTGTACAATGTTATCCTGGTTCTGCTCTCTTCACTGCATCAATTCATGAAAGTCTTTCCAGGTTTTTCTGAAAGCATCTTGCTCATCATTTCTTATAGCACAATAGTATTCCATCACAATCATATACCACAACTTGTTCAGCCATTCCTTAAGTGATGGATTTCCAATTCTTTGCTATGGTAAGTACTCTAATATGAGAGGTAGTTCAGGGATGGAATGAACTTCCAGGGTGAAGAGGTTTCTATGGCATGATAGAGAAAGTCTTGTGGAGTGTTAAGAAAGTAGTCAATAGAGGAATGAAGACATGTTTGACCTGAATGTCTTCCTTAAAATGAATTTTCTACTAGAAAGAATGGACTTGTAACCAAATGATTTGTGTTTGAGGACCAGTGCTGACATTTACTAGCTCTGTGAGCAAGTCACTTAAAACTGCATGGTTACTATGATTATTAAACAGTGTAATTAAAGAATTCAAAACTTTTAACCTTATTTTTATAGACATCTTTTTTAAAACATCATATTCATTTCAGAATATAGCCCCCTTTTTCCCACTTTCCCTATCCAAAGAGCTAGTCCTTGTAAACAAAAATTGTAAAAAGAGAAAAAAATAGGAAGTCAGCAAAGCCAATTGTGCCTGATAATATATGCAATATTTCATATCCATAGCTCTGCAAAGAAGGAAGGTATATTTTCCTAATTTGCTAGGGTCAAACTTGGTCATTACAATGATTCAGTATTCACCTTTATTTTTGATTTTATACTATTTATTCCCTTTACATTGTTAGTCATTGTGAGTCTTGTTTCTTGAGTTCTACTTGAACTAAAGCATTTTGTAAGTTGTCAAGTACTAATAAATGGTATCTTAGAATACTCAACAATGTTTGTTTTTACAAATATCTACATGCATGGTATGGTGAGTTGGGAAGGGGAGTTCTATAAAATGAGCCTGGAAAAGTAGATTGGAGCCAGTTTATGAAGGACCTTTAATGCCAGTCTTAGTAGATAGGTCATAGTGAGCCAATAAAGTTTTTTGAACAGAATGGCAGAATAGGACATATGCAATAGTTCAGGTGAGAAGTGACAAGGTCCAGAGGTGTTTGGAGTGGTTATTATATAAGTGGAGAGAAGGAGAGCTTGAGAGGTGTAGAGATGTTATAGAAGCAAATTGGTTAGGACTTGACAAGTGATTGGGCATGATGGTTATGAAAGAGACAGAAAAATTGAAAATACCTCTAAGGGTTGTTATAAGGATCAAATGAGACTCCTCTGTTAGGAATTTAAAGCTCTTTATAACTTGACTTCAGACTAACTTTCCAGCATTATTATAGATCACTGGGGCTCTGGATGTTCCTTAATACTTGGAATCCACTCCTTCCTCACTTCTTCCTTAGACTCCCCAGTCTCCTTCCAAGTTCAGCTCAAATGTTCCCTCTTACATGAGGGCTTTCTGAGTCTCCCAACTGCTAATATCTCTCCCATCCCTCAAATTATTAAATATATATATATATACACACATATGTATATATTCATACATATACTATGTTAATGTATGAAAATATACATATATAAATATATACACATATATTTGTATGTATGTGTATAATTTCTCCTGTAGAATGTAAGCTCCTTGATGGTAGAGACTGTTTTGCTTTTTGTCTTCGTATCCCCACTGTCTTCTGCATATTGTGGGCTTAATAAATGTTGGTTGATTGATTGAACCCATCCACAGTCACTCTGCAGGAAGGACCCAACGCCTTCCTTTTGAAAATACCATGATAGATTGTAGAGGAATTAGTTTAGGATTTCAGCACCTACTTGATGCCTCTGAAATCATACAAACTAGGCATCTATCTACTGTGCCCATTGATTAAACCAGCCACAATCACTGACATAGCCTCTTTGCATTTATTCATTAAATGTGCTCCTATTCATTCTTTTTTTTTTTTGGAAAATGGTATATATTTTTTTCTAACTTGTCAATTAATTGAACCAGAGCTAGCCTCTAACCTGGGGTAGCCAGAGTCAAACAGAATAGGCTAGAGACAGGAGAGTCAGGAATCAAACAGAAGTTTAATTTATTTCAGAGTGAGGAAAATGCTTGCAGGCAGTAGCCCTCTCCTTCCCCCCCTCCCCACTTCCAGAGAAGGGGGCTTATTGTGCTGGGGCAAAGGCAGATCTTATATACATAAAAAAAGTGAGCTGGACCAATACAATCATTCTTAGCAGTTTCCATGGTGGACAATCCTGGGTCCTGTGGGAACAGTTTCAAGCTGATTGTCTTAAAGGTCCTTAAGCCTTCTGGTTATTTAGTGGGGTACAGAACCAGAATTAGTGGTTTGAACAAGAGTGCAGTATCTGGTTTGGTTCACTTGGCTGTTAACAAGAAACAAGGATTATGAGTATGTCAAGAGATATGGTGGATGGCTTTAGGCTTCAGAATCATAAATCTTTCAGTGAATACCTGGTATGATATACTTTGCAAGAGGGTGTGATCATCCATAGTGCAAAGGATTGTTGTTATGCCAAGCTTGAGGCACACACAGCCTGCTTGCTGGGCCTTAGATCTGGGAAACAAGGTGTCTCCAAATACGTTGAAAACCTTCATAACATCTTTCACATTCTCTTCTCTGACACTGCCTCCACCCTGATATAGACCTTCATCAACTCATTCCTGGTCTGCTGCATTAGCCTATCGGTTGTTGGACTCCCTCCCTCAAGTCTCTCCCCACTCCATTCCACTCTTCAGTCAGCTGTCAAAATCATCTTTGTAAAGTGTAGGTCTGACCATGTCATTCTCCTATTTAATCAACTACAATGGCTCCCTATTGCTTCTGGGATCAAACGTAAAATCCTTTGTTTGTATTCAATGCCCTTTGAAACTTGCCCTACTTCTCCCCTCCCCAGTCTTCTTTCACACACACACACACACACACACACACACACACACACACACACACGACTATCCTCAAAGATATGGTTTAAATAAATGGAGGAATGTTTTTCTGCCAAACTTGCATGATTAAGTTCATGTTTGATGTATCTTTTATAACTGAGAAGTCTTTTTTAAAAAATGAAATCAATAATTTGACTTTAAGAAAACTAAAATTTAAATTGTACAATATTTTTGTGCATAAGTTATCCAAAGTCTGTGGGGATTTGGAAGGCAAAGAACGAGAGCTCATTCTTTAAAGGGGTGATTTGGACTCTCCGATGTCACCATTCTCTTGTACAATAATTTGTGACACTACTTTCAGTGTAAGGCTCTTTCTTACTAACTGCCCATTATAGGCCAGTGAGCTTGACTTTTGAAAATTTCTTTCAAAATTCTAGACCGAATTAATAAAGAAATGGTTAATGAACAACTAGCAAAGGAAGAGACCAACTTTATGAAGAGCAAGTCATGGCAGACTAACATTATTTTCTTTTGTTCACAGGATTATTAAACTAGATTGGGGAGGGTGGGGATGATGTGGACATAATTTATTTAGATTTTAGCAAGACATTTGATGAAGTGAGTTACGCTTTTTTAAAAGATGGATAGATATTGGCTAAATGATAGCAGAGTGAGATGGATTTAGAAGCAGATGAATGACTGAACACAAAGTGTCCATTAATGGCTCAGTGTTGGGTTAGCAGGAAATCTTTGTGACGGGCACAAAAGATGACTGGTGGCCAACTCAAATAGAAACTGGGGCTGTTAAACCCTGTGTAAAAATCCCTGTGGACAGCATGTTGACTTAGAAATCACATATTAACACTATCTATGTTCTAGTCTATTTTAATTTATTTTGTTAAATATTTCCCCATTTTACTGTAATCTGGCTCGGGTTGCACTGGAGTGTTTTGGAACTCAGTGTGGTCTGCAGGCTTCCTGTTTGACACCTTTGTTCTAGGTCTCTACTGCCACTTACCATTTTTACCAATGACTTGGATAAAGGCAGATATTCTATGCTCATCAAATTTGAGATGACAGGACTCTGGGAGGGACACACTGGAAGGCAGAGTCGGGATCTGAAATACATCAACAAGTTAGAACATTGGAATGAATTGAATAAGATGATGTTTAATAAATCTAAATATTAAGTCTTACACAAGTTTTAAAAAATTGATTTCCCAGGTACTAGCAGTTTGTCTAGAAAATGATTTGGGAGATTCAGTGAACCACTGGTTCAATTTGAGTCAACACTGTAATATGGCAGCTGAAAAGGTTAATATAATCTAGAGCTACGTTAAGACAGATGTAAATCCTAGGAATCAAATTTTCATGAGATTGTCCTCCCTTGTTTCTTATTCTACCTGTCTGACCACTCCTCAGTTTCCTTTGCTGTATAATCATCTATATCATATCTCTGAAATGTGAATACACCCCAAGGCTCTGTCCTAGGCTTGCTTCTCTTTATCTCCATCTGTCTGTCTTTCTCTGTGTCTGTCTCTCTCTGTCTCTGTGTCTCTTTCTCTGTCTCTTTCTTTCTGTGTCTTTCTCTTTCTCTCTGTGTCTCTTTCTCTCTTCACGTTCTCTCTTTTGGTGATCTCATCAGCTCACATTGGCTTAATTATCACTTCAAGACTGATGTCTCCTAGATCAACATATCTCACAACTGATTTCCAGCCCCATGTCTCCTGTTGGACATCTCCAATTGGATATTTCACAGGCATCTAAAACTTAACATTTAAAAACAGAACTCATGATTTTTTCCAAAAACCTGCCCCTTTTCCTAAGTTCCCTATTTCTGTTGAGGATACCATCATCCTTCCAGTTACCCAAGTTTGCAACCTGGGAGTCAACCTTGTCTCTCCACTCTCACCTGCCTCACAATCAGTTGCCACATATGGTCATTTTTACCTTCACAGCATTTTTTGTATTTCTTTCTTTCTTTTTATTTATATGTCTATCAATCTATTTCAGGAGACAGGCAACACATAACCAACATTTTTTTTTTTTGCCTTTTGGAGGGCAATTGGGGTTAAGTAACTTGCCCAAGGTTACACAGCTAGTTTTTTGTTTGTTTGTTTGTTTTGGTGAGTGTTAAGTGTCTGAGGCCAGAACTAAACTCGGGTCCTCCAACTCCGGGCCGAGCTCTTACTGTGTAACACTGTGCCATCTAGCCGCCCCATAACCAACGTTTATTAAGCACTTATGATATGTGTTTATCGAATACAAGGTTATTATGGTTGTTTCCTATTGTGTATTGTGTACCTAATCTATTCCATTAATCTAACACTCTATTTCCTAGACCCAGTACCAGATAGTTTTGATGATTATCATTTTGTAATAGTTTGAGATCTGGGATGGTGAGATCCCCTTCTTTCACTTTTTTTTTCATTAATTCCCTTAATATTCTTGACCTTTTATTCTTCCAGATGAATTTTGTTATTATTTTTCTAGCTCTAAAAAATATTTTTGGTAGTTTGACTGGCATGGCACTGAATCAATTTATTAATTTAGGTAAAAGTGTCATTTTTATTATATTGCTTTGGCCTACCCATGAGTGATTAATATTTTCCAGTTGTTTAGCTCTATCTTTTTTTTTGAAGCTTATATGTATCAAGCACTATGCTAAGCACTGGTGATATAAATATAAACAAAAAAGAAAGATATTACTTGCTGTTAAAGAACTTACATTCTAATGGGTGGAGATATATAAACAGAGCTTAAAAGCAGAGGATAGGAATTGTGGAGTGGGATGGGAAGAGAAGATTCCTTCTTGGAACCTGATGGCCAGGTCCAAAGAGTCAGAGGCATAGGTAAGAATGAATCATGACCAGCCCAAATCCATCTATAAAATGGAGGCCCTGGAAGGAACTATCTTCATAATGACTCTTGTATACATCTCATGGGCATCCTGGGTGTCATACCTTATCACCTCATGTCTGGATTGTTGCAATAGCCACTGATTGGTCTCCCTTCCCCATTCTTCCAATACATCCTTCATTCAGCTATCAAAGTGACCTAAAGCACCTTCGATAAACTTGAATAGTTCTCTTCTCCAGGATCAAATATAAAATCCTTTTGACTTGAAAAGAGATCCTTTCATAATCTGGCCCCTTCCTACCTTTCTAATCTTCCTTACTCCCTTCCTCTTACTCTGCAGTCTGGTAATACTGGTCTCCCTGTTGTTCTCTGCACAGGACCCTCTGTCTCCCAACTCTTCAGATTTTCTCTGATTAATGGAAACTCCCTCTCCCCTCATCTCTACATCCTAGCTTCCCTGAATTTCTTCAGGCTAAGTTCCCAACCTTCTGCAAGAAATCTTTCCATTGTTCTTTAGTAGTACTCCATTTCTTGGCTCTGAGGAAGAGGGGGACATATTTCATTTATTAATTCTTCAGGATTTCCAGTTACTCAGTTTCATTTCCTTTCAAAGGTGGTCTCTTCATTTATGGGTTTTCATTATTGCCTGTGTTGTTCTTTTTAACTCTATTTTACTCTGAATCATTTAGTTCATAAGAATCTTGTCATGTTTCTCTGCATTTCTCATATCCTCTTTTTCAAAACTAGTCTTTCTTAATCTCAGTGCCTTCCTCTGAGACAACTCCAAATTTATCCTGTATGTGATATCCTGTATTTGACACAGCTTGTTTGTATGTAGTTGTTTTCATGTTGTCTCCATCGCTAGACTACGAGCTCCTTGAGAACAGAGAATTTTGGGGGACATGGGGAAGGACAGGGCTTTTCTTTGTATCTTCATGCTTAGCACTCTGCCTGGCCCTTAATGAATACTAGCTGACTAGTATTGAGATTTACTGCATTTACTAATGAGAGAAGGGCACTGATGTGGTTGAAAGAAGAGTTCAGATAATGAGGAAAATTCCTGGTTGAGAAGGCAA
Source organism: Petaurus breviceps papuanus (assembly GCF_028583685.1). Taxonomy (NCBI): domain Eukaryota; kingdom Metazoa; phylum Chordata; class Mammalia; order Diprotodontia; family Petauridae; genus Petaurus; species Petaurus breviceps. Next base: position 1,402,385 of record NW_027187315.1, read on the forward strand.
TTGAGTCATCAGAATCCATAGAGTCAGAAGCACAGAGAACAAGGATGAAGACCCTGGAAGACTCACCAAAGGGGACCAGCATGGTGGAGGGATGTCCCAAAGTGAGAAGACCCATGGACTGAGGGAAGCTCTGGGTGATAATTTAGCTGAGTCATAGCAGTGAGAGCAAAGTGTAGCTGGGAGAGGAATGAAAGGACCTTGTCACCTCTCACCTGAAGGATTGCAATAACCACCCAATGAGTCTGCCTGCCTCAAGCTTCCCTTTTATGTAATAATCTGTCCTCTATGGAGCCACCAAAGTGATTTTCCTAAATTGCAGGTATGACTATGTCACTTCTGTACTCAATAACCTCCAGTGACTTCTTTAACTTTAAGGATCAAACATAAATTCTTTTGTTTGGCATTGAAAGTCCTTTACAACCTAGCCCCAATTTACCTTTCCAGTTGCAGACAATCAAGAAAACAATAAATCAGGTTCTGATTTGTAGTATTTGCAGATTATAGCATTTCCAGATTATATATGCATTTATGTGTATATATACACACATGCACATATATGTTTGTGTGTACACATACATATGTGTGCATATAAATATATAATGTGTGTATATATCTATCTGTATCTATATATCTGTGTCTATCTGAAAGCTCATTTGGCCCTTGCCTGTGAAATAAGCACTATTATCATCCCCATTTTACAGTTGAGGAAACAGACTGAGAGTAATTGAGTCATTTGCCCAACAAGTAGGTGTCTGAGGCAAGATTTGAACTGGTTTTTCTGTCTCCAGGTTCATTTCCTCTACTCACTGTAGCCCCGCACAGCCTGTGAGTCATTAGTTATTCTTATTTCCTCACTTGTCTTTTTCTTTGGGAGGGCAGGGTGGGGAGGGAATGCAGTTATACTGTCTAGGATTTCCCCCAGGCATTTAGTACCCGCCTCTTTCAGAGATACCCAGAGAATCAGTGGTTCTGTAAGTATGGGCATCCTCTGTGTAAACAGGATCTGGTCCTGCTGCTTATCCCACCTTTGTCTTAGGACCATTTCTACTTCCACAGAGAAAATTGGGGACTGTAATGCATACATTTATTTGATTCATGACAAAGTACTAATTGAGGAGGAATCCTCAATCCTCAACGGGCCTTTTAAATGGTGTGTTTTTATCTAATTCTTGAAGATGCCTGCATTTAGGGAGAGGAGAACTGGACAGACAATGAATATACCCAGCACTTTGTATATCAGCCCTCATACAAATTCCTTTTTATATTTGAATACACTGATACCTTACTTCAGACTAGTTTATTTACCTCAGCTAGGCTCCCTTCCTTTTAGAATTTCCTCTTTGTTTTAACTTCCCAGTCTTTAATCCCAATTTCCCCTAAATTCTCCTCCTCATTCTTCAGGCTCTGGGTTATATAGTCCTTTACAGAAAAGCCTGACACATGCTAGGAATGCCATGGTCTGTCTATTGATAGAATCCTAATAAAGCTGCCCCCAGCCCCAATATTCTAACTTTATTATAGGCCTGGCCCTAGTGAACAGCAGGCGTACTGCACCTACCTACCCTCCCGACCCCAATGTCCTAACTTCTTTGTATATGCCTCACTGCTCACTAGAACAACAGGTGTGTCCCTGAACTCATAGTTCCCACAGAAACAGCAGGTCTGTCCATATGATGAGAACCTAGCTACTGCCTCTACCTGGTCAGGGCCCCCAGGCCCATTCCCACAGAAACAGGTGTGTTCTTGTATTCAGTCACAATCACATCATCCATCTAGCCCAAGACAGGACCACAATAGGTAGCCAGTTGGAGGGCAGAATGACCAGAATGTTTAACCACCGAACCATAGATAGGGCCCCTCCTCCATTACCTAATCCCCTAACGAATCCATGCTCTATTACCTAATAAATTTCTGTTGTGTAATTGTATCTTTGCCCTATAAAAATCCATCTTGCTTTCTCTCAAGTTGCTGGTTCCTCTTGGAACATAGCTTCATGAGAGGTGTCAATCTCAATAAATGCCTATACTTGGTGTTCTGACTCTGAATTCTTTGAGACAGTTCCACCACAACACATCATGAAATCGCAACAGTTTTTGGGTGGGCAAAGCCCCCACCTCAACAGTTTTTGGCATCGCTGGGTTTAAACCACAACACTATGGCATGTCCTTGTTTATATACCCCAGTATTATGCTTGCCAGCCTAGTAGCATTACTGATTCATCCTCAACTTGCCACCTATCTAAAAGCCCTTGGACTGTTTTAAATTTTTAATTATTTTTTATTTAAATACATAATTTATAATTTATTTAAAATAACGAACATCACTCTATTTAACACTCTTAGGTATGGTGGGAAATTGGGAAGCCTGATACATGGTTATGACCTTTGAGTAGCTCTAAATCTTTTCCCCAGCATTTTTGCTTAAAATCAGCCCTGTCTTCGATATAATCTAAAAATAGCCTTGTCTAACTTAATGGTTGTGGTAACATGTTTAAGAAAAAACAAAGCAACCTAACAAAATACAGATGAACAAGGTAATGGGCATTAGTTAGGTGTGATGTTGCATGAATTTTGTAATTACAAAATAAAACATTCTAACAATTCCAATTGTAATCATAATAAATTCGCAACAATCAAAATTCATTAATATTAATATACATACATTAAAATACATTTACAATTTATAGTAGAATTCTTGAAGTTTCTAAAAAAGAATTTTGTTTTCATTTAGAGTGAACAAATCAACAAAACCTAATCCTTCTGATCAATAAGATTTGTATTAAAATAGCTACTTTGTCTTAAACAAAGAAGATCATGATTTAGAAACAGAGAGCACCTTTGACATCATTTGGTTCTTATCTCTCATTTTTACATATGAAGATGGTGAGCCCCATAGAAGTGAAATAACTTAGCCAGGATCATTTAATAATAGTAATAGTCTGGATTTGAAAACAGGTCTTCTGATTTAAATTCCTGTGTACTCCTCACCATGCTGCTGTACTATTCCTACATCACGTTGAAAAGGGCATGCATCATTTAAAAAATGGTTTATTGATACCTTTCGTCTTTATATCAATATCACAGGTGGGGGTGGGGCGGGCGGGTAGAAAGGCAGGGGAAACTACTTCTCTACCCCCAGTCCAGAAAGAGCCTCCCTTCCTTGTGACAAACTAAGTAAAGAAATTTTATACAGAGATAGCATCTGACACTATATATAACATTGTTCTCTAGTAGCACACCATTTCTTTGCTCTGAGGAAGAGGGGGATGTATTTCATTTATAAATTCTTCAGGATTTCCAGTTACTCAATTTCATTTCCCTTCAAAGGTGGTCTTTTCATTTTTGGGTTTTCATTGTAGCCTGTGTTGGTCTTTTTAACTCTATTTTACTCTGAATCATTTAGTTAATAGGAATCTTTTCATGTTTCTCCGCATTTCTCATATCCTCCTTTTTAAAAAAACTACACAATATTCCACTGCATTCATATAACAGTTTTGTTTCTTTGTTTGTAGCCAATTCCCAGTTGATGAGTGCCTTCTTATAGATCAGGTCTGACTGCCTATGGAAAACCTGGGCCTGACATAGTGGGGCAGAAACAGGCCCTGACCTAGGGGGTCAATGCTGGGCTTCATTTTAGAATAGACAGTAGTGGTAGTACCTATGCTAGTGTTCCTGCCTTGGCGCAGGAGAGGCAGCCCTCCAACCTTCAGTGGTGCTAACTCTGGCATGGAGAGACAGTCAGTTCTAGTGGTGAAAGTGCCTATAGCAGCAACCCTAGCCTGGCATAGGAGGTGGCACACAGGTCCCAGTAAAGAAAAGCTATAGGCCCAGTGGCAATGGTGGGCAGATATTCAGGCCCTAGCAGTGTGGGCCTGAGTATGGGCATTATCAAAGGTAGGTCCAGTGTAGTCCTTTGCTCACTATAGTCTGGAACTGATTAGTCTCTCCACATTGCTACTAGTATAACACTCAGTAATCGCTGGACATTCTTTCATAGGGATGACTTGGAAGACCAAAGGGTAGCTATTAGGGGTAGGGAGTGGCTTGCTTTCTGGTGATATGGCAGAGATGACACTATCTACTCAATCCCTAAAGAAGCAGGTGCCAGAGGGAGCAGTGTAGGTAGATATACAGGTCCCAGCAGAATGGACACTGGCATGGACAGTGGCAAAGGTAGACTCAGTGTAATATGGAACTGATGGTGCCCTTCCCCAATACTACCAGCATAGTACTCAGAGAGGGTTTACAGGACCAAGGGGTGGCATTGTTGGGAAGTAGGTCTGTGATAGTAATGGAATATAAAGATCCCCCTGTATTGGCTTGGTTTTCAAATTGATTGTGTTAAAACCCAGAGCTTGTTAATCCCACCTGTGGGATGGACTTGTTGATGTGAAAAGAGAGTCCTGAACTGGGAGCTGCTTGGTGACGTAGATTTGGAGAGACAAGAGAGAGGCAGAAGAACTTTTTGGAAGCAGCACCCTCGTGGAGGCAGAGAGAGAGACTGAGAGGATTGCTGAGGGCCACTTTGAATTGCCCTGGAATTTTGAGACCTGCCCCTGGAGCTGCCAAGGACTGAGGAGACATGGCTGTTTTGCTGGTACTTTGTCTGTCTGTTTTGATGTTGTTTTGCCAGATTTGTCCACTGGTGAAAGACAGTCCTGTTGAAGAAGTCCTGGAACCTGGCTGTTGGCTAAGAGCTCCTGAGACTGTCCTGCAGACAGAGAGTGAATACATCCACTGGTGAAGGACAGTGCTGTTGTTGCAGGGGTCTGGGAACCTTTCTGTTGGTTCAGAGATATTGAGACTGTCCTGCAGACAGAGAGTGAATACTGTCCACTGGTGAAGGACAGTGCTGTTGTTGCAGGGGTCTGGAGACTGTCCTGCAGACAGAGTGAATACTGTCCACTGGTAAATGACAGTGCTGTTGTTGCAGGGGTCTGGGAACCTTTCTGTTGGTTCAGAAGCCCTGAAGAAGGATTTCTTGTTGTATGTTTACAGAAATCCTGGGAGAGGGTTTTGCTAATGTTTTCAGGGGTCCTAGGACTGTTCTACAGACAGAGGATGAATTAATGAAGAGACTGGCAATGTATCTTGTGGCCTTGCTAAGCCTTGTCTCCCCAGGAACAAAGATTGCTGAGAACTTGCCTTGTGTCAAGATGAAGAAAAGACCTCCATTTGGGTATTAAGTGCTGTGCTTAAACTTGATGTAACTCTGGGGTAGATTCAATTGTGATCCAGGGGTGGGGACTTTTGACCTTTTTGTATTCTATGGTTGAACAAATGAATGTACTTCACTTAGTTTGGAAACTAATCTCCATTTGAGAAGAGGGGCTTTGTGGTGGACTAAATGAAGGTACAGCCTAGGGGTGGAGTAGTATTTACCCGTGTTTCCCTGATAATAAGACCTATCCCGAAAATAAGCCCTCCCCTTACTATGTAAGATTCCTCTAAAATAAGCCCTCCCCCGAAAATAAGCCCTATTGAGATTGCTACTGTAGTGAAGGTGATCCCCTGCGCTACATGCTACATTATGGTACCCTCTGTATGTACCATCCCCTCCCCCGGGTGAAACGCACGCCGCGCTCCAAGCTGCATCCAGAGCTGCAGCAGTGAGCTCGTCATCCTGTTCTTCCCCAGTGATTTACTTATTGAATAAAGGTACATTTTTTTGTTCACATTTACCTGTTTATTAAAATTGCTGTCAATGTTCATTAAAATAAGCCCTCCCCTGAAAATAAGCACTCTGGTGTTTTTCTGTCCAAAAAAATAATAAGACAGTGTCTTATTATCGGGGAAACACTGTAGAACAGGGACTTTGTAATTGATTGAATGAATGGAAGGTCCTGGGGTGGGGTAGTACTTGGAGATTATTTAATCACACTTAGTAAATGCTGTATTTCGAATGATATCATGTTTTGACCTTCTCTGTTCTTGGTTTGTCACTGAATAAAATGGAGAGCACCTATGCTGGTATTTTGAACCTTGGGAAGTTGCCTTTCCTTGACATTACATTACAAGGTCGCCTTCTGTTTACAAGGAAGAAGTGAAACTGTATATACAGCTCCAAGGAAGAGGCAGGAAGTACTTCAGAAGAGGTCTCTATGTGGCCAAGGTTTAGTATTCTCCCCTTTGTGGCATCTTCAGGAAGAAGGTCCTCAGGGGAGAAGGATGAAGTGTGTGGTGGCACAAGGAGATTCTTGGTATCAATGCTGGTACTGGGACAGGTTGAATGCAAGCAGGTAATGATCTATTCCAGCTGGCCTGATCCATTATGGAAATCAGTGATTGTACAGGAGGATGTACAGGATTGTTCAGTCCCCAAGTTGTTAATGCTGCTCCTGGTTATGGTCACTTCTTTACATAAGAAGACTCACCACAACTGCAAAGAGTTGGCATTGCCCAGGACACAGACTGGATTGTTTAGATCCAGGGCTTGGTCTTTTTGAAGGGGAAGGAGAAGCCTATAATATGGGGTCTTTATTTTCCCATATTCAGCTATTCATCAGGGAACGATTTCATTCTTGGTTGTCTCTTGTTTTGTTTTGCTTTTCTATCTTTCTGGCAAAGTTTTTCCTCTTCTCATGCTGCCTGAGGTGAACTTATTGAATGCCAAAATTAGGGCTGTCTAAAGCCATGTAAATAGTAGATGATCCTTTAGAAGACCAGTTGATAAGAGTGCTGGGACTGCAGTCAGGAAGACTCATCTTACTGAGTTCAAATCTGACTTGAGACATTTACTAGCTGTGTGACCCTGGGCGAGTCACTTAACCCTGTTTGCCTTAGTTTCCTCATGTATAAAATGAGATGGAGAAGGAAATGGCAAACTACTCTACTATCTTTTCCAAGAAAATTCCACATGGGGTCATGAAGAATCAGACATGACTGAAAAATGACTGAACTTGAAAGGGTGGGATATGGTGGGAACAAAATCCTATAGCTCTTCCTATACAATTTAGTCTAGTTTTGTCCTTAAAAAGATACTGAAACTATCCTTAAGATTCATTGGCTCAGGAGACTAAGGCTCTCTAAGGGGCCTAAGAACTAAATTTTTTAATTTGGCTTCCTGGTCATGTGAATACAAAAAAGCCACAATCCAACTGCTCTTTCATGCTTGATTAACACTGGCAACCAAGTGGCCTGGGAGTGTTGTTACTGAACCTTCTTGCTAAATATCCTTCTTCTGTTACAGCTAAGTAAATCTTCTTTTTGTTAAGTGCTGTATGTCCAAGTGTTTAATTTCATTCAAATCTGAGATACCAGATCTTATCTTGTAGGCTCACACCTACTTTGTTTAAGGTTCTTTGCTTTCATGAAAAGTGTTGTTATAATGTGTGTGTGTGTGTGTATATATTGGACCTTTGCTTTGTCTTTGACTTCTTTTGTGCATAAACCCAGTACTTGAATTGCTGGGCCAAAGGGACAGTTTAGTCACATTTCTTGCATAAATCCATATTAATATCCATAACAGTTGGACCAGTTCACATATGTATTAGTTTGCTTTCCTTCCTATGTCCCTTCCAACATTGACCACTCCTAATTTTTATCTTTGAAAATTTGCATGGTGTGAGATGAAAGCTCAAAATTTTTTAAATTTACATTCATCTCATTATTGAGCATTTGGAGGAAATTTTCATTTCTAGTGAGTTGGTTGTGAGTTATTTTTTTTCTCATAAGGGTTCTTTACATTTTCTCCTTCCTGACCCTGCTGAGTTTGCTGCATTTAGGGGCTCTTTATTTATTTGAAAGGGTAAAAAGAAAACTGTCCTTGAATTATGCTTCATTCCACTGTCTTTCCAGGATTTCAGCATAATCTCTCTTGGTATCATTTTCCTCATCTGTAAAAGGAGGGAAGTGGACTGATCTAAACCTAGGATCTTAGGTATCACCTTGCCTTGCTTTATCCCGTTTCAGAGACTATAGCCTCAAAAGCCTGAATAGCTGACAGCTCCCACTTCCCTTTGGTATGTACATCTGGCCTTAGAAAGCCCAAGAAACCCTTTAGTTAAGTCCATACATAATGCTTGGAACCCAGCAGGTGAGCTGTTGAGAATGAGAAACTCACCTGTACAATGTAGTATGGGTTTCTTTGAGCCATTCACTATGGGAATTATGAGACCTCCCGGAAGAGTTCATTAATAAAATATTTCTAGGCTACAGGGCTCAATAAGAACAGTTTCAGAAGACATTAGGTGACTTAATGGAATATCTGTTTTCTCTTAAACCTTGCCTAATGATCAGTCCCCTACATCTTATATCAGAAAAAAAGTGAATTTGTGATCTGTCATTAACATGGGACATAAAAGAAGTTAATGATTTAATGATATTGTGTAGAACTGGAGAAGAGGGATTCTGGGGGGTCACAAGTCCTGAAAAACTTATATATATATATCCCCCTATCTCCACTTGATTGGGGGAGGGGCACAAAATGGTTGCATTGTAAAAGAAATTCCACCTTCTCTTTTGATCCCTACCTCCTCACCCTGCTCCAAACACATATAAGGAAACCTTACAATGACATCACATGCTATTAAATTTAAATTGGAAGACTTACATGAAGGGAGAAAAAGCAAGGAAGGCCTGGACTTGAAAGTGATACAAAAGTGAAAGGAAAGAAGGAAGGAAGGGAGGATGGAAGGAAGGAAAGAAGGAAGGAAGGAAGGGAAGAAAGAAGGAAAAAAGAAGGAAGGAAAGAGAGAAAAAGGGAGGGAGGGAGGAAGAAAAAGAAAGAAAGAAGGAAGGAAAGAAAGGAAACAAATTTAGAGGGACTAGAACTTTAATCAGAACTAGAAGGAGAGTTTGCTTGTTAACTTACTTGGTTCTACCCTGGTAAATGCTGTCTTTCTATCTACCTATCTATCTGTCTATCTATGTATGTATCTATGTATATCTATCTATATCTGCCTGTCTGTCTATAGCTATAATTTTAATCTTTGGTTTTTGTGTTTATTTGATAATTTGTCTTGTTGATGGTTGTTTATAATATTATTAATTAAAAATATTAAATTCTGGACTCCCGAACAAATCTTCAGAAAGGGTCTCTTCATTTTATTGAACCCTCCCCCTTCTCTTGACTCCCTGTAATTCAGAGGCTACTTGTGGGAATTGTATTTATGCCCAAGAAACTGCCTTGATATTTAAGATGTGAAAGCCAAAAATTATTTCCCTGCTTTGCTTCATCAGAAACAGAACTGTTAATCTTCTGTCCTTTTCATTCTGTAATGTTGCAAGAACAGAGCATGTTAAGTTAATGCATTCCTTTCTCAAATTATCCAGCCGCTTAGATCATCACCATTGTCTGGGGATAGCTGTCAGAGCCAGCCAGCTTGCTGGGCCTTTAGCTAGAGTAAAGTTGGAGCTTATCCATTGATAAGGCCACTAACCAGCCTGGTTTAGCAATACACTGAAGGTAAAAGGTTAGTAGGCACTTTAATTGAGGTCATCAAGGTGAATCAGTTTCCTCCCCTTTCCTCTTCTTCACAGGTTTCTAAAAGACATTGGCATTGCACCATCTAACATTGCTGTTCCTTGGGCCATCTAACAACACCCACAAACAGAAGTGAGTCACTAGGGAAATCTAACTTTAATTCATGCCAAGGCAGAGTAAATACTGCTACACCTAAATCCTGCCTCTCCATAAAGGAGAATAACTACATTTGGAGGCAGCCAAATTCATATTAGCTGGCATTAAATTAGTATTTACAGAGTGCTTTAAATACGTTATTGTATTTCAACCTCACAACACCCTGTAAGGTATAGGCACAATTATCCCCCCTTTAAGAAGGAAAAAAAAACCTGAGATTCAGAAAGGCTAAAGGATTTGTCCACTGTCCTACAACATCTGTCAGAAATAGCATTCAGATCCCTTTTCTCATGACTGTAAGTCCAGCCTTCTTTCCACTATGCCAGGCTTCCTCATTATAAAAAGAAACCAGGATCCCCACTAACCCCCTCCCCAATTTTAGAAATCCCTTTCAGCCCTTGACCATTGGAGTGCCTGCATTTATTATCATCCCAGAGGCCCAGTTGTGCCCCGAGGATGGAAGAATCAGGCCCCAATAAGAATCATAAGTTTGAATGGCAGCTTTTCTCCGTGTGGCACATTAAAACCTAAATTGTGCATTACTGTCCTTAGAGCCTGGGACAACTGCCTTAAGAATCCATGTGACCACTCTAGTATGCTTTAAACCAGTATATTTAGTCATTCTTGTTAGATGAAGCCTCTCTCTGTGGCTTTAGTCAGTGTCTGTTTACCTGACCTGGGCAGATCAGCCATCATCATCACTCCTCTAAATGAAGGCATAAAGTTTTCAAATAGAACCAAGGCATCTGGGAGGGACAATCACAGAATCATGAATTTTACAATTGGTACAGCCTCTAGAGATCAACCAGAGGCTACATCGCCCCTCTTATAGAACTCGCATTACATGTTTACACAGCAATTATTTTTTCCTTCTTAAATTCTGTTCTTTCCCGAGGTGGCTCAACTTCCCAGACTAGTCCTGGAAAAACTTTGTAGAATTGTTACAATTCTCTTTTGAGGATGCCACTGCTGATGTCTACACACACACACACACACACACACACACACACACACACACACACACA
>NW_027187315.1:1412998-1445771 GCF_028583685.1 Petaurus breviceps papuanus
ACACACACACACACACACACACACACACACACACACACACACACACAAACATACAGAGCATTGTCAACCTAATCTCTCATGAAGGACAAGTGAAATATATCTATTTGTAAGTTAAGCAGGTAGGTGTCACAATGGATAGAGTGCTGGGTTTGAAATAAGGAGTACTCATCTCAAGTTCAAATCCAGCCTCAGATATTGACTAGCTGTGTCCCTTCAGAGGAAGGGACCTGTTTGCCAGAGTTCCCTCATCTATAAAATGAGCTGGAGAAGAAAATGGCAAGCCGCTCCAGTATTTTTGCCAAGAAAACTTCAAATGGGGTCACAAAGAGTTGGACACGACTGAAATGACTCACCAACAACAACATTAGTATCTGGGGATATTTTCAAATTGGATGCGCTGGATCAACAGTGGATAGAGCTGGATCTGAAATCAGAAGACCTCAGTTCAACCCTGTTCTCAGACACAATGTTTGTGTGACCCTTGGCCACTCACTTGACTTCTATCTGCCTCTATTTTTTTTTTTTGAAGCAATTGGGGTTAAGTAACTTGCTCAAGGTTACATGGCCAGTTATTTCAGATTCAATCCCCAGGTCATCCCGACACTGGAGACAGTGCTCTTACTCGCTGAGCCACCTGGCCGCCCCTCTATCTGCCTCTATTTTCTCACATATAAACTTGGGATAATAATGGGATTTACCTCCCGGATTGCTGTGAGGATCAAATGAGATAATATTTATAAAGCACTTAACATAGTACTTGCCACATAGTAGGTGCTTTTCCCCTTCCTTCCTTCCTTCTTTCTCTCCTTTCTTTCTAAAAGGAAGGAGATAGTTCAACTCTGGTCACGAGAGTGGGAGAATAAAAAGTAGAACTTGTGAACACACAGTGCCTTCCAAATGGGTTAGAACTGCTGCCATCGTCAAAGGTGAACGTATAGTGGTAGCTAGAGAATCAAAAAGAGGGATACATGGGGGAGATTGTGCTTTACTCAGCTGACAGGATATGGAACATCAATGTTTTTCTGTAAATTTCGTTGTTGTTGTTCAGTCATTTCAATTGTGTCCAACTCTTTATAATCCCATTTGGGCTTAAGCAAAGATAATGGTGGAATGGTTATCCATTTCCTTCTCCAGCTCATTTTACAAATAAGGAAACTGAGGCAGACAGGGTTAAGTGATTTGTCCAAGGTCACATAGCTGTTAAGTGACTGAGGCCAGATTTGAATTTAGGAAGATGAGTCTTCCTCACTTCAGGTCTAGCATCCTATTTACTATACCACCTAGCTACTCCAGAATGATAATTAGGTGTGCTTTATTTAAAAAAAAAAATACTAAGCTAGGAGTCAGGAAACATAATTAGAAAGTAGCTCCTGTTCTGTTACTCTGACTTTGATTAAGTCCTTTAATCTCACAATACTTTCATTTCCTGAACTCTAAAATGAGGCTAAGTGAATAGAGTACCGGGCCTGGAGACAGGAGGACTTGAGTTCAAATTCGGATTCAGACACTTAACACAAAAACTAGCCATGTGACCTTGGGAAAGTCACTTAAACCCAATTGCCCTCCAAAATAAAAATAAATAAAATGAGGTTAATAATTACCATCTAGTACAATGGAGAGGACACAGGGTCTGGAGTCAGAGGAACATGAATTCAAATGCCACCTCTGAGGCTTATAATCTATGTTAACCTTGGGCAAATCACAACTTCCCTGGGTCTCAGTTTCCTTATTTGTAAAAGAGACCTAGATGGTCTCTCAGGTTCCTTCTATAATCCATGCTACCTATTTCATAGGGTTGTTGTGAGGATCTAATGAGAAATACTTTGAAAAAAGAATAAAATGCTATATAAATATGTTTTTTTAGAACTTTAAAAACCTCATTTGGTACACTGTTACATTTCCCTCAAACTAGCTTCTTCTAGAAGGGGAAAATAGCTTCTTTAAAATAGGCCTCAAATTGTCTTATTAAAAAAAAACCAATAGTATTTTTTTTCCTAAATTCTTCTTCCCATTACTCCAATAGAAAAACAACAGCGACAAACAACAAAAACCATCACAATAAAGTGTCCAGCAAAACAAATTCCCACATCGACCAAATTCAAGTATGTATGCCTCCTTCTGAATTTTAAGTCCATCTCTTCTCTGGAAAAAGGTAGGTGGTATGTATAACATCTTTAGTGCAAAGGACTGACTTATGATTTCTCATTGCAATTATCAGTATTTCAAAGTTGTTTTTCTTTATAGTGCTGCTGTCATTGTTGTATAAATGGTCCTTCTAGTTGTTCTTACTTCTCTGTGCATCAGTTTGTGCAGGTCTTCCTAGCTTCCTCTGAAATTTCCCATTTCATTGTTTCTTATGGCTTGATAATATTCTGTTCCAGGGAAGGGGAACCTTTGGCCTTGAGGCCACATGTGGCCCTCTAGGTCTTCAAGTGTGGCCCTTTGACTGAATCCAAACTTCACAGAACAAGTCCCCTTAATAAAAGGATTTGTTCTGTAAAACTTGGACTCAGTCAAAAAGTTCTACTCAAGGACCTAGAAGGCCCACAGTTTCCCCACCCCTTTTCTATTCTATGCAAATACCACAATTTGTTTATTCATTCCCCTCCAAATGAGCAGCCCCTTAGTGCTTAGTTTTGGACTAATACAAAAAAGCCTTTATAAAATATTTTTTCACAATATCTTAAAAGTCAGCTGTGGTTTAACTGTGTATTCACAGACTGGGAGCTTTGTAAGATGATGATGTCAAATGACCCTATCCATGCAAAATGGGTCTCAGACTCTGCCAGCAAATGTAATTCTGAAGAAGTATTCGATGCAATTCACCAGAACATTTATTGAGTCCCTATCCTGTGGAAGGCCCCATATTAGTCACTGGAGAAATAAAATGAAAAGTGGACAACAAGAAATGATACATATTGTACTTTGGGGCTCACAAAGCACTTTGAATACATTCTCTAATTTGGTCCTCATAACATCATGAGGTAAATGCTGCTATTTATTTCCATTTTACAGATGAGAAAACAGGAGCTCAAAGAAGTTATTTGTCCAAGGTCACTAAGTTTCTGAAGTAGGATTTGAAACCAGGTCTCAATGAGGTTGATTAGTTGACATCTAAGGTCCCTCAGAATACTTGATCTATGATATCACATGTTAGAATGTGATTAATTGAATAGAAAAGGTCTCTTTTTCCTACTTGATCACAACTAGTGATCAGAGAGAAATTGCTGACAAGTATCAGACGTGCTAAAATTACTAGGACATTTTAATTTTATTTTAAAAATTGATCCTCCAGGGTGGCCAGGTAGCACAGCAAGTAAGAGCACCAGCTCCAGTGTTGGGATGACCTGGATCAAATCAGGGCTCAGATACTTAGCACCACACCCAGAAATAACTGGCCGTGTAACCTTGAGCAAGTTACTTAACCCCAATTGCTTTAAAAAAAATCGATTCTCCACATTCTAACCAAAAAGAAAAATCTCTTTATATGGTAGAAGGGAATATATTTTCCTTGGTCTTCTCCCTGACAAAGTAACAAATAATCTTTTTAAAAGAGATTATCTTTGCATTTCACCAGCTGTTTCTTTTAATGAGAAAAAAAGAGAGTACATTGTAATTGCTGGAAACAGATGTTGAAGAGAACTAAAAATCCACTTTTTCCACACTGAGGGCCCTATGGTACCTTGAAATAAATTGACTGAGTTATTGGAGAGTTAAACTGTTGGTTTCTTTGACGTTGCTTGTTGTTTTTGAGACTAAAGGTAAAAATTTCTGTCTGTTTGGTACCCCCATCACTAAAGGTCCTCTTGTGTTTTTTAAACCATTTCTTGTTCCCATTTGGGGCCCTAGGTTTCTGGGAAAGTAGTGTTCCAATCTCTTCTCACCCAGTATAAACTAATGTCATTTGTAAGGAGAGGAAAAAAAACTGGATAAAGAAATTTAATCTTGGCTACCAATCAATTTCTTCCTTGGATGTTCTCCTTTTAAGTAATTGAATGACCTATGCCCAAGGGTTAGAATAAGGAGATTCAGAGTTCTAGGTACTGTCCTGATTTACCACCACCTTGCCCTGGAGCATGGCTGCAAGTAAGTCCATCAGGTGATAACCAGAATTCAGAGGTCCAGCTGAGTGCAGGTGGTGATGCAGCTGTTATCAGTCACAGGGCTTTGGTGGGTGTTTGGTTGGGGAGGTCACAGTTGGGGACTGGGAGAGGTCTTGTTTAGGGAAGGTCTTGTTTCCTCTTGTAAAGATAGCTTATGAGCTCCTAGCCTTGCTCAATTTTCTATTGTCCTGTCCATTGCAATATTTTAGGAGCCAGTCTCATCCTTCTTAGAGCATAAGCAAACCCTCTGGAGTTTCCAATTCCAGCTTTGTGATAGTATATGTCTGCTGCTCCTTGGCATCCCCCATTTCTCTCAGCTTTTGCCTTTGCCTACAGAGGGTCCTAAGCCTGGGGCAGAACCTACTTGTTCATAGAAGGAACAGAAATGATTTCTTAGAACACTGAAAAATTAAGTGCTTTAGAGAGAAGGAAATGTTCAGGAATGAATATGTGAGGATGTGTCTTTGCTACAGAGATTCCCTAGAACCAACCTTCTCATCAGGAATAAGTAGCAGCACCCAGAGTGCTTCTATACTGTATACCATAGCACTCTATCCTGTAGCTGAGGTAAGCCAGAAGTACTTACGTTCATATTTACTCTGTTATCTGGAAACAGATTCAAAACTTTAGACAGTCTTTTCCAGAGTTTACTTATTATTATTATTATATATTATACAAATATTATAAATTCTAAATTAATTATATAAATTTTATATACATTAATTATATAAATAATATCACATATATCATATATTCGATGTCATATTCTATATGACATGTTATTTTATTCCTTATTATATCCCCTTATAAACACCACCCTATTTCCACTCCTGGACCTAAGCTGAATCCTCCACAGGAAATCCTAAAAATGTAATTCTGGACAAACTGGATCCTTTACTTGCTCCTCATGCTATTTGCTTTTCAACCAAGTGTCACATTAACAGGTCATTATTTAATCAATGTTTAGTCAAATTGCCATAGTCTGAGGAAGTTGGTGGCTGTAGCTAGGCTTTACTAGAGATGTCTATTTGGTTTCTAGGAGGTGGCAATACATGTCAAGGTGTCTGACGAAAGTAAAATTTTGCCTAGATAATGATGTGGAAAATTTCCACCTAAAAGAGTTAACGTGTGGAGGATGCAAGGAATACTTTACTTCCCTGTTCTTTATCCTGAAGTAGAGCAGGGGGACTTCTGGAGTGATTTAAATATATTAGCAATGCTGGCTGGAAAAGGAAGCAAGCAGGTAGGTAGGAATAAAAGTGAGCCCAAATACTGAGAGAACTAAAGAAAGGCTGCCGGTACCTTGGGGAGATTGTTTCCACCCCATGGAGGCTTTATGGGAAAATCCAAGCAAAAATTGCATAGGAATTGAGCAGGTGAAGAGGGGTTGTGAAATCCAGACTCCTCCATCTGACATTGGAAGCGGTTCCTAATTTTCCTCCAGCATACCTCATTTTTTAGGTTTATTGCACACAGCACTTCTTACCCCCCTCTATGTTCTAGTCACACCCCTGCTCCCCGTGCTCACAGCATCCCACCTCCCATCTCTGTGTCCTGGCAGGGGCAGCATCTCCTCTAGACTTGGAATGTGCTCCCTGCTTGAAGTCCTTAGAATTCCCAGCTTCTTTCAAGGCTCTGGTCAGGGGCTACCTCCTTTCCCAAAATTCTGCTTATCCTCATTTTCTCTATTTGCTAGTGCTCTTCCCTTTACAAATTTTGTTGTTGTTGAGTCATTTCTGTTGTGTCTGACTTTTTATGATCCCATTTGGGGTTCTCTTGGCAAAGCTGCTGGAGTGGTTTGCCATTTCCTTCTCCAGCTCATTTTACAAGTGAGGAAACTGAGGCAAACAGGGATAAGTGACTTGCTCAGCATCACACAGCTAGTATATAAGACCAGACTTGAACTTAGATGTTCCTGATTTCAGCCCTGTGCTTTATCAACTTAGTAGCCATTTATCTTCCCCTCCCTTTAGAACTTACATTTTATTTAATTTGCATGCATTTTAAATTTCCTAGTGTATATGCACATTGTTTCCCTGGTTAGAATTAAGGGCAGGGGATATTTTGTCTTTTCATCTCTAGTGCCTAACCCAATCTCTAAAGCCTTTTGAAATGACAAATGAATGAATGAATGAGTGAATGGAAGGAGTATTCCTCTGGTGAAATCATTGGTTTAGGGGTGGCCAGGTAGCACAGCGAGTAAGAGCACCGGCTCCAGTGTTGAGAAGACCTGGAGATCGAATCCCGGGCTCAGACACTTAGCACCCACCCAGAAACACCTGGCCATGTAACCTTGAGCAAGTTACTTAACCCCGATTGCTTAGGGGCTGCCAGGTGGCTCAGTGAGCACCGGCTCCAGTGTCGGGATGACCTGGATCAAATCTGGGCTCAGATACTCAGCACCACACCCAGAAATAATAACTGGCTGTGTAACCTTGAGCAAGTTACTTAACCCCAATTGCTTTAAAAAAAAAAAAAAGAAATCATTGGTTTACCAGAGCTATCAGGCTGTTTGGCAATATGTCTCTTGATTTCAGTCTATTAGACAAAGATATGCCAACCTTTACAAATCTCCTGGCCTGTGAGTGAAGATCATGGAAAGGGGGATGAGCAATATTATAACAATAGTCCATATTTCTATAGCTCCTTACAATTTACAAAGCAATTTCCTCATAGCACCTCTATGAGATGTTTAACAGGAGTATAACATTTGAGTCTGAGATTCTCATGACGTGAAGGATTTGAATACATTGAAGGATTTTCTCATTCTCTTGGCTAATAGTCCTCACTCAGGAAATTTAGGAAATATATGCATGTATTTCCCAGTATATTGTGATTGACTTGTAATTACACAATTCACAATATTACAAAAGAAAGCAAGAATGAGAAAACTGTCAAGTTCTTCCAGAGGGCAACCATTAGCAACCAAGATCTCTGTGAATTCCCAGTCACTTGGAAATCCCCTCCAAATCTGGCCTTTGCCTTCTCTGAAGGGAGTAGAATGGCTTTCTTTTTCTTTGTAACTTTCTGCTGTTTCTCATGGTTTTCCCCTGTTCAATCTTATAACAGGCAAGACAAGGACGAGTCTTTAGTGTTCTGGAAGTTTCTGTTACTCTCTCTCCTATTCAAGAGGAAGGCAAAACTATCCATTTTCTGTTCCTCCCTTTCTGCATCTTTTTCTTCTATTTTAGTCGCAACTAGCCATCAGTCCCACTATTTGTTTTCTTAAATTATTAAGTGGGAGAAGAAAATGAGGGATATTCACAGCAATACCTACATCCCTCCTCCTCCATCCCTACCCCATGCTGCAAATTAAACACAAAGCCATGAAGAATACAAAATACTTTTGTATGTCATGCAGTAAGTACATCATGGCATGAGCAATAAATTAGTACATGATAAATTCTCCATGCCCCATATCAGTTGTTTACCAGTCTCTCAGAATGAACTATGCTATGTGGGTGCTGTGTGGGGGATGTCCTTGTTCCCTCCCTCATAGATATTTTTTTAGCCTAGATGTAGGTTAATTTGGGGCAGCTATACTGGTCCTGGGGTCAGGAAGACTCATCTTCCTGAGTTCAAATCTAGCCTCAAATGCTTAGTTGTGTGACCCTGCCCAAGTCACTTAACCCTATTTGCCACAGTTCCTCATCTGTAAAATAAGTAGAGAAAGAAATGGCAAACCACTGCAGTATCTCTACCAAGAAAACTCCAAATGGGGTCACAAAGAGTTGGACACGACTGAACAACAACATTAGGTAACCAATCTGGGTATTTCTGCTGTGCTTTGTTGTCCTTTTGGGGTTTTAAAAATCTATTATCTATTGGATGATAACTGCTGTGGGCACATTGCAAAGCATAAGAGACTAAGGAATAATGTTAATAATCATAATTATAAGTAATAGCTAACATTTATACGCACTACATATCAGGCAGGGTACTAAACACTTCAGTGTTAATCTCATTTGATCCTCATAACAACCTTGGGAGGTAGATTCTATTATTATCTCCATTTTACAGATGAGGAAACTGAGGCAAACAGAGGTTAAATATCTTGCAGTGTCATACAGTTGGTAAATGTCTGAGACTGGACTTGTTAAAATTAGCTTCTCTTTCAGGTGGTCCTTAAGGCCTTCCATCTTATAGAAGGCAATGAAAAAAAATTGTACATGATATGAATTCTTTAACATTTCTTGTCTAACTAATTGCCCTCACTCTCTGTAGAGACATTGGCAGAGCTTGAAGATAGATTTAAAAACAATTATGTGTGGGGTCTGCATTTCAGTAGAATGTAAGCTACTTTGGGGTCAAGGACTATTTCATTTGTGCCCCTAATACCTAATATCATGTAGGTACTTAATAAATACAGATTGAATAGTTTCCTGAATACCCCCTCTACACCATTCCTTCAGTGAAAACACTAATGATGCTGAGTCACTTCCTAAGATGCTCTTTTGGCTCCGTGGGGACTGGAGAGGCTCCAAAATAAAACTTCTCAAAAACTTTTGAAGTTGATCAAGATTGGGGGAAAGGGAGCAATATTGAAGTAGGGGTGGTTTCATGGTTAGTTTCAGGGAAACTCTATGTTCTAGAGACATTGCCTTTTAACCTGGAAATAACTATAACTAGCATTAATACAGTAGTTTAAGCTTTGCAAAGTGATTTACAAAAATTATCTTATCACAATACTAAGATGAAACTGAGACTGAGAGAGGACAAGTGACTTGTCTAGGGTGACACAGCTAGTACGTGTCTGCAAAGGAAGGAAACAACTATTGTAATGTAGAAATCCATAGAGAACAAATCATTAACCAGGGGACCTCTTTCATCTATCTCCTTCTTCCCTGTTTCCTGACACCTGTTCAGTAAACTCTGGATTTTTTTCTTTTTCCTTTTTTTGTTACATTAAAACATATTTATGGACTAAAATAAGCATTTCTATAACATAGTACAATGAAAAAGATGATTGCACACGAAACTGCAAATCTACTACATACAACTCGTTGTTCCTTTCAATTATACATCAAAATTTTTATATTTCTTTTTTTCTCCTAGAGATGGCTATCATTAGACAAAACAGGCACACACACACATTACATACACATACCCCAATACACATACCCACAAACACACATCCCCTCCACCCCTTAAGGTTTTGATCACTGCTTAGATAAAACAAATTCAGTCCACATATATCCATCCTGACCACATTGATGATAACCAGCCTTTCCTACTAGGCCCCCTCAGTATAGTTCCAGTGGCTGACCTCCTTGAACTCTGAGCTTGATCCTCCCCAATTCAAACCCAAGTGGAAAATTATACAGCATCCTGGAAGGTGACCTTCAAGGCCCGAGCTTGTTTTGTGACATCATTCTTCATACTGGTTATTAATACCAGGACTGGTGTTAGGGAGCCTGTTTAACCAATGCCCATTTCTTCTAAACTGCTTGTCTTTTTCCTTCTGAATAAATTTTATTAATTGCAAGCTACGGGGAGGCTGGTTTTGCTTTTCAGGCAATCTCAGCTGTTACATGGTTCATGATTACTGTGCCTTCAAGCATCACTTTCAGCTGTACTTTTTTTTTTAACCTGTGTGCAGCTGGAAACTTTTCCACTCTCCCTTTGTCTTGTAGCTGGAAACTTGACATGAAGGTCCTTATCACTCTCCACACTGCCAGAGTGATTATTTAGTGATCTCAAGCTTTCATGTCCTGTAACAGATGGGCTTTCCATTTTTAATACACACTCAATATATCAACAGCAGTTGCCTTCTCTGTCCTCTGTCCAATGACTGTCACTTGGCATATGGCAGCCAGGGTTCAAATTTCTCCTCTCTTGCAAAGGCACAAGTATTTCCTGACAATATTGAAACCTCCCACAGAGTATTCACTCAAGAAATAGTACAGTGTCTGAAGTAGGGTTTATGATAATATTTTTAATTAAAAAAATTTTTTTTTAAATTAGTGATCAAGACACGTGAACATTTCAACATACAAAGAACAATGACTGGCACACAGTAGGAACTTAATAATTGCTTGTTGACTTGACAAAGAACAGAAAAAGAGAATTTCTTATGAAACTGAACATATAAAGTTTGAGGTTTTTCAAAAGTGTATAATAAATTTAACATGGTAGTAATAAACTTTACTGCTTGTCTGGATCTCTTTATAAAGTTCCTTCTGCTCTCTTCTGTGTGGTTTTAAGATGTTTCATTGATGTTCTTTTCTTTGTTTTTTTTCCTTTTTGATCACTTCCCAAGTATTGACTTATCTGGGTATTTCTCTAGGCAAGGTTTGTTATTTGCAAGGTTTTTATTACCTCAAGAATCTCCCACAGTGCATTGTCCTTCCTCCTTCTGTGGTTTCACACTATTTGTTTTTGTCTTTACAACTCTTGTGCTTAGCACAATACTTGGCCCAGAGTAGGCATGTAATAAGGGCAGCTAGGAGGCACAGTGCTGGGCCTGGAGTCAGGATGGCTTATTTTTTTGAGTTCAATTCTAACCTCAGATACTTACTAGCTGTGTGACCCTGGACAAGTCACTTCACCCTGTTTTCCTTAGTTTCCTCATCTGTAAAATGAGTTGGTGAAAGAAATGGAAAACCATTCTACTATCATTGCCAAGAAAACTCCTGACAGGGTCATGAAGAGTTAGACACGATTGAAAACAACCGAACAACAACAAAAAAGCCTGCAATAAATGTTTACTAACTACATTATGCCTGTCAATTGAGTCCAAAGCTGCTTATGGGGAATTTATTTTAAATATATTATTATTAATAACTTTTGGTTTTGTATCACTTAAACTTATCCCTGTATCTTTTCTCCTCCTTCTTCCCAGAAAGCTACCCTTTATAACAAAGGTGCCCTTATTGCTTGGTGGAATTCCTCAAACCAACACTGATTTCTGTCTTACATGAATTATGCACCAACCCTCTAACAATCTTGAAGCCATTTCCATAGTTATTCTCATAATAATTAATAATATAATGAAGGACACATGAAGAAAGACACCATCTGCATCCAAAGAAAGAATTGAAAAATATGTATAGAATATGTATAGAAGTATGTATAGAATAATTTTACATGTAGGTAATTTTATATATTATTTATATATGTAGGTAATATTTATATATTATTAAATATGTTTATGTAATATATAATAATTTTACAAATATATATATACATATATATATATACCTATTTGTATCTAATGGTGGCCATCTCTAGGGGGGGAGGTAGGGAAGAAAAAAAAGAATTGTTGTATATTTAAATGGAATAGCAACTTGTATATAGTAGATTTTCAGTTTCATGTTCAATCATCTTTTTATTATAATATGTTGAGGAAATGTTTGTTTTATTCCATAAATTAAAAAGAAAATAAAAATTTTAAAATTAATAATAAAATTATAAATTTATAAAATAATATTGCCTATGGGCAATAGGTTGTGTTCGTGCTTGCAGGCTAAGCAACTGCATAGTTGTGATTATTCTGAGAAGGAAGACCTTCAAATTTGTTTTTTAATTGTTTGGGATAGTATGGTACATACAGACTCTGGGCTCACCTTCCCAACCCACATCCAGCTCAAAGGAACTGAAAAGACCTTAGCCTAAAAGGGCCAGGTTCTCCCATTGCATCCTGGGCCATCTTCAGTCATCCTGATGAATGTCTGGCAACTGGACCCAGACGGCTCTGTAGGAAAAAGTGAGGCTGGTGATCTTGCACAACTGCCTCCCCTTCCCCAGTCAAAGTCAATTGTAAGTCATGTCATCATTTCCCTGATGTCATGGTCCTTTTCGAGAGTGCAGGACAAACACAACAACAACAACTGTATCCCTTAAAGTTCTAGGAGTCATCTTGAGGAATTGGGGGTGTCTTTTACTAATGCTATTGCTCATGAGCCCCCAATTGGTGTTTTCCTCCCCCTATCAATTTATCACTTACTTCAGTATCAGCAAATCAATGATTAGGTGCCCAATACCAATTTAACTGATTAACATCAATTAGCGTTTACAAAAGGATATTTACTGAAAAGATATCATAGGAACCAAAGTGCCCAAATATCAGTCTGCACTGGCACACATTGTCCTGTACCACCTCATTCTTTGGGGAGAATGGACTCAGTCTTACAAGGCTAACAAAATATTTGTCCCACCAGGTTCACATCTGGGTTAACTGAAAAGCTAAGAGACAAATCACTCCCTCGTTTTCAGGACATGCTATCTCAACTATTAGTCAATCCACTACTAGGGTGGGTCAATCAGGTCACTCCTCAGGGCTGAACTGACCCACTGGGCCCAGTTACTTCAGCTATGGCAGACTCTGCTATGGACTCCAACTGCTGGACCTCTGATGCTTCTCCTGGTTCTTCTGATCCTCCCAAACTTTGGAGGACATCTGTCTCTTATAACCGTCTACTGAAGATCAAGAAGAATAAAGACAATAGAGAGAAAATAAACTACCACATGACAACTAGGTGAGACAGTTGTTTTTTTTATCAGTACAAAGTAAACTGACAGAAAATAGTCATGGGATAGATAATGGCACATGTTTTGCAATAGAGCCAGGCCCTACATTATGCAAGTCTGGAAGTGGGCTCATCACCTCCATGTGGTTATAAGGCATACGCCAAGGACTATGCCCTTATTGGTCTGTTCCCATCCTCCCCCAACCCCTTGACTATGATAGGATCCAATCTGGAAAGAATACATCTTGGGTTCAAAGCCATTATCCAATAAGCAGAGGAGCATATGGATAGGAAACTAGCTGGGAAACCAGAAAAACCTAGGTTTAAGTCCTACCTCTTGCACACATGGCTGACTGAATGACCCTGGTCCAGTTACAGCCTCCTACTCCTGTAGGCAATTCTCTAAGATTAAATATTACAGAGAAGGTATTGATTTGCGTTGGAGGAGGGAGTTTCTTCATCCTTGAGTGACCCATGTCAATGAAATCACAGGTGTAGTCCCTATCAAATGTTTGACCATTAGGTTCTCCAATAAATGAATGCTGATGAGTCATCCTTGTTCTGAAGAGTCCCAGAATAACCCCTGCTATTCTCATTATTGATTCTGGATGATAAGAAAATGATTAGATGATGGGCCAAATCTAACTAGGCTAAGTTTAAAAAGAATAGATGATAAGTCCTTTACTAAAGTTAAAAAAAATCAACCTACATGAGCAAAGTATGGGACAAAAATGAGGTGGGATGAAGATAAAAATCCCATTGTACTCTCTGCTAGCCAGACTACATCTATCCTCTTATGTTCTATTCTTGGTCATATGTTTTAAGAGGAACGTTAAAAACTGGAATACATTCAGAGGATGATCAGGCCAATGAAGGGACTTGAAACCATGACACATGAGTACTCTGTTGGTCGAAAGAACTATGATGTTCTGCCTGGAGCAGAAAAACTTTGCCAGGGTGAGATTAACTATGAAGGGAGATGATGATAGTTGTTTTCAAGTATTTGAAGGGCTTTAATTTGCAAGAGGGATTAGGCTTGTTTAGTATAGCTTCAAAGGGAAAAAGAAAGACCAATTAATGAAATTTGCATGGAGGTGGATATTTGGCTTAATATGGAATAATTTTCTAATAATTATACCTGTTTAAAAGTGCAATGAGCTTTCTGATGAGATAGGGAGCCCTTAGTCACTAGAGGTATTCAAGCTGAGACTTGATAACCACGAGTCTGGGGTATTACCGAGAGACTTAAGTGCATCAAAGAGGAACGTTGGGCAAAATGACCTTTAAGGTTCTATTCAACTGAATGAATGTGCATATTATTGTACTTGGCACTGAACGATGCATGGGACATGGACCTGGAACTCAAGAAATTTTTAATTCTCATTGGGGATAATATAAATGGATGTGTAAAACCTCTTGGAAAGAAAACAAGCATGCAAGAAACAATTAGATAACAATACAGAATAGAATTAGGAGCACTCAGGAAAGGTTTTATAGGAATTTAGAGAGAAGAATGACACCAAGAGCTGCAATTTTTGAGGAATGTTATTTGCAGCCATTTGGACTCATGTTGGGTCTCAATAGATTGAGGGTTTGGCTAGGCAGAAGGGAAGCAAGAGGTCATTCAGTTCTTGTTGTTCAGTTGTGTCTGACTCTTCATGACCCCTTTTTGGGGTTTTCTTGGTGAATATACTACAGTGGGTTTGACATTTTCTTCTTTAGATCATTTTACAGATGAGGAAACTGAGACCAGGGATAAGTGACTTGCCAGGGTCACAAAGTAAGTGTCTGAGGCCAGATGTGAACTCAGGAAGATGAGTCTTCCAGATTCCTATCCCAGTGCTCTATCTATTTCACTACCTACCTCCTCTGGAAAGAAAACAAGCTTGGTTAAAAGTGAAGAGTGCTTGGTTATTTGCTATATTGCCAAATGGAAATATTAGGGACTAGTAAAATCTTAGTAAGAATACAACATAAAATCATATTGCCTTAATTCTCAATGACTATCTATGGTTGTCTTCTGTTATGTTACTGATTATTAGCTTAATGCTGAGTTTCTAACCTTGCTAGGAAATATGTAATCTTCAGTTCTGGAGAACATACCAGACAGTCAATGTTTCAAATATGCTGGATGTTTTGTTAAGTGGAAGTATTAAATCACATTATTCTTAGCTGTCCTATGAAACTTCAAAATACAGAAAAGAAGTTAGGCCTTCAAACATTTTTATGCACATTTGCTAATGTTAGCAGTTTGACTTCATCAGTGAAAATTCATTTTCTTTACCCAGGTTGACATCTCTAAACTGTAATTCTGTTCCTAAAGATGGTCCAAATTGTTGTTAAATTATACAATCAAATGTGATAATGTATGCAAAGTACTATATAACTAAAATTTAAGTCTTAAAATGTGATATAAATGGTAGTTCTTATTGCAATTAACAGACAAATATGCAAAGGGTCTTTGATTTCATCAGCATAAGGAACCCCCCCCCCCACCTTTAGATATCATCTCATCTATGCTTTAGCAAAGAAGTCCAAGGGAGTTCCTCAGGGCCTATAGAAATTACATGATTTGCCCAGAATCACACAGATGATTAGTCATCTCAGATGTAGTAAGCGTTGGAGGCAGGATTTGAATCTGCTCTCTATCCCCCATACCATGCCTTCTGCTTTACTATTATTGCTATAACATTTTTAGCTTACATTTAACTATGGTGGGCAGCTAGGTGGTGTAGTGGAAAGAATGTTGGTCCTGGAGTCGGGAAGACCTGAGTTCAACTCCATCCTCAGAAACTACTGTGTGAGCCTGGGCAAGTCACTTAACCCTGTCTGCCTCAGTTTCTTCATCTGTAAAATGTGTTGGAGAAGGAAATGGCAAACCACTCCAGTATCTTTGCCAAGAAAATCCCAAATGGGATAATGAAGAGTTGGACAATACTGAACAATAAATAACAACATTAACTATTATAAAGTGATATAAGGCCTGAGGTTGTAGGGGGGCTAGGAATGGGAAGGGGGAATATTTAGCACCTTTTGGACCTGGGTTTAAATCCTGCCTCTAATATTTATTACATATGTGATCTTGGGCCTTTACCTTATTCTGGGCCTCATATAAGTTTCTTTTTTTTTTTTGGAAGGGGGAATGTAGGGCAATTGGGATTAAGTGACTTGCCTAAGGTCACATGGTTAGTTTTGTGTTAAGTGTCTGAGATTGGATTTGAACTAAGGTCCTCCAGACTCTAGGATGGGTGCTCTATTCACTGTGCCACCTAGCCGCACCTTCATATAAGTTTCTTTAAATCAAGGGGATTAGACTAGATGGTCTCTAAAGTCCTTTCTAGCTACATATCCAAGATTATATGATTCTAGAACTATATCTTACCCTTGACAAGAGGTAGGAGATGCACAGTGCAAGAAGCAGTACAGGAACTTCAATTTCTGTGAGCCGTGTGTTGTGTTATGTTTAGTCATTTTAGTTGAGTCCAACTCTTCCTGACCCTATTTGAGATTTTCTCTGCAGAGATACTAGAATTGTTTTGCCATTTCCTTCTCCAGTTCATTTTATAGACTAGGAAATGAAGGCCAACAGGATGAAGTGACTTTCCCAGAGTCACACAGCTAATGAGTGTCTGAGGCCGGATTTGAACTAAGGAAGATGAGTCTTCCTGACTCTAGGCCCAGCTCTCTATCCACTGCTTCACCTATGGCCCTAAGGAATGGGTGGAGGTGGGGTGGGGGAGAGACAGTGCACTTCTGGGAAGGGAATGAAGAATGGAGTTCTCTATTAGAGTTTGAGCCATGAACAAGGAAAGATAGCAAAGAGATGACTGTGGCCAGGTGGATAAGCAGAGCTTTGTCAGACTAGGAACTGAGTACCTGTCAGGGTCAAGAGAAACAAGAAGAGATGAGCAGGAGCAGTTTTCAAGCGGTGATGCCCATTCTCTTTTCACTCCAATCTTCAAGCCCTTTCTTCTCCCTTCCCTCCCCCAACCTCCCCATTCTAGAGTCATGAGTCTCTGAGGAGTTTGTTTCCAAAACTCTTTTTTTGATGGGAAGAGGGAAGGGTGTGGGTGATGATGAGATGAATGAGATTATTCTCATTTATCTACCCTTTCTTATGGGCTGCCCATGGCAATGGTCTGATGCATATTTATAATATTTCACACATCTACAGCGTATGTGCTGATAGTTGTTTCCCCTCTTCCTTTCATATTAATTTCTGTTCTGGTGAAATGTTTTACCATTTCGATGCTATTCTTTGTCTGGGTCTGTTATCATGGTGACCCACTGGACATATAGATTCAAGTTAATTTCTGGCATTCCAAGTTGTTATTTTCCCCAAAAGGTGTGGCAGAAAATGATCTGGAAAAATTAGCTACCCTTTACAATCCTGGTATTTGAACACAAGTCAGTGAATTTCTAGGATATGTGGTTTATCTCAGAGCTACGAAAATTAAGGTGCCTTTGGAATAAGAAGACTCTTAAATTCCATTTTTATGCATTACTTCTATGCAAAGGTTCTGGAAAATTCCAGGCTATTAATCTACCCTTTGGATTCACATGTCTTACACTTCCAAGCAGGAAATCTGTCCATAGATCATAAAGAAAGGAAAACCAAGCCCTATTTCAGCCATATGTACTGATTTTAGTGGTTCCAAGACTCACAATAAAGATCACAAGATTCATTAAATCGTGGTGGGATAGCTAAGAGAATTCTTCTCACTCTTCTGACTTGTCCAAGGTAAGTGAAGGAAAATTGCACAATTAACTGAGAAAGCATTTGCTTCTACTTGGATTATTCATTGCTACTTTAGCAACTGAAGATAAGCCATATAATTTTGCAATGTGGAATTTTTTTAGCTGTGTTGAGTCAGTGATAGGAAGTCAAACACATTTAAGAAGAATACTTCCAAGTTTTGAAAAGACAAGTAAAAAGTAAGATATACAAAGCAGAGGGTTCTGGGGCAGAATGAATGCCATCATGCCAACATAAATATGAAGACACAAGACATCTAGGGAATACAGTTCCCCCAGCCAAAATGACTGTAAGGATGCAAAAAGAGGGATGGAGTGGCATGGTTAATAAAATTAATCACTTCAACATTTTGCCTAATCAAGAAGTTCTTAACCTTTTTGTGTGTCCTGGACCCCTTGAACAGTCTAATGAAGCAGAAGGACCCCTTCTCAGAATGATGTTTTGTTACCTACATACTTAATTGAAAGAAATGCTAAATTTTAGTTAGAGGTTAGTAAAAAATGTAAATTTTTCCCCATTTGAGCTCATGAATCCCCTAAAATTTTCCCATGGTGTTTTACTATGGACTTGAGGTCTAGAGGCCTAGAGTCACCTCAATAACTTTTTCCTGACTATAACAGGACACAATTAGCAGACTCTCAGTGAGGAACTTTAAGCCAAAATTCAACTCTGTCTTTGTTAGCAAGCTCTGATTTTGTTAACAACTAGATGTATGACCTTGGGCAAGCTATGGCTCTGAGCTTCCTCAGTATCATTACTGACCTAGGAGATTTACTTTAACGATTCTCTTAAAAGTCTCCCCTTGAAGCATAGTTGTTGGGATGACTCATAGGAAGGTTTGCCTTAGTTTCCTTTTCCCATAACTGATCAAGATCAAAGCTTATCACACTGGATCTTGGACAGATTAGAGTGGTTGCAGATCAGAAACATACAGCTAGCGATGGGAGATTCATTCAGGTAGGATAGGGCTGTGGTTTCTGAGTAATCTAATTCAGCTTGTAAAATGATCCACACAAGGGAAGAGAAACCATGATTTCCAATGGAGTCAAACCAAGAAAATGAGTCTCAGAGCCTAGCAGGTTCACACAAGTGTGCAATGGTATTGCAACCACTTCTCCTAGGTTGGAGGCTGTCTGCTTTTTGTCTTGCTCTTTTGCATCCATGTCCAGCCAAGAATGGTAGGTACTTGTTGGCTTCCAGAAAGGGGCAAGTATCTCCAGGTAGGGGCCCATGTCTGTGGTCTATAACATTTCACATCTACAGAACTTTAAGGCTTAGAATTAAATCCAATCCAATTCAAAGCAATGATTAAGTCCCTATAGTCCTATGTGCTTAATGAAGTACTAGGCCTGGCGGTCAAAAGACAAAAAAGTTCAAAGTTTAAAAAAAGGTTAAAATGGTCCCTTCCCTCCCTTACATTTTACTCGCAGGAAACTGTTCTCATGACAACCCTATGAGGAAGCTAGTACAAATATGATCATCCTTATTTTAGACACAAAGAAGCTGATGTTCAGAAAGTTTGAATGTTTCATTTTATATCACATATTGATAGAAGAGGAGTGGCTAAGCTTCTTTGGAATGCTCTGCTAAGAAAGATCCACACAATTTTCTTTTGTTGTTATTGTTGTTTTTTGGTTGTATCTGACTCTTCATGATCCCATTTAGGGTTTTCTTGGTAAAGATACTGGAGTGGTTTGACATTTCCTTCTCTGGCTCATTTTACAGATGAGTAAATTGAGGCAAACAGGGTTAAGTGACTTGCCCAGGGTCACACAGCTAGTAAGTGTCTTTTATCAGCCTCTTAGTACTGAGTCATGAAGGTGCTACTACACTAGCCTACACTGACCAAGGAGAAAATACTAGATCTTACTCTTCAAGAGACTCACATGAATGACCCAAAATTTGTTGAATGAATTCTTTCCACAGAAACTATTTGTCATGTGGAAATTGCTAATAGAATCAGGGATAGAGTAAAGGGACCAAAAAGATGTCCCCAAGAATTATGACATGTCACTAATTACTTTTCCCCCTGTATCAAATGGGCAATTTTGACAATCTCTAAAATTTCAGTAAATCACTAAACTCTAAAATTTTCCCCAAATCAGTTAATACTTCAATAAATCAATATACCTCTCACAAAAGAAATGTACCATTTCTTTTTAATTCTTTCTATTTTCTTCTTAATACCTTCCTCAATGTTACAGTCTCTGTTTTTAATAATCAACTTTATAAAAAACAGTCCATTAATAGGAAGGTTTTTTTGTAAAACTGTATGTCAATCTGAGAACAGGGCACAGGGCTCAAAGTACCATGCTTGTAATAGCCCTGTGGTACATAACACATCTGTGAGTTGTCTTGTTGAGGTAAGAGACTATTTAGATAAGTTGTCAGCCCACACAAGGAAATATCTTAAATCAATGCCTTTTCACATGCAATCACACATGGGCTAATTTATCTGCAGCCCTGTTCTGCCCTGCCAGTCCAAAATGAGAATTTCTGGAATTGGAAGCTTGGAAGCGGGACTGATTAATGGAGCAATTTTCATTGGTCAGAGGACAGCAAAACTGGTTTATGGTAATTATTTTCTTGAACTTATTTGGGTTCTCCTGAGGAAGACTGAAAGAAAGAAATATAAAATTCCAGATCCACTCTGCACAACTAAGGAGGTCAAAAGTAAGAACTTTTGGGGGGTATTCATGAGTACTGGTGTGCTCCTCAGGTCAATGTAAAGTCACTGACTAGGGGACAGCTAGGTGAGGCAGTTGATAGAGTGCCAGAACTAGAGTGAGAAAGACCTAAGTTTAAATCCAGCCTCAGATACTTGCTAGTTGTGTGAACCTGGGCAAGTCACTTAACCCTATTTGCTTCAGTTTCCTCATCTGTAAAATGAGCTGGAGAAGGAAATGGCAAACTATTTTAGTATCTTTGCCAAAAACCACCTAAAGGAGTCACAAAGAGTTAGATTTGACTGAACAACAACAACAGGGATTCTGAGAGATGGTAATGATGAGGGATTACATTCAAAGCATAGAGGTCTTCCATCACAAAGGCCTAGAGAAGGTAGTAAGGAACCAGCAGAGTTTGCTGAGTAATGGAGTGATATGGTCAGACACACGTTTTAAGGAAGATCACTTTGGCATCCTATGTGGAAGATGGATTGGAATGGGGAAGAGACTTGAGATAAGCAAACCAACTAGAAGGTTATTGCAGTAGTCTAGGAAAGGCCTGTACTAGGTAATGTATCTATGTGAGAAGAGAGAAGGGAATAAACTGAAAAGATGTTGTAGAGGTAGATACAACTGGCAGCTGACTGGATATGATGAATGAGTGGAGTAAAGAAAAATGATGCGTGAGAGTGAAGAATACTGACTGAGACTGAGGTTACAAACCTGACTGATCTGAAGGATGGTGGTGGCCTTCAGGGTAACAGGAAAGTTTGAAAGAGAAATAGATTCTGAAGAAAAGATAATAAACTCTTTTTGGGGGACAAGATCACTATATATATGTGTATATATGTATATATACATGTACACATATATGTATGTATGTGTATATATGTACACATATATGTGTGTATATAAATACACATATAAGCTCAAATATGGAAATAATACAACCAATGATCATAGATAATCATTTCAAATTTTAACTATTAAATTTAAATTTAATTTTTGCTTATTATCATAAAAGACACCATGAAAACTAATAAATGGAAATATCTTGAAAATATAGATAGCCTTCAGATTATCTAGTTGGAAATGTCCAGTAGGAAGTTCATGATGCAGGAATGAAGCTCAGGAGAGGAACCAAGAAAGATTATATAGCTCTGGAAGTCATCAGATTGAAGGTAATCATTAAGCTCATGTAAGATGATAACAGCAGAGAGAGAAGAGATGAAGGCCTAGGACAGAGCCTTGGTTACACCCATGGTTTGAAATGAATTGTATCTCTCAGAAACTTATTTTCCACACATGGAAAAATGAGGGAGTTTGGGTTATATGGTAATGATCATTTCTGAACTTAGCTAGGTTGGTCCTCAGACAAATCTGTCGTGAAGTCCACACATAAAGTCTTTTCAGCTTGTCAGCATCTTTTAGAACTTGTGCAATATTGGTATCACTTTGAGATCCCAGAGTTCCCTCCATTCCAAAATGAGACATGGGAAGAGAACATTAATGGAGAAAAGAAGTCATAATGGATTCAATAGAGCTAAACTATATACATCCCTACACAGGAAAGATGATACTTGTAATTCTTAAAAATTGTATTACTAATAAAACAGCTAGAAGGAATATACATAGACAGAGGGTAGGAGTATAAGGTGAATTTGAGGGAATGACAAAAAAATAAGGGATGAGAAAGAGGGGTACAATGGGTGCAGAAGGAAGGGAAAGGTAGAATGGGGTAAATTATTTCACATGAAGAAGCATGAAAGACAGTAGAGCAGTGAGAGTTGCTTGAACCCTGCTTTCATCAATATTGGCTCAAAGAGGGAATTATATACACAACCAGTTGAATATAGAAATCTATCTTATCCAACAGGAAAGTAGGAGGGGAGGAGATCAAGTAAGGGGGAAGGGTGAGGACTGAGAAGAGAGGGCAGATAGGGGAGATGGTAGACAGAATCAAAATGCTGGTAAGGGGAAAAGGGTGAAAGGAGAGAGAGGATACACAGGAGAAAGAATAGGATAGAGGGAAATACACAGGTAGTAATCATAACTGTGAGTGTGAATGGGATGAACTCTCCCATAAAATGGAAACAGCAGAGTGGATCAAGAACTCAAATCCTATGATATGTTGTTTATAAGAAACACACCTGAAGCAGAGAGACATACACAGAGTAAAGGTAAGGGGCTAGAGCAGAATCTGTTATGTTTCATCTGAAGTAAAAAACCAGGGGTAGCCATCCTGATTTTAGACAAAGTAAAAGTAAAAATAGACCTAATTAAAAGAGATAACGAAAGAAACTGCATCTTGCTAAAAGGTACCATTGACAGTGAAGCAATATCAATACTAAAATATATTCACGAAGAGGTACAGCATCCAAATCCTTAAAGGAGTAGTTAAGTGACTTACAAGAAGATATAGACAGTGAAACTATATTACTGGGTGCAGCAACAAGCACCCTAGCATACCCAGGATGGTTTCTAGCACAGGTTCTTTGATCTGCTTTTCTAAAGGAAAGCAGCTCAAAAAGGGTTAACAATCTTGCTTTAATCAAACATATGTCATTTACCTAGTTCAGGGGAAAAAAATCACCATCCTGAACTTCAGATAAAACAAACAGAAGTTACAAGCAGACAAAAAAATACAGAGAAACAAGCCAAAAGACAGGGATTCCAGCTGTCTGACCATTACATCCATACCTAGTTAGTTACCAGAGAGAGAGAGAGAGCACCAACATATAGGATTTCAAAGCCGGGGAGGCTCAATGGCTGCCCATCTGCTCTCATCTGGCCAAATCACACAACTCTTCCTATGAGTGAGCCCCAAAGCAAAACCTCACATGAGGGTATATATAGCCTTCTCCAGGGTCAGAAAATATCACAACCCTCATGACCCACTGCCCAATCACAAAGTAACAAGGTGTAGGCATTTCTAAAAAAACAAGCCTCCCACCACAGGCTCCATGCAACCATATTCAGCCTATTATGGTGCAGAGTATATTTTCAAATTGGGGAAGGTGCTCAAATTCACTTACGCCTATCAAGAGGCAGGGAAGATCTTCAAATTCCTGTTATCATTACAGTGGAGGGCCTCTACTGTCCCCTCTCAGAACTCAATAAATCCAACTAAATAGACTATTAGAAAAATTACATGACAGACTTTTGGAGAAAACTGAATGGGAACAGAAAGGAATATGCCTTTTTCTCAGCAGCACATGGCACCTACACAAAAACTGACCATGTTATATGGTATAAAACCCTCAAAATCAAATGTAAAAAGGCAGAAGTATTAAATGTATTCTTTTTGGATCATAATGCAACAAAATTACTTTCAACAAAGGGCAGTGGAAGTATAGATTAAAAATTAATTGGAAATGAAATAATCTAATCCTAAAGAATAAGTGGATTGAAGAATAGATCATAGAAATAATCAATAATTTCATTAAAGAAAATTACAACAATGAGACAACATATCAAAATTTATTACATGCAGCCAAGGTGGTACTTACACGGAAATTCATTTTTATAAATTCTTACATCAACACAAGGGGAAAAGAACAAATCAATTAATTTGGCATGCATCTAAAAAAGACTAGAAAAAGAACAAATTAAAAATTCTCAATTGAACACTTAATTGGAAATTCTGAAAATCAAAGGCGAGATTAATAAAATTGAAAGTAAACAACCAAAACAAAACAAAAACTATTGTGCTAATAAATAAACCTAGGAGCTAGTTTTATTAAAAAAAAACACCACAACAATAAGACAGATAAGCCATTGATTAATTTGATTTAAAAAAAGAAAGAAGAAAACCAAATATCCAGTTTCAAACATGAAAAGTGTGAAATTACCACCAATGAAGACAAAAATAAAGAAATCACTAGGGGATATTTTACCCAATTATATGCCAATAAATCTGACAATCTGAGCAAAATTGAAATGAAAATACAAATTACCTAGATTGGCAGATCAGGAAATAGAATGCTTAAATAACCCCATCTTAAAAAAAAAATGTTGAAGAAGCCATTAATGAACCCCCAAGTTAAAAATACCCAGCATCAGAGGGGTTCACAAGTGAATTCTACCAAAGTGAAATTCACTAGAGGCTCATCACTCCTTGAGGAACA
The DNA here is from genome assembly GCF_028583685.1 of Petaurus breviceps papuanus. NCBI lineage: Eukaryota > Metazoa > Chordata > Mammalia > Diprotodontia > Petauridae > Petaurus > Petaurus breviceps. Next base: position 1,437,119 of record NW_027187315.1, read on the forward strand.
ATTATTCCAATACTATATAAACTATCAGGGAAAACAGGCAAAGAAGGAATCATACCAAACTCCTTTTATGATGCAAATATTGTACTGGTACCGAAACCAGGAAGAGCTAAAACAGAGAAAGAAAATTATAGATCAATTTCCCTAATAAATATTGATGCAAAATTTTGAACAAAATATGAGCAAGGCAATTACAGAAATATGTTACAAGGGTTATGCACTAATGACCAGGTAGGATTTATACCAGGAATGCAAGGTTGGCTCAATATTAGGAAAACTGTCAACATAATTAACCATATCAATAATAAAGCCAACAGAAATCATATGATTATCTCAATAGATGCTTAAAAAGCTTTTTGACAAAATACTGTGCCCCTTATTATTAAAAATGCTAGAGAGCATAGGAATAAATGGAGTGGTCTTTAAAATGATAAGTACTATCAATCAAAAACCATCAGCAAGCATTATCTATAATGACGATAAGCTAGAAGTCTTCCCAGTAAGATTAGGGCTGAAATAATGATGCCCATTATCACCACTACTATTTAATACAGTACTAGAAATGTTAGTATATCAATAAGAGAAGAAAAATAAATTGAAGGCATTAGAAGAGGCAATGAGGAAACAAAAGCATCACTCTTTACAGATGATCTGATATACTTAGAGAATCAACTAAAATTACTTGAAATAATTAACAACTTTAGCAAAGTGGCAGGATATAAAATAAATCCACACAAATCATTAACATTTCTTTGTATCCCAATAAAGCCCAGAAGCAAGAAAAAATACAGTACAAATTAAAACTCTGAGATATTACCATATACTTATCAGATTGGCTAATATAACAAAAAAGAAAGATGATAAATGTTGGAGAGGATGTGGCAAAATTGGGACACTGATGCACTTTTGGTAGAATTGTAAATTGATCTAATCATTCTGGAGAGCAATTTGGAACTACAACCAAACTTTGTATATGCCCTTTGATCCAGCAATACCACTATTCCAAAGATATCATAAAAAAGGGAAAAGGACATACATGTGCAAAAATATTTATAGCAGCCCTTTTCATGGTGACAAAATATTGGAAATTGAGGGGATATGCATCAGTTGGGGAATGACTTAACAATCTGTGGTATATGGATATAATGGAATACTTTTGTGCAATAAGAAATGATGAACAGGCAGACTTCAAAAAAGCCTGGAAAGACTTATACAAACTGACACAAAGTGAAATGAGCAAAACCAGGAAAAGACTGTACACAGTATCTGCAACATTGTGTGATGATTAACTATGAATGACTCGGCTCTTAATGCTATCCATATCCATATAAAGAACTGATGGACTCTGAATGTGGATTGAAGCCTTTTTTGCACTTACTTTATTCTTTCTGGTGTTTTTTTTTTCCTTTTGACCTATTTATTCTTTCACAAACATCTCTAATCTGGAAATATTTTTACATGATAGCACATATGTAAACTATATAAAACTGCCTACCATTTTCAGAAGAGGGGAAAACATTTGGAACTCAAAATCTTATAAAAATGAATGCTAAAAATTTTCTTGCCATGTAACTGGGGAAAAATAAAATACTATTAAACTAATAAAAATTTTAAAAATAAAAATGGAAATACTTCAAGAATATTACAGACAAGATTTGAAATATTTTAGTAACTAAATTTAAATGTAATATTTGTTTATTTTGATGATAACAAATTGAAACATTTTGAAAACTTATATTGAGATTATGTTGGCAAAATAATTTTTTTCAGAGAAAATTTGATACTTTCAATAAGCAAAAAACAAACTCTTCCAAAGCCACGTTTTTGAAGTCAAAATAATTTCTTGCAATGTATAAGGTTGTTTATAATGTTTCTAAATGTAAAAACTTCATTCAATAGGAGAAATATTGGTACTATTGGCAGCTATTGATATAGTTAAAAGAACAAGGGAGAATCATTTACAAATCAACTTTGGTTTCTGCTTGTAGCTGATATGATGGAAAAGAGAACTTCCTACACATCTGAAGACCTTTGTGCACAATTATTTGAAATTAAGCTCTCTTCCTATTTTTGCATCAAATCGATGAAGCAATGGATATAGTTGGAAATACTCCTTTGGTTGCATTTACATAGTATGTTTTTGAACCTTATAGGTTGGGGGGACTTGTTTCTTTTCCAATCTGTAGGTGACATTGCAACATCAAAATAATTTCAATAAAATTGACAGAATTTTAATTAAAATGGTATAATATGGGAGAATTTTATTAGATTCTGAAGTGTCAGAATTCACTTGATGTTATGATGAAATTCAGGTCAAGCATTAGTTAAAATGTAATCCTCCTATGTAACTAGGACACATTGCATGCTTCACAGAAAATAATTTCTTTTGAGAAATAATGAATGAAGACTTGTATGTGGTTTTTCAACTTGGTACAATAGTAGAGGAGGAAAGAATGAGATATTTGGAAATGAAAATGATATAAAAACAAAAGATGAAAATACATTCTTTAAAACTTGAAAAGAAAAATGTTTCTTAAAGAATAATAAATTTTTATTTTTAAGAAGAAGTCAATTAAAAGGAAGATTTTCTTCAAAATTGTATGATAACATGAGAGCAGAGCATGGGACACTTCGATATTATTATGAAACATGCTGGCTTTCTGATGCAAAGTGTTTCAAAGGGTGGTTGCATTAATAGTAAAACAATTGCCACTATGTTTAATGATTAAAAAATAAAGATGAAGGAGTAGTGGGAAGGATAAATAATAAATGCCTTTGAATAAATTATTTTGTAGCAAAAATTTGCTTCTGAAATTTGTAGGGATCCCTTTTTTCCCATTTTCACAAGTAATTGATATAACAGAATTAATTGTTCTTTGAATGTTTGATAGAGTTCAATGGTCACTTTAGTTGTTCCTTGGTTTCTTTTTTTTTTCTTTGGGAGTTCCTTTATGGCTTGCTCAGTTTTTTTTTTCCCCTCTGAGATTGGGTTTTTTAAATTTTCTATTTCTTATTCTGTTAATCTGAGTATTTTATATTTTTGCAACTAGTCATCCATGTTCATTTATCAGTTTTGTTGGCGTATAATAAGCAAATTAGTTCATTATATTTATTTCATTTCTCCATTTGTTTTGAGGTTTTTCTTTTCCTTTTTGATATTGACAATTTGGTTTTCGTGTGTGTGTGTATTTTTACAACTATTAGGTTTTTTTTTTAATTCCAACTAATAGATTTTCAAAGTGTTCAATCGTAAGTTCCAATAAGACTATTTCTCTTACTGGAAATTCACTAGAGGCTTATCACTCCTTGAGCTTCTTGACCTGCACTAGTCTAGTGAAACATATTTTTGGCTCTAGATTATAGCGGATGTTTATATGAAGTGACCTGTGTCTGATATATTCAAAAGAAAATAACAACTGGCACTACATATCTAGAGGGTATATATACAGGCACACATACACACTATATATATATATATTTACGTGTAGTATTTGCTATATATACACACATGTAAATGTACATACATGCATACATGCATGCATGTGTATATATACACACACATAGTTGTTCGGTCGTTTTGGTCATGTTTGATGCTTCCTGACCCCATTGCATTTTCTTGGCAAAGATAATGGAGTGGTTTACCATTTCCTTCTCCAGTTCATTTTACAGATGAGGAAACTGAGGCAAACAGGGTTAAGTGACTTGCCCAGAGTCATGCAGCTAAGTGGGGCCAGATTTGAACTTAGAAAGATGAGTCTTCCTGACTCCAGGCCCAGCACTCTATCTGCTGTGCCACCTAGCTGCTATATGTGTATATGAATGTGCATGTGTGTATATGTGCATGTGCATTGGATGTACATATAAGCTTATGTGTAATAACTTTCTGTTTCTGGACTAATCAGTAAGAACATCAGCTATATCCTAGTAGGAACTGACCTCTTCACTCAGTATGCACAGTCATCTTATTTCAGGAAGCAGACAGCTAATACAGTCAATAAGATGCAATGTGAAAAATATTTCTCAGCATATGACTACCTTACCAAAATCCACTCTGATCAAGGTAGTGACTTTAACAGCAAATTATTTATGATATTGGTCTTAGAAAGAAGCAAAAAGTCTGTAGCATCTCATACTACCCTCCAGTGTTCGAGTCCTTCAACCGTATCCTGCTGCATGTGCTAGGGACCTTAAAGCCAGAGCATAAATCTCAGTGGAGTCAATATGTGGCATTTCTAAGGTACGATGCTGCTAAGTGGTATCACTGAGATTTACTCCATACTTGTTCATGCTGTTGGGGGTGGGGCTAGGGTAGTATTGGTGGGGGTGCCATGTTTTCCTGTTGCCTTGAAGAAAATAGGAAAGAAAGCAAGGCTTATAGTTAGTATTTATCTCACTTAAGAGATAGGATGAAGGAATCTTAGTATTTAGCCTTGGCTTCAACTCAGAAAAACTGATAGAAATGAGTGACGGCACAATGTCCTGGTTCAGGGATGGCTAACCTACAGCCTGAGTCCACATGTGGCCCTCTAGGTCCTCATATGGGGTCTTTTGACTGAAATCCAAACTTCACAGAACATATTTGTCCACACTTGAGGACCTAGAGGGCTACATGTGGCCTTGTGGCCACAGATTACCCACCCCTGAGCTAGTTCAATGCTAAGATCTCCACCCAGGTAACACACTTGTGTTAAGAAATGTTGGTGTACAGGGAATGTACAGGATGATATATTGATACAATTTACTTCATTGTCATAGGAAGATCAGGCAACTTGATTATTGTAATGGGAATGGGAATTTGAAGATCTTCCCCACCCCCTAATAGCATTGGCATTACAATTATTTACAAAATTACCCCAGAATTTAAGGTCAGAACCCCACAAAGACAATGAATCAAAACTACTTATTGCCTATTGGGGAAATGGCAAGACTTGCTGAAAAGCCGATGGAGAATTATGATGGGACATGAGCTAAGCAGAATATGAAAAGAAAAGGTCACCAACTCACCATGGAGAGACTGGCACCATGGAGAGACACCATGGAGACTTAGTAGCTTGGAAAATGCTTACTCTGAGGATGGAAAAATTGTATATTGGTACTTATTTAGGAATCAGGGAACTCAACTAAGTATATCCCAACCAGAGGGATCCCCTATGTAGAAAGAACTGAAGCCAGAAGCAATTTTTGCCCAACTTGGTACTCCAGTTGTGGGATGTTTTTAGGAATGGAGGGTACCCATAGGAAGCTCTAATAGTCAGCCTGATCCATCTATAACCTCAGTACTAGACCCACAGATCAGCAGGCCTATTGACATTGATAACTAGGCATCCATAAGCACAGGAGGGCATGGCAACAGTGCCAAGATCATTCAGTCAGAGAACAGAATGTTTATTCAAGAAAAATGAGATAGGTGGTTCCTTATGCAGCTAAATGAAAAGAATCAATGGATTTATGTTTCACCACGCTGTGTATTTTGCCTTTAAATATGTTTTATTAATATGAAATGTTGATATCTATGTGGTTTGTGAGGTTCTGCATTAAACTACTGATGTATATACATCGGTGACATATATTTTAACGTGCAGTATTATGGATATGCTATTAGGGCAAGTGAATTGGCAGGGTTTTTGAATGTGACATATAAATTTGGTTATTTGGAGTGCAACCCTATTGTGTGGAACCAGGTATTTGTTGATAACCATATTCTCCAGGTCCCCTAGTTATAGGAAGCCTGGTGGGAATGATAGGAATATTAACTTTGCTTAGAGGCATTGGGGAATGAATTCAAAAGCACAGTGTTTTAGCATCCCTGAGTAATTAGAGCTATCTAGAATGAGAGAGTATGGATAGATGTGCCAAGATATTCCCAGATGATATTCTAAGACAGTAAATATTTAACTCTGAGGAATGGAGGGGTGGTGGTGGAAGTGAGTGTTGGCCTCTGGCAAATTTATTCTCCAACCTTCTCTAATTCTATAGCATCCGTTGATATAATCACAGAATAACAGAAGTAATAAAGAATTAAAGTGTTAACAAAGTGCAAAGATTTGTAAATGCAGTTATCCCTTTATGAAATGTAGAAAAGCTTTTCCTTCATGGAATCAGAATGGCAACAGATCTGCCTATCATCCCCTTATGTAATGGGGAGGGGTCTCCCTTGATTGAATTCAAAGGTACAATGCCAATGAATGGAAAAAGATAGCCACCCCCTTAATGGCCCCTTATAAATATGAGTTCACCTCCAGAGCTACTCAAGATAGAAAGCAGAGACAGGCAGTTCTGAGAATCAGTGAGGATGCAGCTTCAAGGTGTATGAGCACTGATAATATTGGAGACATATGAACACTGAAAGGAGAAGACCCTGAGAACTGAACTGAGTGACTTACATAGCAAAGATGCCATTCTATGGGGTTGCAGCATGAGAACTCCTTGAGGAGTTAAGGGAAATCTAGATTCTGTAGTATCAGAGGAATGGACTTCCTTGGACATGTGGGTTTCCTGTATATGTTCCTCTCTGCCATCTAAGTTTGTAGCTACTCTTCCCATAGATACTATGTGTATTTGTATGAGAGTGTACTTCATTTCTTAGGAGGGGAATATCTTGTAGCTTCTTCTTTTTTTTTTTTTACTATGTCATCTCAATAAATGCTATTTCTTTGAACTTACTGTATCTATTAGTTGATTAGAAATAGGAAGACCACTGGTGGGGGCTCATGATCTATAATTTTTTAAGAATACAGATCCACAGAGAAACCCTTTAAATCTAAAGGTAGTAACTACCCTCTGGGGATGTAATCAAGAGGAGGTGCTATGTACAAAATAAATAAAACTTGTAGTAACGAAGGCATAGGATTTGCTTCTGGAAATAAAGAAATAAGTAGCATAAGATGATCAACTAGTATAGAATCATCCAGAAGGGTAGACAGGAATAAAAATGAAACATAGTCCTGGTGAAATTAGTTTTTTTGTGTGTGCATGTATGTGTTTGTGTGTGCATGTGTGTGTATGAGAGAGAGAGAGAGAGAGATGGACAAAGTCAAATAAATTAAATAAGGAGCAATCACTGAGGAAATAGGATGTGAGAGTTAGTTGAAAACTGTGAAGAAGTCAAAAATATCTAAAATTAGGTCACAATGAAGACAAATTGTTACATGATAAGAAATGTCATATATGGCCTGCTTTTCTTAGAGAGCACTGAAGTGTAATACTTAGAACTATGGACCACCTCTCACACCAGTAGAATTCAAACTCCTTGAAAACAGACTATTTTCACTTTTGTCTTTGTAACTTCAGTGCCCAACACAGTGCCTGGTACACAGTAGACACTTAATAAGTGTTTGTTGATTGGATGGAGGAGCATATATTATTTCAGAGGAATCAACATGTATGTATATAAGTAAATACAAAATATGTACAAGGTAAATATAAATTATTATTTGCAGAGAGGGCACCAATATCAGGAGGATCAGGAATTTATTTTGTGAGGGATTCTCAGGGGCAGAAGTGAGGAAGGACAACATTTTAAGTTTAGGGATCTCCATGCAAAAAGGTATGGCCATGCATATGTAGAGAATAACTTTAGAAATTGAGGACTTGGGAGACTAAAGGACTCCTGACAATGTGATCTTTCTGGCTGAGTCTCACAACACCAGTGTTGACCAACAATACTGTTTCAAAGGATAATGTTTCTAAGATGGAACTAGATTGGATCCAGAGGAAGGGTCAGTCAATATGCATTTATTAAGCACCTGCTGTGTGTGTGCCAGGCACTGTGTTTAAACGCTGACAATACAAAGAAAAATAAAAGATAATCCCTGTTCACAAGGACCTCACAGTCTAATGAGGGAGATGATATGCAAAGAATACTACAAGTGCAAATAAGCTATAGACAGGATAAATTGATTATTGATTGATTGATTAAATAGAAAATAATCAACAAAGGGTAAGCACTAGAATTAAGAGGGATTGGGAAAGGCTTCCTGGAGAAGGTGGGAATTTAACTGGGACTTGAAGGAAGTCAGGGGAAGCTAGCAGGAGTAGATTAGAAAGGAGAGCATTCTAGGTTTGAGCAATAGTCCATACCACAGAGAAAATGCCTGGAGCAGAAAGAGTTGGAGAGTCTTGTTCAAGGAACCACTGGAGGTCAGTGTCACTGACTAGAAAGTAGGGAGTATATTTCTAGTACAGGGGAACTAAAAAAGTATGTTGTAAAGGGTGTATGGGGGGAGGCAGGAGGATGTTGAGGAGAGAGGGAGTATGTATGATAAAGTGTAAGAAGCCTGGAACGGTAAGGGCAGGGCTAGGTTATAAAGGTATTTGAATGCCAAAAAGAGATTCCTCATTTAATCCTGGAGGCCACAGGGAGCCACTGGAGTTCATTTCGTATGGAGTGGTAGGGTAGAGGGAAAGGGTGTAAATCACTTTAGGGACTAAATTTAAGCTGGATTGGAGTGAGAAGAGGAAGCTGAGGCAGGCAGACCCACTAATAGGCTATTGAAATAATACAGGTGTTAGGGATCTGCACTAGAAAGGTGGCTGGGTCAGAGGAAAAGAAGGGGGTAAATCTGAGAGATGCAAAGGTAAAAATCTAAGATTGTTGTAGGAATATCCAGGTGTGTGTGTGTGTGTGTGTGTGTGTGTGTGTGTGTGTGTGTGTGTG
>NW_027187315.1:1445781-1469427 GCF_028583685.1 Petaurus breviceps papuanus
GTGTGTGTGTGTGTGTGTGTGTGTGTGTGTGTGTGTGTGTGTGTGTGTGTGTTAGTCATACGGACTGGGAGGAAAAAGGAGAAAAAATGCCCTGGATTTGGAGCCAGAGAACTTAGCTTTGTCACTTATGCAACTTTGTCCTAGTCATTTCAGCTTCTGAGTCTGTTTCCTTTTCTGTTAAATGAGATGGGGCACACTAGATGACCCCTAAGGTCCTTTCTAATTCTAAATCTCAATAATTAAAATTTATTAAAAGAAATTAAAAGTAATTAAAGAATAATGTTCGTCCACCACAGCCCTTGACTGATGTACACATTTGCTCATATTTTCAGCGGTTCATTTTAATGTATCAATCAGTTGTTCTGATTTTCCCCTTTTATTTATTTTTTCTATTTTTTTTGCCCTACACCATATTATTTGTTATATGAAATACCTTTCAGGGAAGAGTAAAGGGTAGGATCCTGGAGAAAAAGATGGCGATATAAAAAAAGAAAAGAAAAACTTAAAATACAATAAAAATGTTATTGAATTAAATCAAACATTGTTATTTTGAAAACATCTAGTTCCTCCCTGATTACTAAACAACTATTTCACTGAATTAAACCATCCTCACTCTCCCAACAACAAATTTGTTTTTCAATATAGCCAAAGTGTGCTGTGTGTTGTGTGAAGAATAAATCAGTAAGACATTGAATGATGCTTCTTTAATAAATTTCCACAAAGGCAACAGCAATAATAAAAGTGATAATAACTACAACAGCTCACATTTATGTAGCATTTATATTCGTTTCCAAAGGGTTTTCCTTTCAACTCTATACAGTAAGTAGCAAAAGCATTATTTTCCTTTTACAGGTGAGGAAACAGATTCATCAACATGAGCAACCTGCCTACCACCACACAGGCAGTAATCGTCAGAGTTGGGACACCCTCCCCGCTCTCCTGATGCTTCCTACATTCTTTCCACTATACTACAAAACAAAAGAGCACATGCAGGAATATGATATTAAGAATCAGAATCATAATTGAATTGGGTAAAGCAGTTCAGCAAAAATTATTTCTTAAAAATTATAAACACATAGTTAAGCCATATGTTAAATAAGATTTTTTTCCTTTTCTTTCCTTTTTTGTTTTAGAAATACAATCCAGTTTTTCTATTAAAAGCTTTATGTGTTGCTTGATTTAGAGTATGATAGGACAAAATATAACCTCTTGGAGAGGGATTTATTATTCCACCTTAATAGTCATTAAATTAAAATCTATTAAACTGAACAAGGAATTCTATTTTCTCTGTCTTAAGAAAACAATATAGGGTAAATTTTCTAAGTGGCACAGGGGAATTACATGTGCTGAGTTCTTGTCATTATTAACATAAATTGTGTGTGGCGCTCCCTACCAAAATCTACTTTGTAATGACCATTAAATAAGACTTCCTCCCGTGGTGGTGAGGGGGGGAGGGGACAGAAAGAAAACTGCAATGAAACCAGCTAGTAACTAGGGGTGCCACAGACTGTGCCTGCCAGAATGAGGGTGTCTCTTATGCTAGAGAGGTATTCTCTTTTCTTGTTGCCCTCTCACTTAATGTTAATGAGTTATGTGTGTCCATCAAGAGAAGAATAGACTCCTTAGAGAGAATTCTATGTAATGGGGGGAAAAGGTTTCTTTCCCAGCATAAAGGCTTTTTGTGTTTATTTGTTAGAAATACAACATACAAACTCATTAAAAAAAAATCTGATTAACAATGATGCCTTTGTTCCCTTTCCTTTATCTCTCCCCATGTTGCTTAGTGCCCATTAATGGTAGTGTCAAATGATGGCAGGGAAGGGAGAGAAAGAGGAGGAAAAAAAAAAAAAAACCAACCCAACTCTGAATAATCATTGGAAAGAGCACTTTCTGAATGAGCTGTAATTTTGTTCTCAAGTAGAATTTTAAGCCTCCACAAAGTGAAATCTCTGTCTCTGGGAAAGAGTAGGCACCCTAGCCTCATGTCATTCAGAGCTCTTCTCTTTCTCATGCCTCATCGTCATTGTGACTGTGACTGTTCTCCTTGAAAAGGCATTAGATCCCTAGATGACAGACGTGGCCCAGCTGTGTACACAGACTGGGATATACTGGACTACTATTAAAAAAATTGGGGGGGGGTCAAATTTCTAGTTCTCAAATCATTTAAATCTATTGATCACTCAGGCAGGGACAAAGACCGCTCCCCTTCTCATTTCTTTTTGCTATTACAAGATAGATCTCACTAAAATTAATGGAAAGATTAACATTCCTTGTGATTAGGCCCCAGTGAGATTCTATGACTCTCAGGGTGATAGCCGACTCTTACTAAATGCCATAACTAAAGGTTGTATAAGTGCTAGAATAAAAAGTCAAACATAGGCACTACAAGAGATTGTCCCACAAGTTACCTGAGGAGTCTCTTAGGTCAACAAAGGTCCCTGTGAGAGACATCAATTTAAGCTGTGGCTATATGAAACAAAGATATCTGATTCAGATGGTATTTCCACAATATACAAACTACAATTTAATTAATTTAGGGCAAGGGGAAATCTGACTCTTTCCAGCTGACAAAAGCACCTTCACAAAAGTTCATAGATTAAGGCATGCAAATTTACTCAGATTGCCAAAAGTGGAAACACTGACAACTCACCCTACCTTCCCATCTCTCTTGTTTCTCCTAGTTAACAGTATTTTTCTTCCTTCTCAAATTATCTTATATTTGCTCACCTGTATAAATGTCTTTTCCTTCTAGTAGCATGTAAGCCTCTTAGAGGTCCAGGGATTTCTTTTCTGTCTTCTTAGGTCCACTGTATAGCTCAGTGCCTGGAATATAGTAGGTACTTAAATGGGTGCTTGTTAACTGACTAATAAGTGCTTTTTGAATTGATTTTAATAGAATGGAATGGAACAGATGGAAAGACTTCAAGGGTAGTCTTATCCCAAGCAGTCCAACTTTTTTGAGGACCAGAATAGCTAAATTCCAAGGTTCATCACCAGAAGATTGGCCGTTGTGTTTTTTTTTTCATCCATAGGAATACATAAAAGGTTACTAAGGATCAACATCAATGGAAGAATTGTCTATACCAATGAAACTACAAATCCTCAAAGTGTTAAAGCAAGTATAGACAAAACAAATAGCTGACTAATGTTTTTCATTTTTCATCTGGTTCATCTGAATTCACATGGACACAATCTTAACCAAATCAGACAAAAATCCAATTAATATGTCAAATCTTGACTGGCTGAATCTTCACTGAATTGACTGAATATTGGGTAATCCTATGTGTGTGTATATGTATATTTGTTTGTGTATGTATATGTGCATATGTAATTTATATGCAGTCATGATATACAGTATTAGTGATATAATACTCAGTTTAATTGTCTAATAATGTATAGTCATAGCCTGCATAAAGATCTCCTGATCAACATCATTTCACAATAATATCATTAGTATAGTTACCAAACCCCAATATAAAAATTGCAAAACTACTACTATTACATTGTTTGATTCATCTTCTATTTACAATTCTGTTGCTATGGAACTGTCTCTCTATAAATATCATTTTTGCCAAATGCTACATTTCTGTGGAGCCAAGAGAATATTAGTTTCTTGAGAGCAGGAACCTATCTTTTTTTAGTTTCTATATCAGCAGCACCTGCCATATAGTTTATGCTTATTAAATATTTGTTTAATTGAATTGAACTGGACTAATTCCCAGATGAGAGTATGTTGACTTGTGTCTTCTTTAAAGATGCTAAATATGTGTATGGACAGAAAATGCTCTTACAGGATTAAAAGGCCCACCCTACCACCTTACCATAACCTTCTAACCAAAAGAAAAAATATTCTTTCAATAAGGGGAAGTTCTTGCCAACCTATCATTCTGTGATCCCTGGTCTTACCCGTGAATGTTCTATGCAGATTGCTACTACCTGCAACCAAATCTCCATCTTGCTTAGACGATGCCAGTAAACAAATTAGAAATGCATGTGTGTATGTGCAGATGTTAGGGTGCCTATTTGAGTTTATGAAATATATACTATGTGCACTTTTAGGATACACAACTGGTAACTTTCAGTTGCACTTTTTAATTTGCAGCACAGCCTTCTCTGTGGAAGGTCTCTGAGGAAAATCTAATAATGTCATAACCACTTGTATTCAAAAATTATCTGCCTTGCCTCTAGCAAGCTATTTGTCCCATGAGCTTTATTTATAAACATTCCCACAGATAAGACATCTGTTTCTTAGCATTAATTTCAGATGCTAAATGCATGCAGTATGCCCGATAGAGGAGATTTTAAACTAGTGGGCAGGCAAGGAAGAGCAGGTAACATATGAGATGTGTTGGAAAGGAGGCATCCCCATAGGCCCTAATAAAGTAGGCAGATGGGAGAATGAGAGGAAATAGTCATTTCATTACTGAATGCCATTGGAGGTTTGGGAGTGCCAAAAGGGAAATGGACAACCCTTGAAATGAAAGCATTCGTGATATGCCATCATTTGGGTCGTAGGAACAAATGAGGTGTAGAAATAAAGGGGCCAGAAAGAAAATAGAGTCACTATGTCTACATGAACTGAAACAAGCTGCAGGGGTTGGAACTGATTAGTTTCTTGTTGCTGTTTTCGTAAAAGAAAAGTCACATGTGTAGCTTCTTGTGCCTTGGAAATGTATGTGCCTTTTTGTGCTGGTCTTTTGTTCTTCAAGAAAAACAGAGAGAATCAAGATAGGGCCTTCATGTGTATAGTTTCTGCAGCTATCTTTGCTGCTAATTGCATGCTTCCATGAGGTCTAGCAGACCTCTGTGTGGAGGTAAAGGTCAGGGAAACAAGGTCACTTATTGGGCATCAAAAAGATGTCCTCTTTTCTCCCTCTATACTATTTCCCTTGGCAATCTCATCAGCTCCTAAGGATTCTGTCATCATCTCATATGATAATGATTTTCTGATCTACTTGTCCAGCCCTAACCTCTCACTTAACTTCCAAATGCCTATAGGATATCTTGAATTGGATGTTTCATAGATACCTTAAACTCAATATGCCCCAAATTGAACCCATTACCTTTTCCCTCAAATCCTTACCCTTTCTGGATTTCTCTATTACTTTTGAGGGCACCATCTTTCTCCCAGTCACCCAGGCTTGCAACCTAGGTGTCATCTGTGATTCCTTCCTCTCTCTCACCCCTCCATATACAATCTGTCACCAATATCTCTCAAATATGTCCCCTTCTCTCTGTGGACACTCAACTACCCTGGTGCCGGCTTTCATCACCTAATGCCTGGATAATTGCAATAGCCTTTTGGTTGGTCTTCCTGCCTCAAGCCTCTTCCTACTCCAGTCTGTATCTCACTCAGCAGTCAAATTAATCTTCCTAAAGTATAGATTTGACCATGTCTCCCACCTATTCAACAAACTCCAGTGGTTCCCTATCACTTCCAGAATCAAATGTAAAACCCTCTGTTTGGCATTCAAAGTCCTTCAAAATTTGACCTCCTAACACCTTTTTAGTCTTATACATTGACTCACCCAAGGGACATTGACTCTTGGCTGTTCCTTGCATGAGACAATCTCTCTCTTAACTCTGGGCACTTTCACTGATTGTTCTCTGTACCAGAAATTCTCTCCTTTTCATCTCCATCTCCTGCCTTGCTTGGATTAATTCAAGTCCCAACTAAAACCTCACCTTCCATAGGAAGTCTTTTCTGATCCCCCTTACTTCTCATGCTTTCCTCCATTAAGTATCTCTAATTTATCGGTGTGCGTATGAACATAGCATGTTACATACACACAGGCATGACAGGCGCATGATTTGTGCCGAGTTGTTTGCATGTTGTCCCCCACATCAGACTGTGAACACTTGGAGGGCAGGCATTTCTTTGCCTTTCTTTGTATCCCTAACATTTAACATAATGCCTAGTATATACTAGGCACTTAATAAATGTATCTTGACATACAAAGGAAACAAAGGGGAAAAAAAGAGGAATCTGTCTTTCATATCTGTCATTTTCTTCTTTGATTTCTCAATAACTAGGGCATTCTCCCCTCCTCTCATATTTATCGCTATTTGGAGCATATTTCATAAGCACAAGGTAATTCCCAAATGGCTATCTGGGAATTACCTTGATGACCCCTCCCTTCCTGCCTTTCTTCCTTGCTCTATTAGGCAATGTTTTTTTAAAACTAAATGTCTGCTTCATATTCTGAAATCCTCCATTATTATTATTTTACTGTACAGAAATTATAAGTGAGAAGGCGGCTTGATGTAATGGACAGAAATCTAATTTCAGAGGCAAGAAGATGTGGGTTGAACATATACCAGTTGCGTGACCACGAACATATCACAATCTTTCAGTGTCTCCAGACAATTCTCTAAGACTTTAAGTAATAGAAGAGTTACCTCACGCTAATAAAAGCACAGATCATCACTGGCGGATGAACTAAATTTATATTCATTATGCATTCATTTGTCGTGTGAACAGAAACAGGGCCAACATCTGACAAAACCGTTGGCCAAGTTAAGTTCACCTTATGAGCTCCCAGTTGCTCTGTGCAAATGCCTTTTCTAGGCTTTGACCCTTTCTTCTATACAAATATAAACAATCTATATATACTGCTTCTATAAACCATTGAAATGTCCCAGACAGTAAAAAAAATAGTAATAGGATGAATTATGGAATGTCCGTATAATAAAAATATACATGGAATAATTTAGCATTTTCAAATCTCTCTTTAATTGTAGAATGGAAAGTTTTGACCCACTAATAAAATTCTAGATCTTATAATGGACAATTATTTATTGGGAGATTAGGTTGGATGGATAGGCTCCAGGTTGTGGAGAGACTTGAGTATTAAGAAGTTTAACTTTTTCCTATGAGTGGTGGTGAGCCACCAAGGGTTTTTGTGTAGAAGAGTATTTGGGGAATATTAGTCTGGGAATCATGTTCTGAAGTGGGTACAGAATGGAAGAACAGAAAATACAAGATTTAAAAAAAACTATTTTACCTCCATGTTTGATGATGTGGGCCAGAGCCAGGAATAGAAAGCAAGGAAGAGACAGAGAGTTTACAGAGAGAAAATGGACAGGAAATGATGATTGAGGGGAGGGGGAGAGAGAGACAGAGAGAGAGAGACAGAGAGACAAGAGAGAGAGACAGAGAGACAAGAGAGAGACAGAGAGAGACAGAGAGACAGAGACAGAGAGACAAGAGAGAGAGACAGAGAGACAAGAGAGAGACAGAGAGAGACAGAGAGACGAGAGAGAGAGAGAGAGAGAGAGAGAGAGAGAGAGAGAGAGAGAGAGAGAGAGAGAGAGAGAGAGAGAGAGAACAATACCATTATAGGGAGAAATAAGGAATCTACATTTCAGATATGTGAGTTTATAAGGATATCAAGGAAATTTAAGTAGAAATGTACAGCAGTTAGCTGGAAAAGTAGAATTGAAACTCTTTGGTCCTATGGTTAAGGGATAATTGATGGACCATGAACTGAATACTAATAGTAAAAACAACACCCCCTTCTCCACCAAAAAATCAGGGAATAACAGGAAAAGAAGTGGGGAATAGTTATTTTGGGTGCAGGGACTTTGTCTTAAAAATCATTGCAAAAAAATAGCAAAAATCAATAGCCACAAAATATAGAGAATTCTACGATAAAGGATAGAACTCAGTGTAATAGCCCTTATGTATGTATTTCTACATATGTAGAGAGAGAATGTATGTATTTTGGTGGTGTGTAGCCTAATGGTGTCTCCATCTTTTTGAAATTCCTAGGTATAATATCTTCAAATACTGTACTGTATATTCTATAGGCTAATAGGAAGGATGACATAACTGTCCAGATTTCAGTGATACACAAAGTAGAAACATTATCTGTCACAACATATGTCCCCATTAGGCTTCCAGAAAAAAAAAAGACTATAGGGTTTAAAGCTGGAAAAG
Source organism: Petaurus breviceps papuanus (assembly GCF_028583685.1). Classification (NCBI taxonomy): domain Eukaryota; kingdom Metazoa; phylum Chordata; class Mammalia; order Diprotodontia; family Petauridae; genus Petaurus; species Petaurus breviceps. The sequence goes on from NW_027187315.1 coordinate 1,453,721, forward strand.
TTGTTAACAATCATTTAACTGAAGCCCAGAAAGGTGAAATTATTTGCTCAAGCTTACACAATTAGTAAGAAACAATCAGATTTTGATTCTAAGTCATATGTTTCTAAATCCATTGCTCTTTTCATTAGCCCAAACTGCAATTCATCCATACTCTCCAAAGTAGCTCAAAAATCCAGGCAGATTTTTCTGCTTGATGGGCATATTGATTAATAAATCAATCATCAAAGGGGCGGCTAAGATGGCGCAGTGAGTAAAGCACTGGACCCAGAGTCAGGAGGACCAGAGTTCAGTTCTGGCCTCAGACACTTAACACCCACACAAAAAAACTAGCTGTGTAACCTTGGGCAAGTTACTTAACCCCAACTGCCCTCCAAAAAAGGCAAAAAAAAATCAACCATCAAGCATTTATTAAATACTTAATATGTGTCAGGCAGTATTAGATAAGCTCTGGAGATACAAATAAAAAAGAAAAGCAGTCCCTTCTCTCAAAAGGTTTGCATTCTAATGGAGGGAATGACATATACATAAACATTACAAGATAGATTCAAAGTAGATGAATTAATGAATGAAAAAGCATTTATTAAGTGATTAGTACGTGAATCAGACATGAATGAACCCCTGAACAACAAACAACAAAATGTACTAGGCACTGTGTTAAGTGGTGAGAATACAAATACCAGCCATTAAGATGGTCCCCACTCTCAGGTCATTTACATTCTAATGCCAGTGTACAAATGGTACAATCATCTAGAAATGGCCATGAAGTCATGCGGGGACAGTCAGCCAATAACCATTTATTAGGCACCTACTGTATAGCAGGCACTGGGCTAAGTGCTGGGAAAACAGATAAAAAAAGAAAGACAGTTCCTGCCATCAAGGAGCTTACAATTTAATGGAGGAAGAAGCACATAAAAGGAAGCTAAAAAAAGGAGGGGGGCACAGATGGAACAGGGAAAGTAAGAAAAGGACCTGAGTGGTGCAGACAAATGAGAAATGAGACGTTTTGAGCTGAGTTTCCTCCTTAAAGAGTTCATGATTCCACCCTCCAATCACAGAAATGAGGGTAGAGTACCAACGCTGATGGGATCTGGGAAGATGATGAGGTTTTCACAATAATGAGCTTCCTGGGCACAAAGCCTGCTTCCTGATGAGAGCAAATGAAGGCTAATTTCCCAGAGCCAGAATACCAGGGGCAGAGTCCAGGCGATAGATAGCCTTAGAGGAGAAAGTACTAGTAGATGATGCCTGCTTAAGGTATCACATAACAATAAAGCTCAAATCACATCCTTTCTTAAGTACCAATTTTCTAGAAATCCTTAACCCAGATATTTGCTTTAATCTGAGCCATGAGATGTTAAATAATGCAGATGGATTTCGGAGGAAAGTATTAGACCACTCTTTTTCTCCTAGATCCTTTCTCTTCTCTGGGTTTTGACACTCTTTTGATCACTTCCCGGGACTTCAAAGATCATTTCTGTGCAGATAATTTGCAGGTCATATTTGCAGATGTCCAGCCATGATATCTCTTGCCTAATCTTTAGTCCCACACCTACTTTTTGGACATCTCAAACTGGATGTCCTGATGTCAAGTTCAACATGTTAAAAACTGGTATGATGTAGATGTTTTCCTTTCCCCCCCTCCACTTACTAGTATTTTATTTCTTCCAATTACATGTAAAGATAGTTTTCAATTTTCACTGTTATAAGATCATCTGAGTTCCAAATTTTTCTCTCCCTCTCTCCCCTGCCCAAGATGGCAAGCAATTTGCTATAGGCTATATATGTACAATAATTTTAACGTATTTCCACATTAGTCTTGTTGTGAAAGAAGAATCAAAACAAAAGAGGAAAACCATGAAAAAGAAAAAAAAGAGAAAAATAGTATATTTCAATCTGCATTCAGACTCCATGGTTCTTTCTCTGGATAGATCCTCAAGTGAGGCGGAGATATTCCCTTGAGGTGTGGTATAGCTTTTCTGCTGATCTCTTAGAGCCTTGAATTTGCCTTTCATTATCAAGTTCAATCTGTCCTTGCCCCCAAGTACTGACATGGTCACCTGGAGCTGTTGTCTTGGGAGCCTCATTAAGACACCAGTGAAAAAGTCCAAATCCCCCAAATCTCCAAAGTTCATAAAGTTCTTTATCATGAGAAAGATTTTCTCCCTCCCTCCCCCCAACCCCCAATAAATTCCTGTATCTCCTCTCCATTCATAAATCTTTGGCATACACACTATTCAAACCCTTCTTCTTCTACCTTTCTTCTCCTCTCTGCCAACCCCCAACTTCTCACTAACAGTAAATCTCTCTCATAGACTCTGCTAGAATCTTCTGGACACTCAGTATCTGGTTGCCACTAGACTGCTTGTTTATGCAAACCCCATGGGACATGACCAAGTCCTTCAACATAAGCAGACTTTCTATACAATGACACTTCAGTTCATACAATGACTTCCAAAGACACTTAAATTAATCAAGGAATTGTCACACTTGTAAAGTCTACAATTGATTGATTTAATGGATATGTATGTGCAGACCTTGTTAATACCTAGTATGAGTCAAGAAGGTTCTTGACTGTTAGTATTTGGTTACAGCATCTTATCATTTGCTTCAATGACCTGGAGGCAACTAGGTGGCCAGATGGCCCAGTGGTGCTGGGTGTGGGGTAAGAAAAACCTGCAAGATTGATTGACCCTTGATACTTAATATCAATCTACCTGTTTCCTTAGCTATAAAATGAGGATAAAAATAGAATTTTTTTTCTTAGGGTTGTTGTGAGAATCAAACAAGACAATATTTTTAAAGTGTTTAGCACAGTGCCTGACAAATAGTAAGCACTTAATAAATGTTTGTTTTCTTCCTGCCTGACTTCCTTCTTTCCCTCCTCTAAGTGGGAAGGGGTAATAGACTGACCCCTATCTTTACAATTATATGACTAACCAAGACCCCAGAGGACCAGTAATGAACTTTGTCTCTTACTTACCGATAGGGAGACTATGGATTAGAGGTACAGAATAAGAGATTTATAAATTCATATACAATAGTCTTTTTCTGTTCTTTCTGTGTGCAAATACAGATACACTTTTTAAAAATTTAATTCTCTGGGGCGGCTAGGTGGCAAAGTGAATAGAGCACCAGCCCTGGAGTCAGGAGGACCACACTTACTATCCATGTAACTTAACCCCAATTGCTTTGCCTTCCCCCCCTCCAAAAACACCAAAACAACAACAAAAAAAATAATTCTCAGAGGAATTCAACCTCTTCCTACATTTTTCCCCCTAGGGAAAAAATAGAGAGTTTCATTTCCTCACTTTTCCATCCCCTTTTCCTCTTTTGTTTTAGCAGTCCTACCCTCCCCCCCCCCCTCCATTGGCAGTTCATTGTCCTCACCTGGGTCTGCCCTCCCTGGCAATCATCCTGTGCTGCAGGATTTTCCTGACCTTTGTCTGGTTGTTTGTCCCCTCAGGGTCTTGCTAGATGACTGGCTGTGTAATCTGATAAACAAATTAATTTTCCTTAATTAATGGTGGCTAGGTCACATGTTAGCTCTCACAGATAACATTTGTCTTTTCAAAGAGAACTTCAATGCTTTACTCTAAAGGAGAAACTCTGTCAGTGGGGATTTAAGGGATGAGGGATCTGTTGGTGGGTAGATGTTGCACAGGGGTCCTTTTAGTGCCCCTCAAATTATACCACCTCAATGGCTGCTGCCTGATCCACTGCTCCTGCAGCTGCCCCAATTACTGAGCCCACGTCTGGAGTATATCATGAGAACTGCAGTCTTCCAGAGGGAGGGGCAGCATCAGCTCTGTGAAGTGGAAAGATCACCGCCCAAGAGGCATAGACATGTGGGTATCAATCCCATTTCTACCATCCAAGTGACATTGTGCAAGTCACTTCTCCTAGGCCTCGTTTTTCTCATCTGTATATATGACCTTAGTAAATGTACCTTTCTAAAAACGAATTAAGTCTGGATGACTGATTGATAATCAGGTGATAATTACCAATAGGGACTTATGAGCTGTTGTTCAGTTGTGTCTGACTCTTTGGTGATCCCTCGGGGTCTTCTTGGCAAATATACTTGAATGGAGTGGTTTGCCATTTCCTTCTCCAGCTTATTTTACTGATGAGGAAACTGAGGCAAACAGGGTTAAGTGATTTGCCCAGAGTCACATAGCTAGTAAGTGCCTGAGGCTGGATTTGAACTCAGTCTTCCTGACTCCAGGCCCAGCGCTCTATGCGCTCTAGCCAGCCTGCTCCTTTGTGAGATGTATAGCGCTAGAAGGGACGATCCTAACTCCTAGAGCCTTCTCAGAGAACTAAAGAGAGGATATTAATTGCTTGCAGAATGAAGGGAGTTGGAATAAAGGATCTCTAAAGTCCCTTCAGGGTCTATCTTTGTGATTGCATTCCTTTGCCTTGAGGATATCTTAATAGTTCAAAAGTCAGTTTTGCACAGGACTAGGTAATGCTCCCCTCTAAGCAGCCTGGGAAAGAAAACCAATCAGGACAAAATAGAGAAGAAATGCCTCCAAATATAGGACGTAGTGAAGTTATTTGTTGTGACCTAATGAAGTTAGATGGTTTCACAAAAAGAGGGATTGTACCTAAAGAATCCGTTGTAATCTTTTAAGGAAGAGATAAAATGTTTAGAGCTAGGAGTCTGGAGGTAATTTAATTGCCCCTTGGGAAAAGCTTTGGTTATAATTCTTCACACAATGCTAATCTACAAGGACACAGAGCACAGAGAGCCCTTCCAGAGATAAAGAATGAATTTGGATGCTGACAATAGGGCCCTAATTGTGAAGGAAAATGTCGCGAGAGGGACAGACACCAAATTCCAACTTCTTCCTGTTCCTAGACATCATTCCTTCAGAAGCACTGAGGATCCAGGAGGAAAATGACAGACCTAGTTTTCATCAGCATTATGAAATCTTCTAAAAGTATTACAGGGCAGGTGTGATTATAAACTAATGAGACTTATTCTCCCTTACTATTTGTAAGCTGGAGAAGCAGCCTGTTCCAAAGGAGAAATTCCAAAATGGCTTTGAGTAAGGGTAGTGAGGTTGTGCAGTGAATAGAATGCCAGGCCTGAAGTCAGGACAGTCTGAGTTCAAATCCAGCCTCAAAACTAGCTGTGTGACTCTGGGCAAGTCATTTAAATCCTATTTGCCTCAGTTCCTCCTCTGTAAAATAGGGACACATTGGAGAAAAAAATGACAAACTACTCTAGTATCTTTGCCCCAAAAAACCCTATTAAAAAGTCTATGGGGTCATGTAGAGTTAGACATGACTGAATGACAAAGGACTGAATGACAAGGGCAACATCCCAGGAAGAAGCTAGATTTGAACTCAGATTTTCCTGGCTCTAGGCTTGGTGCTCAATTCACTTTCCCACCTAGCTGGCCTCAAGGAAGTCAGGAAGACCTGCATTCAAATAAGCCTCTGACACTTACTGGCTGTGTGACCATGGGCAACTCATTTAACCTCTGTCTCCCTCAGTTTCCTCATCTGTAAAATGGAGATAATAATAGCACCTACTTTGAAGGGTTGTTGTGAGGATCAAATGAGATAATATCACAATGTAAGCACAAGTGCTATGTAAATGTCGACTATTGTGATTGTTGTCATTCGTTCTCCATTCTCAAGATGATCAATGACATTGGGAGGGTGGTGTCTTGACTTGAGAATGAATTAGATTTAACTGTGCAAAGTCATCAGCCTCACTCTCTCTTCCAGAGCCATCAGAGTCCAGTGACAAGACAAAGGTGAAGACAACAGGTCATGGCCTTGACCATTTTGAATTAAGGTCTTTTCCAGACCTCAGTTTGTCTGGGTTCACTCCCATTTAATGAGTAAGGGTTAGGTAAGAAGTGAGACAAAAGATGGCCCCATTTACCACCCCAAAGATAATGCTAGCTATTATTATAATACTGCCTAGGAAAGAGAAATTATGCAAGCTTTCCTGATTTTCCCTGGTTGTTGGTATTTTCTATACATACTAAATATGCATACATTGTCTCCTCTGGTAGAATGCATGTTGAGGGCAAGTTAGGTCCTGATTAGTATGAAGAATGAGTCCCCCTGAAGTGGCTACATTATTAGAATTCTCACTTCATATTTCTGGTGGACTGGAACTGATTTTCATGTTTTGCATGATTCTAACTTGGAATGGTGAGGGTCTGAATGCATGCTACCATGTTAAGGAATTCATTGTTGACATTAATTGAAACCTAGCAACATCCCAGGGATCCAGCTAGTGTGACTCACAGAGGCACTTATTTACTAGATGCTTGGTGATGGATAGATTGCAGTGGTAGAGTCAGGACTTGATGGTTCTCGGATTCTAGGTCTAGTGCTTTTTCCTCTTACAAACATTCGTATAGATTATTTGTGCGTGACCTGTGGTTGAGTCTTCTGAACTCCTGCTGGTCTGATCAGCCACAGTTGAATGCACTGTACCTTGACTCTGACATGGTGAGGACATTCTGGTCCTCTTTGAGCATGAAGGACAATAACTAATTAATGCAGGAAGTACAAAACAAAACAAAACAAAACAAAACAAAATGGACATATCACCATAGCTTTACTGGTACATATCTTCAAGTAAATAATGTGCCTTACTATGAATTCTGGTCCAGCACAAGGACCTTAGTAAGCACAAGAAATGGAACCGAAAGACTCAGTTTCCTCATCTATAAAACAGGGATGTTAATTCCTTATAGAATTTGCCTTATAACAATACTATTAGGTTCAAATGAGGTTTTGTATGTAAAGTGCTTAGCAAACCTTAAATTTCTATGTGAGTCAATTATCATTATTGATAAGTTTTCAGACTGTGAATTATTTTACTAGGATTGGGGATATGAATAGAAGAACTTTTGAGTTTATAGTAAATCATTCCTCAGTCACACAACAAATCAATTCTTGATTGTCCATGTAAATGGAGGAAGAAACTAGCATTTAAATAATACACAAATCATTTACATTTGCTTTCCAAATGGATTTCATTTTTGGGGGGTGGAGGGGGAGTAACAAGAAGGGAACTAATTATGACTTGATTGGATTATTCTTTTTTGGGGGGGGGGGGGTGCAATGGGAGTAAGTGACTTGCCTAGGATCACACATCTAGTAATTACCAAATGTCTGAGATCACAATTGGATTCAGGTCCTCCTGACTCAAGGGCTGGTGCTCTATCCACCATGTCACCTAGAGGCCCCTTTGCTTAGGTTATCCTTAAGATTAACCAAAATTCCCTGATATATATCAATTGACAGAAGACTGCTAGGTGGTATAGTAGACAGAGCAGCAGCCCTGAAGTCAGGAGGACCTGAGTTCAAATGCAGAAAACTTACTAGCTGTGTGACCTTGGATAAGTCATTTAACCCCAATTACCTACCCCCCCACCCCCCAACAACAACAAAAAAGAATAGGCATTCGATAATCCAAGGTGCATCCCATTTCTAGACCCTGGACAAATTGTCAGATTCTGTGTGAAGTATGTGTTCTCCAGCCTAGCTATGGATTTACACATGTCTCATTCCACACTGTATAGCCCTCATAAAAATTGCATTCTGGATCCTTGTAATGGTAATGGGATTTGAAGATCTTCCATGCCCCTTGAACTTGCTGATGTGGCAGGAAGGGGTGGGGCAGGAAGGAGCCAGAGCCAAGTAGGAGCCTGGCTGGAGCCAGGGCCGTGACTGGAGGGTGGCAACATGAACTTCTTTTTTTGAGCCAGCCAGAATTTCTGCTAAGGACTCCTGCTGAGGACTTCTGGGGTAGGGAACTGCAGGGGGGGGGGGTGGAGCTGCTGAGAGCTAGCTGCATGGAGGCTGAGCAGTTACCGTGAATGAGGAGAGGAGGATCTGTGCCTGAGGTAGCCTGTTTTGTTTTGAAGGCTTGAGAATGTGGGTGTTTAATGCATTAACTATGTGTGCCAACTCTGTGGCTACTGTGATGGCTTGGACTTTCTGGTTTGGGGACTCAGTTTTCTGGTATTTGGAATGAATGTTCTAGCTATGTCCCCCATATAGAAAGCCTGTTACATTTTGTGATTAATAACCATATCAACATACTTATAGTTACTGTAGGCACTGTGAATACTGCATTGTTGATACAGTTGTCCCTCCCAAGAAACAGTTATGATCAGGTTGCACCCACACAAAATCAGTTGGACCAATCTTCCAAGCATTAATGAGAGCTCACTTTTTTGTAGCTCTGTGCCACTCACAATGAATTTCCTTAGTATCAGATAAACTTTAGCAACCTCTTTTCTCAATGTCCTTTCCCCCTTTCTATGTATGGTCTTCTACCCACCTTCAGGTTCTTTGCCCCTTCACTCACACTTCTGGGAAAGATCCAATCATTTATACCTTAGTGTGAATTTAAACACTTGTGGTACCTCTCCCAAGGGTTTTTTCCACCTCCCTCCCTGGAAAAAGATATGCTTTCCTTCCATTTAAAGCAAGGGTCCTTAACCTGGGGTCTAATGACATTGGATAGATTTCAAGGGAGGGTCTGTGAATCTGAATGGAGTAAAAATACATCTTTATTTAATGTCATGCTACCTTCTAGGGAAGGATTAGCATTTATTAACCATTGGCTTCTAATGAAATTTAGCATCTCCTTAAGTTATGACATTCTGAGAAGGGATTCATAGGCTTTATCAGACTACCAGAGGGACCCAGGAGCAAAAAATGCTAAAAGAACCCCTACAGTGAAGATCTTTCAGGCCATGGAGAGCAGGTGGGGAAAGGAGGGTTTTTTTTTAATTTGTTTTTTGTTTTTTGGATTGGATTCTCTTTCCGAATGTCTCTGAAACCAGGCTGCTTGTTACTGTTGCATAAAGTCGACCCTAATTATAGCAAATGTGATACTCCCTACTCCTCCACTGCCCTAACATGTGTGCACAATTCAGCTTGCAACTGTTGGTCCAGGCAATTTATCTCCCTTAGAACTGATGGGCTAGTCAAGTGTGTCTGAGTGTAATAGGTCCTAGACAGGAATAGTACTAGTTTCCTCCAGCTTGGTGCCATGGGCAGAGAGAGGGAGGGAAAGAGGGGAGGCAAGGGGAGAAAAAGAGAGGGGAAGGTAGAAGGAGAGAGGGAGGAGAAACAGTGGGGGTGGGGGAGGAGAGAGAGAGGAGAGAGAGAGAGAGAGAGAGAGAGAGAGAGAGAGAGAGATTATGTGATTGGCCCAGTTCTGCTCTCTGCAAAGCTACTGTGAAAGGTGGTGCTGGTTTCTGTCAGTGCAGAATTTAGCTTGGCCGAATCTCTGCTCTTCTTCAGCTTTCATTTTCTGCGTGAATAACAGCAAGTTCCTAATATCCATCTGTTCTTTGTTTGAACTACCTAGAGAGTTTCTGAATGTTCTGCCCCTAGGAACTATTACATATATAAATGGAGCTCTGTCCTCAGTTTCCCCATCAGTGAAATGGGAATCATCTTACCTATGTATAAGAATAAGTATTGTAAGACTAATAATTCCTTTCTTTCCTTCCTTCCTCCCTCCTCTTTCCTTCCTTCCTTTTCTTCCTTCCTTCCTTCCTTCCTTCCTTCCTTCCTTCCTTCCTTCCTTCCTTTCTTTCTTTCTTCCTTTCTTTCTTTCTTTCTTTCTTTCTTTCTTTCTTTCTTTCTTTCTTTCTTTCTTTCTTTCTTTCTTTCCTTCTCTCTTTCTTTCTCTCTTTCTCTCTCTTTCTTTCTCTCTTTCTCTCTCTTTCTTCCTCTCTTTCTTCCTCTCTTTCCCTCTCTCTCTCTTTCCCTCTCTCTCTCTTTCCCTCTCTCTCTTTCTTTCTCTCTTTCTTTCTTTCTCTCTCTCTTTCTTTCTTTCTCTCTCTTTCTTTCTTTCTCTCTCTTTCTTTCTTTCTTTCTCTCTCTCTCTTTCTTTCTCTCTTTCTCTCTTTCTTTCTTTCTCTCTCTCTCTTTCTTTCTTTCTTTCTCTCTCTCTCTCTCTCTCTTTCTTTCTTTCTTTCTTTCTTTCTTTCTTTCTTTCTTTCTTTCTTTCTTTCTTTCTTTCTTTCTTTCTTTCTTCCTTCCTTCCTTCCTTCCTTCTCTCTCTCTCTCTCTCTCTCTCTCTCTCTCTCTCTCTCTCTCTCCCTCTCTCTCTCTCTCTCTCTCTCTCTCTCTCTCTCTCTCTCTCTGTCTCTCTTTCTTTTTCGTTTTTCCCAATTGTATGTCGAGGCAATTTTTAGCTTTCAGTTTTACAAGATTTTGAGTTCCCAGATTTTTCTCTCCCCTTCTCCTCTTAGTAATGCCTCTTAATTTTGTTTCCTCTTCTCCCTTTTACCCCTTACATTCTACCTCATCATTCCTTTCAGATTCTAGTTTTAAACATCAGGAAAATAATTTTGCCCCCTGGGAAGACATATAAATAGAGATATTATACATATTTTTATTATATGTATACATATCCACACATATACATATACGCATGTATATACACACATGTGTGTGTATAGCATTTCTTTGTCTTCTCTTTTAGTTCCAGAAGTTTATGCTATGCATTTGAAAACATATATCAGGAAAAGCTGAGTAAATATAAATATCTTCAAAAGGATTTCCCCTTTCTCCCCCCCCCTTTTTTTTTTACAGTGCTCTCATGTTTCTATATCTGTTTGGTAAGAATTTTCTTCTAGAGGTTGGTTAGAGTTACTGGTTACAGTATCTATGTAACCTCCAGAGGAGGTTTGATAAACTTGCTCAGTTATGCAGAGGTTCTCAAATTTTTTGATCACACAGTCCTTTATTGTATCAAAATTATTAAGGATCTCTCTCCCTCCAATATATGTTGTTTATGTAGGCTATATCTATTAATATTTGCCATATTAATTAATAATAAACATTTATTCGGTGCCAATGATGTACCAGGCATTGTGCTAAGCAGTGGGGATGCAAAAAGAGGCGAAAGACACCTCCTCAGGGGCGGCTAGAATAGAACACCAGCCCTGGAGTCAGGAGGACCTGAGTTCAAATTCAGCCTCAGACATAAAACTTTCTAGCCACGTGACCTTGGGCAAGTCACTTGACCCCAATTACCCTGCCTTCCCCCCTCCAAAAAAAAAGACAACTAATGCCCTCAAGGAGTTTACCATCTAATGGACTAGACAACATGCAAATGAAATATGAAATATACACAAAACAAGCATATGTAAGATAAATATGAAATAATTAAGAGAGGGAAGGCACTAGAATGAAGAGAGATTGGGGAAAGCTTCCTGTAGAAGGTGCAATTTTAGTTAGGATTTAAAGGAAGGCAGTATTAGAAATTAAAACATCTCATTGTATTATTATGAAAATAATTTTGACCTCACTGATTTCCTGAAGGGTCCCATAAATTCCCAGTTTTCCCTAAACTATGCTCTGAAGCTACAGAGATTAAGGTGCTCTAGCTGTCATGCTGATACTGGAAAATGTCTCTTGGTAGTGTTATCTCATGGAACCTTGGGTGAGTGGGATCAGTGGCTTCTGCCTACATAGTTTTAGAGAAAGGGAAAAAGGTCTTTGAGCCCAACCCACCTTAGAGCAGCAATGACTGGCCAAAGGTCCTACTACCAAAGGTCTAAATAAGCAGAGTTTAACAATACAATTTTCAGATTTCTATAGTTTTTTTTAAACATTTGCAAAGTCTTTAACAGGTATTAAACCCCCACAACCATCCTATGAGGTAGATACTATTATTATACCCCCCGCTTTTTTGTTGTTTAGTTGTTTTTTTTCAGTCTGACTCTGTGACCTCCTTTCAAGTTTTCTTGGTAAAGATAACTGAAGTGTTTTGCCATTCCCTTCTCTAGCTCATTTTACTGTTGAGGAAACTGAGGCAAACAGGATGAAGTGATTTGGTCAGGGTCACACAGCTAGTAAAGATCTAAGGCCACATTTGAGCTCAAGTCCTCCTAAGTAGAGGGCTGGCACTTTATCCACTGTATCAACTAGCCGATCCCCATTTTAGAGATGAGTTAAATGAAACTCTAAGAGATTAAAGTACTTCTTCAAGGTGACCCATCCAGTAAGAATTTGAACCCAGATTCAAGTACCAGCATCCTAGTAGCCATGCTGTCAAAACCACAAAAGCAGAAAGTGTGCTTCTAATCAGTATTTTAGTGAATATAATTGTACAGGCTGTACATTTGATAATTTTGAGGCATAAAAATCAGAGCATGCATCTTATTCAAGGCAGAATGTTCCGTTAAAGTCAACAAATAACTGGAAAATGCCTGAGTTTCTAATGTCTCTCTTGTTTCTAATGAATATTCAGGATTGTAACTCTCACAGTTTTTCAGACAGTGCTGTGTGGGAGAAGGCCTGGATCCAGAGTTAGGGTCCTATAGGTTCAAACCTTGCCTCTGTTAATTCTTTTTATATTTCACTTCTCTGGCCTTAGTTTCCTCATCTACAAAATGAGAAGGTGGACTACCAAATGAGTTTTAAAACCCTCCTTTTAGGCTCTAGATACCCATCCCATTTTGCCCTCCCAGAGAGCTTTCCACAGCAAAGATCTTTGATCTCTGGTTTTCGAACGTCTGGAGCAACTTTCTCCCTAGAAACTTTCACTTTTCATTTGTTGGGCCCTCGAATGGTTCTCATGGGCTGCCATAGGGCAAAGAAACTTCCCTTAAAATTTTACATTTTCAAAGTCCCTTTGATTTATAGGCAGATAAGCAACATGCAGGAACAAAGTCAGTCTTTTGAATTTGTGCAGTGACAAGACCAGATCTCAACATGAAATGTATTTGAAGCAAACCAGTAGGTGGGGAAGGAGGGACTCTGTTTGCAGTGTATATAGCAAGCTAGGCCCTGAAGAAGAATGTGTCTAGCCTAAAAATAGTCAGGGTGGGTGGCAGGGGTGGAGGGACCTGGGGGTATCATCCACAGGGAATCTTTTCAAAAAATTAAAAATAGAAATGCTGTCCATAAATGAGAGTCATCAGTAGCTGTCTTGTTCACGAGCCTAACGGGCTTTTAGGATTCCCAGCAGACAGGTGGTAGCCAGAGTGACAGGAAGGGGGAGATTATTTAAGTGACTGGAACCAGGCAGCAAGTAGATAGACCTCTCAGAGGAGTGTAGATAAATGAGACTGTCACGTGGTGGGATGAATTGATTGGGATTGACAATAAGCCCATCTTGCGCAGTCCTGGGAATTAACGGGATCCAGTAGATGGAGGTTTTGTGCTTGATTTGATGAACCAGTTTGTTGGTTTACTTAACCTTGTACCTGAGACCCCAGCATAGGATGTTAGTGTCCCCTTCCCCCTGCTTGGGCCTCCTCCTTTAGTTCTCTTCCCCACTGCCCACATCTTTTCAGTAGACTGAATAACACAGTTTTGTTTTCTCCTTAATGAGAACCTTACTCGCTTTAGATGAATTATCATCTAGACTGACTGCTGTATCTGTAATTTTACCTGGTGCAGCCCTTGAAGGATGAAAGGGAGTCCGGGGCTAAAATCTGTGTTTTAGCAGGGACAGCAAGGTTTTCTGTACAGCTGGTAGTCAACTCTAAGGGACAATGGCAGCGGAAGAGGGAAGGAATTATCCTAAGAAAGGGAGGAGCACTAGGCCTCCTCCATTTGGCCGAATCGATCAATTCATCTATGCCATCCACATGGCATGTCTTGGAAAGGCAGATCTCCCACTGGACCAGTCGGGTACCTGAAGGTTCAGTAGCCCTTAAGCCGTCCTTCACAGGGACGCTGTGAGAAAGGAACCTCTTTAATTCCAGTGAGTTCAGTAAGCTGAGCAGGGCCATTTTCCATCTAAATGCAGAGTTTATGCCAATTAGAATGGATAGCCTCGGAAACTGTCACAGCTCATCTTTATCAATTACCAGGGAGCACTTCTACCCAGAAAGCTATCTCTAGGCAGGGCTTTGTGATATGATTTGAGGAGCATTACACCAGCCTGCTAAATCTCTCCCCAACCTTCTTGCCACAGTGCCTGAAACTGTTTCCTCAAGACTAATTGCATTGTGGCTGCCCGGTGAAATACATGCATTCTGAGATGGAGTAATGCCTTATGCTATTATTTTCCAGTAACTCCTAAGCATGGATTCATTGATCAGTGTTTACTTTGGAAAGAATGAGCAGAAAGGAATTTAGGGAATAAGACAAAGAAATGTTCAAGGAAGCAGATAAAAAGGAGGTGCCATAAGGGAGAGCCAGTCTGGGTGGGGTCCTATATGGGACCTTAGTGTAACCAGTAGCAGCAGGAAGATTGGTGATGCCCAGCAGTATTAAAAGATGACCCATAAATGGGAAAAGGAAATGTAAGACAAATTCTCCCTGTGTGCCGGGCTTTCTCAAGTTCTTCACATAACTCCAGGACCATTTGCTACTTCCTAAATTCAAGGTACTCTTTGGGGGTCAGAAATTATTCTCCTGTCTATTCACTGATCACTATCCAGATCCTCATCACCTCCAACCTGGACTCTTGTAACAGAAACCTAATTCGTCTCCCTGCATCATCTCTCCACCCTACAAATCATCCTCCAGGAAACTGCCAAATGAATAACCCCAAAGCACAAATCTGACTATGACACTCCTCTGATCAAGAAGTATCAGTTGCTCTCCTTCACCTCTAGGATAAAATACAAGCATCTCTCTCTCTCCCCCCACCTCTTTCTCCCTCCCCCTCCTTCTCCTTCTCCATCCTTCCCTCTCTTCTCTCTCTCCCCCTTCTCTCCCTATCTCTCTCCCCCCCCCCCCTCTCTCTCTCTCATATTTACAGCCCTTTATGATGTGTCCCCAGACTATCTGTAATGTAATGCCAAAAGAAAGGCAACTTCCCAGGTTCAAAATACCAGCATAGGTGCTCTCTATTTTATTCAGTGACCAACCAAGAACAGAGAAGATTAAAACATGACATCATTCCAAATACAGCATTTACTAAGCATGATTAAATAATCTCCAAGTACTACCCCACCCCAGAACCTTCCAATCATTCAATCAATTACAAAGTCTCTGTTCTAAATACTTCTCCACCCCTAGGCTATACCTTAATTAAGTCCACCACAAAGCCCCTCTTCTCAAATGGAGATTAGTTTCCAAACATAAGGTCAAAAGTTCCCCACCCCTGGATCACAATTGAATCTACCCCAGAGTTACATCAAGTTTAAACACAGCACTTAATACCCAAATGGAGGTCTTTTCTTCATCTTGACACGGGGCAAGTTCTCAGCAATCTTAGTTCCTGGGGAGACAAGGCTTAGCAAAGCCACAAGATACATTGCCAGTCCCTTCATGAATTTATCCTCTGTCTGTAGAACAGTCCTAGAA
This sequence comes from Petaurus breviceps papuanus, assembly GCF_028583685.1. Taxonomy (NCBI): domain Eukaryota; kingdom Metazoa; phylum Chordata; class Mammalia; order Diprotodontia; family Petauridae; genus Petaurus; species Petaurus breviceps. Next base: position 1,468,988 of record NW_027187315.1, read on the forward strand.
CCCCTGAACACATTAGCAAAGCCCTCTCCCAGGATTTCTGTAAACATACAACAAGAAAATCCTTCTTCAGGGCTTCTGAACCAACAGAAAGGCTCCCAGACCCCTGCAACAACAGCACTGTCCCTCACCAGTGGACAGTATTCTCTCTGTCTGCTGGACAGTCTCCAGACCCCTGCAACAACAGTACTGTCCCTCACCAGTGGACAGTATTCACTCTCTGTCTGCAGGACAGTCGCAGGCCTTCTTAGCGAACAGCCAGGTTCCAGGACTTCTTCAACAAAAGGACAGTCTTTCACCAGTGGACAAATCTGGCAAAATAACATCAAAACAGACAGACAAAGTACCAGCAAAACAGCCATGTCTCCTCAGTCCTTGGCAGCTCAGGGGGCAGGTCTCAAAAGTCCAGGGCAATTCAAAGCGGCCACCAGCAATTCTCTTAG
>NW_027187315.1:1494427-1509801 GCF_028583685.1 Petaurus breviceps papuanus
AGAAGTATTTAGAACAGAGACTTTGTAATTGATTGAATGATTGGAAGATCCTGGGGTGGGGTAGTACTTGGAGATTATTTAATCACACTTAGTAAATGCTGTATTTTGAATGATGTCATGTTTTGATCTTCTCTGTTCTTGGTTTGTTACTGAATAAAATAGAGAGCACCTATGCTGGTATTTTGAACCTGGGAAGTTGCCTTTGCTTGGTATTACATTACAAGAGGACAACCAGGAAAAGCAGGTGTAAGTTGTAAAGAGATAAATTTAGGTTTGACATCAGGAAAATCCTTCTCACACTTAGAGCCTTCTGAAAGTGGAATAGATTTACTCACAGGAAGTCTTTTAGGAGAGGCTGGATACTTTTTGGATATGGTTAGTCAATTAGGGGTCAGTCAATCAGTCAGCAAGAATATATTAAGTACCTACTGTGTGCCAGGCACTGTGCTAAGTTCTGAGGGTACAAATACTAGCAAAAATAGACAGCCCCTACCTTCAAGGAGCTTGCATTTTTATTGGAGAAAGGCATTAAAGAGAGCAAAAAAGGGATTATGGGGTAAAAATTGAGAAAATCAAATTGATTCCATTCTGTAATTGATTTCATTTTGTATTACTGCTGACATTTCATGTAATTACCCAAGTTATGTTTCATATGTCTCTGAGTTAAGTTGAAAAGTTTGGTTTTCCTGCTAGTCACTGTTTTATTCTTGTGTCAAGGAAATCTGTTAGCCTTGAAGGAGGTGGGTGGATACCAGGGAGTCTGGTCTGTTATCCCTGCAACAGTGGCTGTCCTTCAAGAAAGTCTGTCCTGTTGTCACTGTGACATGCAGGTGGATACCACCAAGGAATTTTCTACAATGATAAGATGGCACTGAAGCCACTCTGGCTGCAGGGCCCAGTCATAGAAGTTGCTTTGGCCGCAGATGCCACAGGGCTATGGAGGGGGTGGGGCCTTATGGAATGTCTTGAGGAGAGAGTGAGGCTTGTGGAGAACTCCACTTAAATGAGAACTGGCTATATCTAATTAGATGTTCTAACAGAATTTACTTACTTTTTAGTTGTTACCTAATTTACACAAGTTTTTCTCATTTTGTGAAACAGAAAAAAAGTTAATAATAGGCAGTTCTTAAGTACCAGGTAAATTTAAACTGCAAACTATGAACCCAGTTTGCTAAATGTTACAAAATTTCAAAATAATGAATTCTTCTTCCATTACAAATGCTTCTTTCATAAGGGAGGAGAGATTTACAAGATTGTTTATCTTTTGTTTAAAAGTTATATATATGATGATTTGAGAATGTGAAAATTATGAAGCTATACCTAGAATAGTATATATTGAAGTTACATCTTGAACTGACTTAACACATTAATTAGCCAGTTTTTTTGAGTGAACAACCACATGTTCACTATGTAGAATTCCAGAATTTAATTATATTTTTGATTTCTAATGGATGATTTTTATACTAAGATGAGTTTAATCTGGAGAAAAAGAAAAGGAAAAAGATGAAAAGTTTGTTGAGTGATTTTTTTTGAAAGGCCTGGTAAACTTTTGTATTGCTAACTACATGAAGGGAAGAATAATAACTATATCTAGCTCTAAGCTATGATTAAAGAAACTTGTTATTTGAGGTAAATTCTCTTGGGACTGTATTTGGATTTTGTTTTGAGTTGTATTCAGGTATAAATGTCTGAAGTACCATTAAGTCAGAAATCCTCCATTCAAAGGAAATGCTGCTCAAAGGGAGTGTGATCTGAGGAATATTATAAGTAAATGTCTGTGTCTGGGAAAAGTTGAGGGGATGACCTTGGTACAGTCAAAGGTAGAATTATCTTGACTTAGTTTCCCCATTGTGTTTTTTCCCTTTTTGAACAGGACTGTTTCCTACCTGTTAATCTGGACCTGGCTATACTATCCTGTGAATAAGGTGGAACTTTGCTGTAAAATTGGCTGTTCCAAATAGTAACTATGACTCTTACCTGAAATCAAAAAGAACTAAGGATGCATTATCTTATTATACCTATGTTGTATTTGTGTCTTTATTCTGTGCCTTTAGGCTTAGACCTGGAGGACCAGTCTTGAAGTTACAATCATGTCCCCACTTCTTCTTTTCATAGAAAATCTCTTAAACCATGGCAGGTAAAGTTTTAAATTAAAAAATTTTAATGACCTCATTTAAAAAATATAATGACCTTATTGCTGCAATATTACAGCACCTCCAGCACAAGTAAAATAGGATGCAAGTATGAAAGATCTTACTCTTTTCGATCTAAATTGGTAGACAATTCCATGTCCCAAGCAACTAAGCAAATATGTTTTTGGGCTTGCTGATAGTTATATATTTGTGTATAAGATAAGTTTTTTGAAATATCTTGTTCTTTCAGAATGATATGGGGATGACATCCTTTTTGAAATATCTTGTTCTTTCAGAATGATATGGGGATGACATCCTCCCAAAGGATGAATTAAACTAAAATGTGAAAAGACAAAGATGTAAAAGTTTTCTAATTTAACGGACTAGTAAACTTTAGTAAAACAACAGGATAAGACTTTCTCTAAGAACTAGCATATATAAATGTATATGATTGACTTCCAAATATTTCTATAAAACATTTTGAAGATTAGGTTAAGGATTTTACATTTAAAATTGCATTAGTAATTGTGAAGAGGGTGAAATTATTTTCTTATTTGAAGTATCTGTTTGATAAGTTTAGTAATCAGAAGGGCCCATTTTAGAAGTCAAGCTCTCATAAGTCTTTTTAAAATTATTCCTCCAACCTGTTGTTGGCAGTATAACAGGTACAGGTTTTAAGTAAAGAAAGAAACAGCAAGTGGTATGTAATAACTGAAATTCTCTAAAGTTTTAGATGAATTATGGGTTCTTAATTTCTTGTTCTTTTTACAGCTCTATTTGGTAATATTTGAGCTGGTTTTAATTACATCAACTAGCTATTGGAAAAATAAATTTAGGGGACTATACTAAATTATAATGAATCTTGTTACTGGCAGATTTTAGCAAAATTACCTAGCATTCTCTGCAAGTGACTTGGAACCAGAGAAGCAAATCTATTTAGGAGGATCCCCCTTCAGAGCTGCTCTGAGAACAAGGTCTATTCCCAAATGTTCAAGAGGAGATGTTTCCAGCAACCAAATGACTACATGGGACATCTTGGACTCAAGATGAAATGTGCAAATTAATAAACATTGGGGGTGGGTTACCAGGCTACAAGGAGACTTGATTTTAGTTAATATTGATAATGATTATTGTATTATTTTGACTTTTTGTTTCATAGTATTTATGTTTGCTGAACCTTCTTGGTTACCTTGGGGACATATAAATTGTCCCTCTAAAATTAGTCCATGGTTTTAGATATTCTCATGATACCTTGACTTGTGCTAGGATTAATCAGTCTTGTTGTTCTTATATTAAACAATCAGGGGAGATTGTTGCCAGCTTTCAGGACATTTAACAAGTTATAGCAGACATACAATTACCTCCCTAGGGGATCTCTTGTGTAATCCCTTATATTGGTTCACTTGGCTGATGGGTAACAGCCTGTTAGCCACCCTTTGTAAATGAGCCCTTATCTTTGTCTTATCATTCTCCTCATACTTTTCCTTAGTTGCTGTGTTAAAGCCTGCTCTAAATATGTGCCAGAAAAGCTTGTGTTATAGAAGTATGTACTACTGATAATGACTACATTAAAAATCTTATAGAACAAACTTGTAGATAAGCAATCTATGGAAAACATCTTCCACTGATCAAAAGGATGAATTGAAAATTGAGAAAATAAAGTTGATTCTTTTCTGTAACTGATTTCACTTTGTATCACTATCGACATTTTGTATAAATACCTAGGTAACGTTTCATTTGTCTCTGAGTTAAGTTTAGGAGTTCAGTTTTCCTGGTAATCACTGTTCTATTCTTGTGTCAGGGAAATCTGTTATCCTTGAAGGATGCAGTTGGATGACAGGGAGTCTAGTATATTATCTCTGCAGTACTGTCTGTCCTTCAAGAAAGTTTGGTCTGTCCCTAATTGGTAAATGGTCAAAGGATATGAAAAAAAAAGTTTTCAGAAGAAGAAATGAAAACCATCTACAATATGAAAAATACTCTAAATCACTATTAATTAGAGAAATTAAAATTAAAACAACTCTGAGGTATCACCTCATACCTGTCAGATTGGCTAATGTGACAGAAAAGGAAAATGACAACTGTTGGAGGGGATGTGGAAGAATTGGGACGCTAATGCATTATGGGTGGAATTATAAACTGGTATAACCATTCTGGAGAGCAATTTGGAACTATGCACTAACAGCTATAAAAGCCCATGCCCTTTGACTGAGTAATACCACTATTAGGTCTGTGTCCCAAAGAGATTAAAGAAAGAAGTAAAGGACCTTTATGTAAAAAAAAATGTTTATAACATTTCTTTGTTGTGGCAAAGAATTAGTCCATTAATTAGGGAATGACTAAACAAGTTGTGGTAGATGTTTGTGATAGAATACTATTTTAAGACTAAGAAATGATGAGCTGTATACTTCAAGAAAAAACTTTAGGAAGACTTACATGAAATGATGCAAAGTGAAATAAACAGAACCAGAAGAACACTGTACACGGTAACAGCAATATTGTATTATGATCAGTTGTGAATGACTTAGATATTCTCAGAAAAACAATTTCAAGGAACTGATGATAAACAAACATGCTGGGCACCTCCAGAGAAAAAAACAAGGGAATCTGAAAGCAGATTAAAGCATTCTTTTTTCTTCCTTACTTACTTTTGGTTTGCTTGCTTGTTTATTTTTTGGTCTACATTTTTTTTTTAGCAACATGGCTAATATGGAAATGTTTTGCATGATTACACATGTATAATCTATATCAAAGTGCTTACCTTCTGAAGGAGGAGGAAAAGGCACTCAAATTTTTTTTAAAAAGTTAAAATTTTTTGTTTGCATGTAATTGAGGAAACAATAAAAATTTTAAAGAATAAAATCGTTTAACCTAAGGCAGGGAGAAAGAGGGAGTGTGGTCTGTTTTCGCTGTAACAGTAGCTAGTTGCATAAGTAGACACCTCTCATGAGTTTTCCATAGTGATCAGATGGAAGAAGGAGTTCTTACTAGACTTTCATTCCAAAGTTCTTGCCAATCATATTGTCTCCAACATATATGTTTCTGACTTTGTAACCAATTATATTGTTTCCCTCATGTAGGATACTGCCCTCTAGTTTTTGGATGCTCCTTTTCCTTTTGTCCAGGAAAAATAATCTATCAGTCAGGGTCTTTGGCTTACTGAGGAGCTAAAGATCTCATTTGGTAGTAACTGCTACCAATAAATTGAATGTGCTTGGCACTTTGTTGTCTCAGTTGACCTTAATTTCAATCATGACAGGAGGGGCTAGACCTGGGAGAGGGCATGATGGTAAGGTCCAGAGAATCAGAATCAGAGCTGGGAGGGGAATGAAGAATGGTTGGTCCTGGCCCAAAATGGACACATCAAGAGAAACTCACCAATAGGAAAAGGGGAATATGGAGGTGGAGAGATGTTCCAGGGTGACAAGACAGTTGTGACATGGTGGTGAAGTCCAGTGAGTAAGAATCAAAGCCTGAAAAGGAATGAAAGATGCTCAATATCAGGCATCTTCCCAAAATGAAGGCACTTGGAGGAAGTCATCATTGGCTAAGGGGGCCTCTGTAGGGATGTTCCAGTCTGAGAAGGTTACAGGTATGAAGGGAAGTTCCAGGAGAAGAAGGCAACTGAGGAATTGTGGCAAAGTCTGAAAATTCAGAATCACAATTGGGAGAGAAAATTTTTTCACATATGAGCTAGATTAGATGACTGCTGAGGTCCCTTTGATCTCTGAAATCCAATGGTCCTATTCAAGAATCTTCTGGAGTTTACAATATGATTGGCAATTCCTAAAGCATATCTGTAAGACTAAATCTACTTTCCTTCTAGGACTGCATCCAAGAAGAGATGTTTCCGGATTAGGAATTTTGACTAACTGGCATTGCCCTACTCTGCGGAGATAATGGACAACCCTCCCCCCCCCCCCAATTAACAAACACTTGTAATATCCTTTGAAAACACAATCTTTTAAAGATGACTTCATTCCTTCTTCTCCTTCATTAATTCATTGCCATTTTTGAAAGCCCTTAAAGCAATGAGAGATTGATAAATTTTCAGCTCCCTTTCCTCCTCCCTGCATCCCCCACCTTCCACATACACTTTGTTTAATGTACCAAAGTTTTGTTTACTTCAATTTTTACTAAGTAGTACTTGTCAGCACATTCTAGAGTGCTAGAGAGGAAGCTGTGGTTAAACTGTTAAGGAAGCCTTTAATTCATGCCACTTCTTCCCAATGAAAGTTACCTCTTCACTATTCTTAGTACCCCTTGTCCTCATCACGTGTGTTGGTCTTGTTCTTAGGCAAACACCCAGTGAACAAAAGGGTCCTTCCCTGGGTTATATTCCTCACCCTTGACTCTCAAACTTATTATCACACATTCAAGTTACCTAAAAGCTGAATGGATATAGTCAAAGTTACATAAAGGGCAGAGTATGCAAGAGTCCAAGGTACAGCCTTGTATTTGGATCTATGGTACAGGAATCTATATGATATAATTGAAAGAGTATAGGATGTAGAGTCAGATAGAGGGCAAATCCTGCTTCTATGAGTTACTACCTGCGTAGTAGGTAGTATTCGGCCCAGTCACTTAATTCCCCTGGACCTCAGTTTCCTCATTTGTAATGTTAGGGCATTGGACAACATGGTCTTTAAGTCTCTTCTAAATGTACATCTATTATTCAATCTAAACTATGATCTATTATTCCTATTTTCTCATATCTGCACACAATAATAGCAAGCATTTAGACAGCGTTTTAATGTTTACAAAGTGCTTTACATTCTTCATTTTATCCATAAGTGATATCCAACTCAAATAAAAACAGTGGCTACTAAACCATGCATAAGGATCTCTCTGGGCTTCGTTTTAAAATGTAATTTTATCTAATATTTTTTTGTTTTAATGTAATATTATTTATTTATTATTTTAATATTATTTTATTATCTAACATATTTTTATTTTGTTAAATATTTCTTAATTGCATTTCATTATGGTTCCAGTCACACTTAGAAGTGTTGTGAGCCACATACTGCCTGGAGGCTTTGTGTTTGACACTTAAAATTTAGGCATCTTAAAATTAATGTGCTCCAAACTAAACTCATCTTTTCCCTCAAACCTTCCCATCTTTCTAATTTTCCTATTATGTCAAGATCCTCCCAATCACTCAGATTCTCAATCTAGGTGTCATCCTCAACTTCTCAATATCTCTTATCCCCTTTCCCATATCTAATTAGTTGTGAATCCTGTCAATATTACCTTAATAATATTTCTTGTATATGCTGCCTTCTCTCCTTTGACATTGCTACTACCTTGGTGCCAACCTTTATCAGTTCACGCCTAGACTGTTGCCATGGCCTACTGATTCACCTTTCTGCCTCAATTCTCTCCCCATTTCAGTCCATCCTCCACTCAGATATCAAACTGGTCTTGTTAAAATGCAAATGTGACCATATCACCATCCTATTTAATAAACTTTAGTGGCTCCCTGTTGTCTCCAAGATCAAATGGGCAGCTAGGTGATGAAGTGAATAGTCTGTTGCCTTTCATTGTATTTCCAGCATTTAGTATAGCACCTGGAACAGAGAAGATGCTATAATTGTTCACTTGACTTAGTGGAGATCAATAAGGCCAGATAACTTTCACAAAGCAGCAGGATTACTTCTCTTCTGTATCAAGCTTTATGTAACTTCTGCATTCAACATTTCTTCTCCTCCTCCTCCTTCTCCTCTTTCTCCTCCTCCTTCTTCTTCTCCTTCTCCTCCTCCTCCTCCTTCTCCTCCTCCTCCTCCTCCTTCTTCTCCTTCTCCTCCTCCTTCTCCTCCTCCTCCTCCCTCTCTTCCTTCTCCTCCTCTCCCTCTTTCTTCTCCTCTTCCTTCTCCTGCTCTTCTTCTCTCTCCTTCTCTTTATTCTCCTTTGCTGAAGCTTCCTCTCTGATACAGTTTTATTTCTGGTTTTCTATGCTTCAAATCAGAGAATGCTGGGGGTCAATAACTCATTTTTCATTATATAATACAATGGAAGAAAATCCACTCTATTTCACTTATGAATGAAACCATAGTCTTGTAGTCTCCAAATAATTTTGATTTTCCATCTTGTCCTTTGTGAAATTTAAACTCAGAAATCAGCACATGTTAATGAGCCAGTGGACTTCAATAACCTGCAGTCATTGTTACGACCATCATTGATCTTCCTTTGGAATGGTTCTCCCAATACATCTATCTGGGGGAAGGTCTTTTTCTGGTTGTCAAAATGGTCTGCTTCTCCTTGTCATTTTATCTAGAATACTGTGTTTCCTCATCAGCTCATTTGATCAGGTTTCTTTATACAAATGTTTGTTCTATGTCCTTTCAACAACCAGACTATACAAAAGGGGCAGTGCCTTCCATATGTATGACCAATAGCTCAAGAAATCCATCTTTGGCACATCAAGATCTTTCTTTAGCTTATTGGATAATTTTCCATCTTCAGCCCAAACCTAAACTGAATCTATCCAGGATGCAAGATGAATGGAGAATGTCACTGTTTGGTTATGAGATATCAACACTGAAACATGCAAAATTGTGTGAACTCAGAATTTATTTGGAGGGCCTAGTGGAATTAAGTGGTGAAAGAGAAACATAAACAATCTTACTTTGCCTCTGACTCTCATATCCTATTCCCATTTCCCACCATTACAAGGAATAACAATGATTGAAGAGTAGGATATATATATATATATATATATAAATGTATGTGTGTGCATGTGTGTACACACACAGTACACATACACACATGTCTATATACATATATGTGTATATACATGAGTAGGAATATTGTATCTTGGAATAAAGCAGTTTTTACTAGATTTGGCTATGTTTTTACAGTCGCGTCAGATACTGTATGAGATACAAGACAAGTAAAATTATGGGATAGACTATTATAGGGGTGGAGATCCTGTGACCTTGAGGCTACATTTGTCCCTCTAGGTCCTCAAGTGTGGGCTGCTTGTGGTCTCAAGGCCACAGGTTCCTACCCTTGACAGAATCTCACTTATTAAGGACTACAAAATTTGCTTAGTTTACCTCTGTCCTTGAGCAGGGATACCATTTATCATGTCTTTGAAGGTCAACATGGGGAGCTTACTACTTCCTGAAGTAACCCATGTCTGTATTGGACAGCTGTAATTACCAGAATAATTTCCCTCATATGAAGCTAAAATCTGATGGCGCTGATCTAAGTTCTAACTCCCAGAGTTAAGCAATATAATTCAAATTCCTCTTCATGATGGCAGCCCTTCAAATACTTAATGATGGTAAACATGTATACACTATAGGACAAAGCCCATTCCCTCAAGGAGCTTTCTTTCTGTTTGGAGAGAGAAAACTAATCAATTGAAACAAACAAGTAAAATACAATAAAACAAAAAAGTATAATACTATATGCATTTTTGTGGAAAACCATGTTACTGAGCTATCCAACAATGAAATGTATTTTTTTTAAAAGAGTAGTGATGCAGCCAAAAATTCCTATTTGAATCCATTCATCTTGGTGAGGAATCTTTTTTTTTTTTAGCCATGATATTCTTTAAAGCCAAGAATTGCAATAAAGTGAACTTAGAATCATGTGCATGTAAGTAATTTATAAATAAATAAAATATACACATGCAAAAATAGTAGTGAGCTCTCTGTCACAGTGTTCAAATAGAGTACTAGATGACCATTGGTAATATGGAGGCCATTCTTCATTGGGTGGGAAATGGTATGAGGCCTTTCCAACACTAGGATTCTAGAATGATAAATTCTATGGGATTTTAAAGAAGTGAAAATCTACCATGAGCAGAGTAGTCAGTAAGTGCTTTATGAAGGTGGGTGGACTTGAGCTGAGTCTTTTAGAGTGGGAAGAGTGTGAGTAAGTAGAGATGATGTAAGAGTAGTATTGATCTCCTAAGTCCTATTCCAGCCCCAGGATTGTATGCATAATGCAACTCAAAACTCCCCTTGTGCTCACAAAATCCATTATGCCAGATGCCTACGAGTTCAGATAGCCTTGGTGACTGATGTGGCACTTACCCTGAGTCCTTACTTGTTCCATCTTATGTTCTCACTTTAGAATGTGCCACCGAAGTCTTAGCCTTTGACCCAAGTGAAAAACCATAGCTTAAAATTTAAAGCTTAAAATTAAAGAACCCCCATTCCAGCCCACAGTTTCTCCAAAATAACTTTGATTTATACCCTTTGGTGATCTCCTAAGCACTAGGGGGCAGCTAAGTGGCACAGTGGATAGAGCACTAGGCCTAGAGTCATGAAGACCTGAGTTCATATAGGGCCTCAGATACTAGCTGTGTTAAACTGGGCAAGTCACTTAACCCTGTTTGCCTCAGTTTACTCATTTATAAAAATGATCTCGAGAAGGAAATGGCAAACCATTCCAGTATCTTTGCCAAGAAAACTCCAAATGGGGTTACATAGAGTTGGACAGGACTGAAAAGTGACTCAGCAACAATAATTTCATATTATTGAGAATTAGAAATTATTGAGTTCAACCCTCTCATTTTACAGATGAGGAAACTTGAGCACTAGTTGGGCACCAAGATTTGCCCAAGATCACCTGGCTGGTAAATGGCAGAGCCAAATTTTACACCTGGGTTGTCTGATTTTTGAATCCCACACTCTTTATACTCTAAATTATGGCCCATTATGGTCTACACCCTACTTTCTTGGTTCCATAAGAAACTGGTACTCTTTTTCTATGTCTGGTATCCTTTTCCACATAAAGAGGTTGAGTTGCTTTCCCCCAGCTTCTGCAGAAGTACTAAATCTTTTTAACAATTTTCTGAAATGAGTACTAAATGAAAACCAATGCAAATTTTATGGAACACCTACTTTACTGTTCAATGGTCCTTAAGAAATTTTGTTGTCAGTATTGCTGTCCCTTGATTGCACAAATTCAAAAGGCAGTAACCCTATACGGAAGAGTATATAAAAACCCAGGGTAAACCCCATTCAGCCTTGATAAATTGGAATTTCTTACAGGAAGGTTAGACATTTCAAGAGTTGGGAGAAAAGTTTGGTGAACTTTCTAAATTTAAAAAAAAAATTAAGTGCTTCTAGAATGATCAATCTACACTCAATACTTCCTTCTTACTCACTTTGATTTGACTTTTGTCCCTAGTGTTTTGTTGAAAATGCTCTCACCAAGGTCACCAGAGACTTCTCAATTGCCAGATCCAATGGACTCTTCTCAGCCCTCATGCTCTTGACCTTTCTTTTTGGCATCTGATGCTGTTCACACCACCTGCATAGACTACTCAAGATAAGAGTTAATATTTAACTCTCCCAAACTCACAGACCTTTCTTAGGTTTCTATGATTATTGCATTAATGTAAATAGAGGAACTGAAGAAAAAAGGAAGCCAGGATTTAGCCTAGGTGTTCTTAATGTTGAAGTCTATGAATATATGAGGATTTTTTTCATGTTTGGTAACTATTTCATTATAATTGGCTTCCTTTGCAATCCTATGCATTTAATTTTATACATTTAAAAACAACATTTCTGAGAAGAAGCTCATTGGAGACCAAAAGGGAGTCTATGACTCACAAAAAGAGGCTAAGAACTGATTTGTTGAGAGATTCAAAACAAATCAAACAAGCTACCCTCTCTAACAGAACTAACATTAGGAGAGGTCAGAGAGGTCATCTAGTTTGAACTGTTTGTAACAAAGTATGCTGTGCAGAACTACCAATTAAATAATCACCCAGAATTTCTTTAATGACCCCTCATGGTGGAGCCCCTGCTACCTAACAAGGCTGTTTGTTTCACTTTTGGATGTTGTAAATATTAAGAAATTTTTCTTTACATTAAATACAAATCTATCTCTTTGAAATTTTCACAAATTGTTCTTAGTCCTCTCCTCTGGCCAGACAAAAGAAGTCAAAATTCTTTTTTTTTTCCAAATGCATGCCCTTTAAATATAAGAAGACAGCTCTCAGATTTCCTGTAAGTCTTCTGGGGTCCAGGTGAAACATCCCCAGTGCTATTTTATTGACCTTCATTTTTCATGATTTTGAGGTCCATCACCATCTTGGTAACTCTTCTCTGGAACTTTGTCCAATTTGTCAATATTTTTGTAAAAATGTGGTGTCCATAATTGAATTCAATCTGCTCTATGAGATTTGATTAGGGTCAGATTGCAGTGAGACTCTCACTTCCCATTCTCGGAAGGTATTTACAGGGGTGTGATACTAAATGTTTAATAACCAATTATCAAAAAACAAAATTCATTACACTTTTAAGTGTAATCTACATCATTAACCTTTTCTCTGGCATTAATCAAAAAAGATTAATCAATCAACAAAGCAATAAATCAAGCCCTGATTTGTAGCATTTGCTGATTTTCAAGCTATAGATACACTGGAAATTTAACAATCAGCTCTTGCTAGTTGGGTTTGAGCTGGCTTCAGCACACACCTGGATATATCTCTCTTATTGCAGCCTAAGATTTCACTAGGGTTTTTTTTTTTACTACAATATATTGTTAATAAATCGAGCTTATGTAATAAACTACCCAGATTGTTTTTAAATAATCAATAAATCAAGGAACATTTATTAAGCACCTACTATGTGCTGGACACTGTGATAAATGCCAGAGGTATAAAAAGGGGCAAAAGACAGTCCCTACACTCAAGAAGTTTACAACCTAACGGAGGAGACAGCATGCAAACAAATATAAACAAACATAGTATATACAGGATAAATAGGAAATACATAAGAAAGAAGAAACTACAAATAAGAGGGGTTGGGAAAGGCTTCCTGAAAAAGAGAGGATTTTAGTTGGGACTTAAAGGCATGCTTCCCACATTGTATAGTTAAAGAATTTATTTTTTTAGTCTAACACAAGACTTCACATTTATTCCAAGTAAATTTCATCTTACCAGATTCATCATATCACTCTAGCTGACTGAGCTAATTTCTGGATCAGGATCCAAAATAGCCAACATTTTCCTTCTAAGCTTTGTGTCATAAGCTAACTTGATAAGCATGCCTTCTGCTCCTCTGTAATGGAAGTCCTGTGCATGCAAAGCCCTTGTTGGATTGTTTGGCTGAGGAAGCTTCTCCATGTGGTGGAGAATGCTAGGGAATTTGCTTCTGGGAGAATCCTAAAGAGGTGTAAGAGAATTACCCTGGGCTAGAGACTGGAGCATAGGCAGATATTCTATGGTGAATCTCTGCCTCTCACCTTACAGCATGATCTCTCAACAGATGATTGGAGCAAAAAAGTCACAAGATCTCCCCAGTTCAACTGAAGCTAAAGAGAAAGTAGCTAATGTTGACAGGCCTTTTCAAATACCTTGAAAGCCAGTCAATGAGCCACCACAGAGGCAGTTAATCAGAGCCACTTAGAGAATGTCTATGAGTGCTCCATGGTCTCTCTAGGTATTTCCCTAACTTTTCATTACAAGTGTCCCAGAAGTAAGCTCCTTAGTGTCCTCTTCATGGAGAGATTGCATCAGCAAAGCAAGCTGATGGAGTCTGCACATATGCTCCATTACATTTTCATCCATTAATTTTTTAAAAATATGCTTAAAAAGCATAGAGTCAAGGACAGATCCCAGAGATAACCTACCAAACACCTCCCAGATTGTTCTGTGATCACACTAATGTAAACACTTCTTCCAGTGATGTAAAAAGCAAGCAATACATAGCTCCCTCATCCTATTTAACTCCTATTCACATCTTTCTACAAATCCTCCATGGTGGGTTCTTATAATGTGTTGGGGCCTAATTTTAGTCCTCTGTGGTGCCAAGGCAATATTCACAGCACTGATGGCAACTATGAATATACGGGCATAAATCTGAATTGAAAAATAAAACAGACTCTGCATAAATAAGACAGAAGCAAAACATTTATTAAGATTCCAGAAAGTCAAATCCCAACACCAGAAAACTGAATTCATCATAACAAAGAAATCTATACACAATAACATTGCAGAGAGCAACACCGTCGTAAAGCCTTCCCACAAATAAACACTCACAAGCCTGTCTTCTTGCCTGTGTCCTCTCTCCTCCCTCCTTCTAACTGCTCTGATTTCTAGCTTCTTCCTGGTTCTGTTCCACCCTTCCTGCTCTACTTGTTCAACAAACTCCTGCCACCACAGGCTCCATGTTATTACATTCAGCCTATTAAGGGACAGGGAAGATCTTCAAATTCCCATTACCATTACACCTTCTTGACATTTTATGGATACCAGTGGAATATAGGGATTGACTGAGTTATCTCTCATTCTTTTTTTTTTTTTGCCTTTTTTGGAGGGCAATTGGGGTTAAGTAACTTGCCCAAGGTTACATGGCTAGTTTTGTGTGTGTGTGTGTGTGTGTGTGTGTGTGTGTGTGTGTGTATTAAGTGTCTGAGGCTAGAACCAAACTCAGGTCTTCCTGACTTCGGGGCCGGCACTTTACTCACTGCACCACCTTGCGACCCCATTATCTCTCATTCTTGATGCATGACTGTTGCACCTTCTCTTCTGGCTCTATAGTTGTCAATTTCTTTTACACTACTCTCATGCAATTCTTGGTTAGTTATGAAAAGTAGGGCAGCTAGGTGGGAGGGCCAGTTTAGTGCTGCAATGGATAGAACATAGTCCTGCAGTCTGGAAGACCTGAGTCCAAATCTGACCTAAGCTATATGACCCTAGGCAAGTCACTTAACTCTGTTTGCTTCACTTTCCTCATCTGTAAAATGAACCAGAGAAGGAAATGGCAAACCACTCTAGTATCTTTGCAAAAAAAACAAACAAACCCAAAATGGGTTCACAGAGTCAGACATGATTGAAAAGGATTAAACAACAATAGCAACAATGAAAGGCTGTTTGATTCAAGTCCTGCTTCTAATAGGTGGGCCACAAAATTCCAATCTGTAACAAAAGTCACTGACACAGAGCTCTGAGCATGAGCAATCAATTTATTAGGAAGAGTGGTGATCCCTAATCATTTGGGTCCAAGACCTTCTGTAATGGAAATGCAAATTTAAAGATCTTCCCTGCCCCTAGGCTAAAGTGCACCTGGAGCCTGGGGTGGGAGGCTTGTTTTTTGGTAGATACTTTTTGATTGGCCAGTGGGTCAATAAGGTTGTTACATTCTCTGAGCCAGGAGAAGGCTATATAAGCCCTGATGTGCAGCTTTATTTTGGGGGCTCACTTTGAGAAGTGTTCTGTGATTTGATCTGAATTCTGGGAAGCCGTTGTCCAGAGGCTCTCCACCCCCCCCCCCCCCC
>NW_027187315.1:1509901-1570007 GCF_028583685.1 Petaurus breviceps papuanus
TTTCAAAAAACCCAGATGTTGACTGGGTATGGATGTAATGGTTGGACAGTTTGAAATCTGTCTACTAGATCTGTTTCTGTCTTGATAATTCTGCCTGTATACTTTGAAGTTCGGGGTGCTGACCTTTTTCCCCTGAACAAGGTAAACGATATATGTCTGGCTGATTAAAGTAAGCTTGTTAACCCATTTTGAGTTGCTTTCCTTTATCAAAGCAGATCCAAGAACCTGTGCTGGCAGCAAACCCTGAGGACATTTGGGGTGCTTGCTGCTACAAAATGGCGTCACGAACAGGATCTGCAGAGTAAAAGGAAAGTATGGGGGCTAGGATAATTGTTTGTTTCCCAGTTGTGGTAGCTGTGACTCTGTGGAGCCGTGGAGCAGGAGAGAAGAGTGGCCAGCATGCGGACTTCACTGAGCTGAGAGCAGGAATGGTGAGCTGCCTGCATCGGGACCTGGGCAGAAGCCAGGAGTGGCTGCCGCCTGTGGGAGGAGAAGGAACCCAGGAGTTCGGAATTCAGCTACAGGAAAAGATAAGAACTGAGCAGCAAAGCAGGGGCACTGAGTGTGTTTCCTGGCTGCATCCCACAGTTTGGGACCCTGGGGGAGGATGGACTTGTGACTATGGTGGGAGGGATGAAGTGCCTTGGACCCCCAAGGACCCCACCTTGTTGGTTTTGTTGCCCAGCCCCCTCTCTGTGCTTGGAGGCAGGGGCTGGAGCTGTGTGAGGGGAAGGATACCCCTCCCCCCTCCCCCAGAGAACTTTATTTGAACTCTTGTTTTGAATTGAGGTAACAGTGCAATGTACTTTGTGTTTGTTTAAGGCCCAGTGGCCACTTTGGTAACTTTAGTTCTGTACTTTGAAAATGTGACCTAAGAGATGTTTAGTGCTGATTCAAAAGTAAATTGTCTATGCTATAGGCATGAAAGATCTTGGGGCTGAATGTAATGGAAATGCAAATTTAAAGATCTTCCCTGCCCCTAGGCTAAAGTGCACCTGGAGCCTGGGGTGGGAGGCTTGTTTTTTGGTAGATACTTTTTGATTGGCCAGTGGGTCAATAAGGTTGTTACATTCTCTGAGCCAGGAGAAGGCTATATAAGCCCTGATGTGCAGCTTTGTTTTGGGGCCTCATTTTGAGAAGTGTTCTGTGATTTGATCTGAATTCTGGGAAGCCATTGTCCAGAGCCCCCCCCCCCTTTCAAAAAACCCAGATGTTGAAACCCAGATGTTGACTGGGTATGGATGTAATGGTTGGACAGTTTGAAATCTGTCTACTAGATTTGTTTCTGTCTTGATAATTCTGCCTGTATACTTTGAAGTTCGGGGTGCTGACCTTTTTCCCCTGAACAAGGTAAACGATATATGTCTGGCTGATTAAAGTAAGCTTGTTAACCCATTTTGAGTTGCTTTCCTTTATCAAAGCAGATCCAAGAACCTGTGCTGGCAGCAAACCCTGAGGACGCTTGAGGTGCTTGCCGCTACACCTTCCTCATGGTCAGGGACCCCTCTGCTTGAGGAAAATTGCTCTTATATAGCCACTAAGGGGATACCAAAAATAAAATGTGGTGGTACCATTCCATGATTGGTCAGTTCCAGAAGTAGGGAGATCTTATGGCTAAGGGAAATGTTCATCAATCAATGAAGTTTAGTCATCAGGCTTTTCACAGGTCATTAGCTGCAGGTCATCAACTAGAAGCCAATTTAAGTCCATCTCAGCAGGAACTTTCTGAAGGTCATAAGACCTTGTCAACAACATCCCAGGCCTTTTACAGGTCATAAGACCTTAGTGTTTGCCCAATAATATCCTAGGGTCCAACGAAGTTGTGGTTTTGAAGAAAATGTCACTAGGGAGTGGGTAGTAGTGATTCACAGTGAAGAGACAAATGAACCTTATTTTAAGTACTGAACTTGGAGTGGGGGTGGATAATGATTGATGCATTAATAATTCCTTTTAACAGAACTAAGTTAATACAGTATACATCTAACTGATAAATCCAATCTAATAATCAATACGTGACATATTAATTAATCATAACTCTTATCCTAACAGCATTAATATAAGTAACTCAAACTTAATCCTATTCTGCTGAATTGACTAATATAATCACTGATACCAATCAAATCACAATGACTTGAATAAATGCTTGTTAAACTGAGTAGATGTATCAAAATTATCTTCACAAGTACTAATGGGCTATGTCCCACAAGCAAATCTCTTGACCTCTCAGTACCTCAGATCACTCTCCATGGCCAAAAGTTACAGAGGATTTGAAATCTGCATTAATAGAGGATAGTTTCACACCAGGAATTGCCCAACAGATGAAATCATAAGTCTGGACTCAAAAAATGTCACAACCTACTTACATCCAAGAGTGTGCTAGTTTAACAACACACTCTCCAGAGATAAAACACAAACAAAACCAAAATGTATGCACTACACAATTTAAAGTTTATTCTGAATCATTAACAGTTTCTCCTTCACCTCCTTAAACCCAGACAGTCAACAAAACAATAAGTCAATTCCTGTTTGTGTATATCTGAGGTGTAAATACACTGAAAATTTAACAATGGACTTTTATGAGTGAGTTTGAATTGACTTCAGCACACCCCTACTTACCTCTATTGTACTTCTCTTTATTGCTTTCTTAATAACCTCCAACTTTAATTCTATGAAGACTATTATATTCCATGACTTACATACAATGTCACGGGGAGAATATTATTAAATAGGTGAACTTTTGTTTCAGGGAGAACCCATTCTGCAATGACATCCAACCATTAACGATTATTCTTTGTACCTGTTCACTCAGCCGGTTCAAATGTTCTTGACTGTCCTGTTGACCAGCCTCCGTTTCTGCAGTTTGTTCACAAAGAACATTGATGAGGCTGACTTACGTCCAGCAACAATGAGAGCCTTGCCTAAATCTAAATCTACCTAGTAACAAGGAGACTCTACCCATTAACAAGACATGCCTGTTTCCCTTTTCCTGCTTTCCTTATGATTAAAAGAACCTAACATACCTACTTCCCCTTCCCTGTGGTTAACTGCTCACATAGGAACATACCCTACTCCTGACTGAGTGCCCAGGATTTGCGTATAAAAGTAAGCCCTTGTCCTCCAAGCTGCTAGTACCCCTAAGGACTAGCCCACTGCGTTAGTCAATAAAGCCCTCTTGACTAGGAGAATATCTGCCTCTTGAATTCTCTCTGGACGATCTGACTCCTGAACCTCATCATCCTCTTCAACATGAGAATGGTCAAGAGCTTGGCTAAAAAATCAAGACAAACTCTAGCATCCCCTTTATCTGCCTGTCTAGTAACTGTGTCAAAGAAGGAAATGGACTTGGTCTGGCATAACCTGCTCTTCACAATGCCATGCTACTTTTTGTTTATTGTTTCCTAGTCTGACAATTCATTAGCTATCCCTTTGATATTTAAATATAGAAAATTTGCCAACAATTGAAGTCAAGCTCATTGGCTGATAACTGGTAGATTCTGCTCTTTTTCCTTAAAAAAAATTAGAACATTTACTCTTCTTCAGTCCTGTGACACCTTTTGCTTTCTCTATGATTTTTCTTTTTTTTTCTTTTTCTGGAGGGCAACTGGGGTTAAGTGACTTGCCCAAAGTCACACAGCTAGTAAGTGTGTCAAGTGTCTGAGGCCGCCCCTCACTATGATTTTTCAAAAGCAGTAACTTAAAAATTCCATTTCTAAGACTTTCTTCAGACACACTATTAACAGTGCCCTATTGCTAAAAACTCTACCCTCCATTAACTTTTATGATTCTGCATTCTCCTGATTCCCTTCTCACCTTTTTCTTTGGGGCAGCCAGGAAATCCAGTGGATAGAATGCTCTGCCTGGATTCAGAAAGACTATAGTATGGCCTCAGACACTTACTGGCTTTGTGACCCAGGTCAAGTCATTTGTTTGCCTCAGTTTCCTCATCGATAACAACAAGGTTGTCGTGAGCATAAAAAGAGATAATAATTGTAAAGTGTTTAGCATGGCGTCTGGCACATAGTAGGGACTAATGCATGTTGTTGCTATTAATTACCTGTATTTAGCACATTTAGCTCCCTAAGAATGAGTAAGTCTCCCAAAGTCCTGTCCCACATCCTATTTTCTTTTCTTTGTATGCTTTCTCTCTTGTTGATCTCATTTGCTCCAATGGGTTAAAAATGTCATCTCTATCAGAGGTCTTTCTAACATATTTCTTTCCACTCAACCACAACTCTGCATTGCCAATTGTTTGATCAACATTTCTACCTTAATATGCCATTAATATCACAAACTACCTTCAAAATGGAATATATCTTCCTGCCACTCCTTTAAACTTCTTTACTTCTATTGAGGGAGTCACCATTCTTCCAGGTACCTAGGTTGACAACCTCAAAGTCATCTGTGATGATTCTTTCTCCCATTTCCACTGAGTATTTATGAGTATGAATACACACACACATACATACATATGCCTTTATATGTATATATGGAGGGCTTGCTGAGCCATTTTGTAGGGCTGCTCGTCCACCTTTCACCCAACTATCACCTGTGGCTCCGAGAAGCTGTAGCATGAGCATAAGCCACACCCCAGTAAACCATCTTGGTTGAGAGTAAGTGACAGTCCATAAACCCATCGGTGAATTAGGGGAATATTTACCCTTAGCATATGAAGACTTCCCCAGAGAATGGGCAGATGAGAGCAATTTGTTTCAATGACCATGAAGGAGGCTGAAGCAGCTTGTGGAACACATAGAGCTTGGGTTAGATATCAAAGATGCCAGCATCATCTACTATATCCCAGGCCATCCCATTGTCCTGAATTTTGTCTTGTCTCTGGACTTTGATGACTCTGAAAGAGAGAGTTAGGCTGAAGGCTTGTGTAACTCTGCATCACTGAAGTCCAATTCACCTACAAGTCAAGATGTCACCGCATTATATCTTTGGTCCTCTTCAGAAATGAAGGATGAACAACAAAAACAACTTACATATTTATATGTACATGTAATATAATAAACGTATACATGCACACACGTATACTATATGCATAAATAACATCTAAATTACATATATTATCATGTGTGCATATACTCACCCACACGTTTGTTTTATGTGTACACATATATTTGTGTGTTATATGTAATACATGTATGTAAATATATAGTAAGAGCTGAAAAGTCCCACAGAGGCCATCCCATTACTAAGATCACTTATGTGTATACATGGTATCCCACCCAGTAGAATGGGAGTAATGAATGAGTCTTTTATATTGACATTTAAAGCCCTTTGCACAGTGCCCTACATAAAGGAGGTATTTAAGTATTTATTGGACTGAGTTGAAAATAGTTCATTTAGATCTGATATCTTGAATTAAGGAAAGATCTTTCCTACTATCTTTTTTTACAATATTGGACTTTAATTCCTGCTTAGCCATTTTTACTTTGTCCTTTCTTTTCCACAGATTATTCTCGTCAGCAGAGAAAACAGAAGCAAGGTAAGAGTTGAGTAATATTCTGTTCTTATGGTACAATGAAAAGAATTCTAGATTTTGAGTCAGGAGACCTGTTTTCAAATTCCAACTTTGGTAATTGCTGCTTGTGTGACCCTGGGAAAATCAAAGCTCTCTAGGCCTTACTTTCCTCATCTATAACATGCCAGGGTTGGCCTAGATGAACTCTAAGTCCTTTCTGGTTGTAAATCTATGATCCTATCTCCCTTTGATCATACCATCCATTCTGGGGCAACTTCTTTTTCACTTTCTTGACATTATTTTCATAAAATAACTTAAAAATTTTGGGGGGTTTTCTTAGCCTTCTTTGTTAGTCTCGATTTCTTCTCAGCTTTAATACTCTTGACAGCATTTTTGTAGGACTGATAGACTCTTTTCTATTCCCTCCTACAGTCTTTGCTTCCATCTTCTTTTAAGTGGCAGTGAATGAAATGTCCCATGGAAGCAAGCTTTGAGTTGTCCTTCCTGATTCCATTTGAACACCTGGGAGCTTTCAGCCTTGCTTCTAGCCATGTGGTGATCCAACCTTGAAAGGACTTAGCATTTGATATGAAATGACAAACTCTGAGTGGTCTTTTGGTCCTTTCATGCCCCAGGACAGTGGTGGAAGAATGAAATGCAGAATTATTTAAAAAGAAAAAGGTGCATACACACACACACAATACAATATAAATATTAGTTACGCATGCAATGGAATATGTTAATCTATTGTTGCACACATAGATGCACATATGTATTATATACTATATACACATATATAATAACAATGTGGCATATATAAGTGCATGCATGCATGCATACACACATAAACATGTATTAGCCTTCACCATACTTCTTACTTTGGCAATTTTCTACCCTCCCATGGACATTGTTCTCAGGCCAGGCTCTCATAACCTCTGCACAGGCTATTGTCCTAACCTCCAAATGAGGTTCTCTGTTTCCAGGCTCCTCCTACACACATCATTCTGATCAATGTTCCACACGCCTACCAAAATAATCTTCCTAAGGAACAAATCTGCCCATGTCACTTGGTTCCAAATTGTTCAGTAACTCTCTTTTGTTCTTTGAGTAAAATGAAAGTTTCTTAGTCTTGTATTTAAATCTCTTCACAATGTAGGCACAATCCACTTTTCTAATTTCTTTCAAATGACTCCTCTTCCTGTACTCTAAGTTCCAACCAACCAGGATAACTTGCTGTTCCTTATATTTGGCCCTCTGTCTTATGTCTCTATGCCTTCACATAGGCTGGTGTCCAGGTTCTAACCTCAGTCTCGTGATCAGTTTCTTTAAACAGAATACCCCTAAGCATTAGTACGATTGTCATCTTTACTGGCACCAAGATTTTGGGGGCACTCTGTATAAGACTCAGTTCAGTGCCACCTTATATAGGGAAAGTTCTTCCTAATATCTTCCCCACATTCTTTGCTAATGCTCTCTCCCTTGTAAATCTATGATCTTATCTCCCTTTGATCATACGATTCAACCTTGAACAATTTCACTTTCACTTCCTTGACACTATTTTCACAAAATAGCTTAAAAATTTTTTTTTGTTTCCTTAGCATTGTTTGTTAACCTTGATTTATTCTCAGCTTTAATACTCTTGACAACATTTCTGTGGGACTGGTAGACTGTTTTGTATTCCCTCCTAAAGTCTTTGTTTCCATCTTCTTTAAGTAGTAGTGGCTGAAATGTCCCATGGAAGCAAGCTTTGAGTTGTCCTTCCCGATTCCATTTGAATACCTGGAGATTTCAGTCTTGCTTCTAGCCATGTGGTGATCCAACCTTGAAAGGACTTGGTATTTTGGTATGACATGACAAACTGAATGTTCCCTTGGTCTTTTCATGCCCCAGGATAGTGGTGGAAGAGTGAAATGCAGCATTATTTAAAAGAAAAATAGTCTCTGTCCTGGGATGTCTTGTTTCAGCACTCCCTCACCATGGCACCCCATAATCCTAAAACTTCTAGACCTCCCAATCTTATAATATTCTCACTCAGGGGTGGAACCAAGATGGCTGCATAGAAGCAGCAGAATTCCACATGCTCCCTCCATAACAACCTCAAATACCTATAAAAAATGACTCTAAACAAACTTTAGGGCTATAGAACCCACAAAGTGACAGAGAGAAACAAACCTCCTGCTGAAGGCAGCCTGGCAGGTGTACAGGAAGGGTCCATTACAGTGCACTGGGAGCAGAGCCCAGCCCCGCATGAGCCTGAGGTTTTAGTCTCAGGGCACCCCGACCAGCTGCCAGCTGGAGGGACTTCAAGAGAGTGGATCACCAGCAGCTGAGGCAGTTTCCAGAATTATCAACCAATAAATCCCAAAGACAAAGTGAGAGGTCAGTGTAGACTTTGGGAATAGGGATTTCAGTCCAGCCTTTTCCCCCCTGGAGGGAGAAGTGGCTGAGACATGGGGCTGTGCAACCACTGCCATGTGGCTGCTTCAGAGCCCCTGGTCAGCAGATTGTAGGGAGACCAAGCAAACAGTCTGAGAGGTAATCGTTCTTGCTTTAACCTGCCTGGATCTGGATTGCTGTATAGGATGGAGGTCCTGGGGTGTGTTACCAGGTGCCAGAACCAGTGGAGGCTTCAGAGAGGGCACCCAACTAATAGCTCCAGCAATTGCAAAAACCCCAATGATTTAGGACAAAATTCTCCTTTCTGGAAGCAGAGTTCTACTGTGGCAAAAAGCTCAAAAGTTAAGTAACTGAGTGGCAACATGAGCAAGCAAAGGAAGCAAAGCAAACATAGCAATATGACTTTGGATTCCTTTTTTTGGGGACAAAAAGGATCAAAGTGTGGAACAGGAGGAAGACAGTGAAGTCAGAACTCCTGTACCAAAAGCTTCCAAGAAAAATATAAATTGGTTACAGGCCATAGAGGGGCTTAAAAAGGATTTTGAAAACCAAATAAGAGAAATGGAGGAAAAATTGGGAAGAGAAATGAGAACGATGCAAAAAAATCATGAAAAGAGAGTCAACAACCTGACTGAAGAAAAAAACACCTTAAAAAAATAGACTAACTCAAGGGCGGCCAGGTGGCTCAGCGAGTAAGAGCACCGGCTCCAGTGTTGGGATGACCTGGATCAAATCCAGGCTCAGATACTCAGCACCACACCCAGAAATAACTGGCCATGTAACCTTGAGCAAGTTACTTAACCCCAATTGCTTAAAAAAAAATAGACTAACTCAAATGGCAAGAGAAACTCAAAAAGCCAATGAGGAGAAGAATGCCCTAAAAAGCCAAATTTCCCTGATAGAAAAAGAATCTCAAAAGCTCACTGAAGAGAATCATTCCTTCAGAATTAGACTGGAGCAAATGGAAGCTAATGACTTTATGATAAATCAAGATACTATTAAACAGATCCAAACAAATGAAAAAAGTAGGAGGCAATAAAATATCTCATTGGAAAAACTACTGACCTGGAAAATAGATCTAGGAGAGATAATTTAATAATTATTGGACTACCTGAAAGCCATGATCAAAAAACGAACCAAGAAATCATCCCTCAAGAAATTCTCAAGGAAAATTGCCCTGATGTTTTTGAACCAGAGGGTAAAATAGAAGTTGAAAGAATCCACCAATCACCTCTTGAAAAATATCCCCAAAAGAAAACTCCTAGGAATATTATAGCCAGGTTCCAGAGTTCCCAGATCAAGGAGAAAATATTACAAGCAGTCAAGAAGAAACAGTTTGAATATTGTGGAAACACAATCAGGATAACACAGGATCTGGCAGCTTCTACACAGAGGGATCGAAGGGCTTGTAATATGATATTCTGGAGGTCAAAGGAGCTGGGATTAAAACCAAGAATCACCTACCCAGCAAAACTGAGTATCGTGCTTCAGGGGAAAATATGGTTATTCAATGAAATAGAGGACTTTCAAGCATTCTTTTTTTTTAAAGAAGTTATTGCTTTTTATTTTGTTTATATTTTTTGCTTTCTGGAGGGAGAAGGCATAGCAATCGGGGTTAAGTGACTTGCCCAAGGTCACATGGATAGTAAGTGTTAAGTGTCTGAGGCTGGATTTGAACTCAGGTCCTCCTGATTCCAGGGCTGGGACTCTATTCAATGCGCCACCTAGCCGCCCCACTTTCAAGCATTCTTTTTTTGTTTCTTGCTTTTTGGAGGGCAATTGGGGTTAAGTAACTTGCCCAAGGTCACAGCTAGTTTTGTGTGTCTGAGGCCAGATCTGAACTGAGGTCTTTCTGACTCTGGGGCCAGTGCTCTACTCACTGTGCCACCTAGGCGCCCCACTTTCAAGCATTCTTGATGAAAAAACTAGAGTTGAATAGAAAATTTGACATTCAGATACAAGAAGCCAGAGAAGCATGAGAAGGTAAATAGAGAAAAGAAATCATAAGGAACTTATCAAAGTTGAACTATTTACATTCCTACATGGAAAAAATGATAATTTTACCTTATGAAACTTTTCTCTGTATGAGAATAGTTGAAAGGAATATAGATGTATATATATATATATATATATATATATATATATATATATATATATATATATATATATGTCTACATAGGAGGGTATATGGGCATATGAATACATATATGAGTGTGTGTATATATGTGTACAGGCATACATAGACAGAGGGCACAGGACCAATTGAATAGGAAAGGATAATACTTAAAAGGTGAAATTGAGAGGTGAGAGAGGAATATAATGAGAGGACATGGGGAGAGATAGAATGGGGTAAATTATCTCATATAGAAGAGGCAAAGGAAAACTGTTACAATGGAGGGGAAGGCAAATGGAAATGGGTAAACCTTACTCTCATTGAATTTGGCTTAGGGAGGAAATGACATATACGCTAAATAGTGTATCTTGCTCTACAGGAGAGTAGGGGGAAGGGGACGAGAAGGGGTATGATGGAAGGGAAGGCAGGTTGGGGGGGGGGTGAGAAGTTGGAAGCACACACTTTTGAGAAGGGACAGGGTCAAAGCAGAGTATAGAACAAGTGTGGGGTGAATAGGATGGAGGGAAATATAGTCAAGTCTTTCACAATATATCCACCATGGAAATGTTTTGCATAGCTACACATGTACAACCTATATTGAATTGCTTAACTTCCCAGTAAGGGTGGGTGATGAGGGAGGAAGGGAAAGAATCTGGAATTCAAAGTTTAAATCAAATGTTTAAAAAATATATTAGGATCATTTTTTACATGTAACTGGGAAATAAGATATACAGGCACTGGGATATAGAGATCCATCTTGCCCTACTGGAAAGTTATAGGGGGCATGGGGGAGGATATAGGAGACAGCAGACTGAGAGAGGGCGTGTACAGTGGGATCACTGTTTTGGGGTGGTGGGTAGGGGAAAGATGGGGGGAAATTTTACAACTCAAAATCTTGTGGAAATGAATGATGTAAACTAAAAATAAACATAAAATTTAATTTAAAAAATAATATTCTCGGGGCGGCTAGGTGGCACAGTGAATAGAGCACCTGCCCTTTAGTCAGGAGGACCTGAGTTCAAATCTGTCCTCAGACACTTAACACAAAAACTTAGCTGTGTGACTGGGCAAGTCACTTAACCCCAATTGCCCTCCAAAAAGCAAATAATAATAATAATATTCTCACTCACATGGCATCCAGGCCAAGAGGCTTAACTAGTGAGCCTGTTCTTGGTGTATTGACTGACCTTCCTCTTTTGGGTTTGTTCTTTCCTGAACTTAGTTAAGCAAGAACCTACCTTGAGATGGATGTGACAAGGCTTGGAGACGATCTTGTGAGTCTGAGTATTCCAGAAGTCCTGGGTCCTATTGGGCCAGAGCTTAGTGGTGCCAGGGAAGGAGTCCCTAGCAACTACTGCCATGATCTTGGAGAGCATTGCCACTGATAAAAGGATTGACCTGTCTAGTTATTTACCAGCAGACATATACTGGGAGTTGTTTGGACAAAGTAGAACTGAAGTGAATTGTAAAATGCCTAGGTAGAAGTCTCATAAATTGTTATGATGAGATCTATATAGCAGTTTTACACCAGATTGTCACAATTGTGTTATGTGTTAAGTTACTGAATCTTGTCTCAGTTCATTCTGTTAATGTTCATTGTGATTCTTCTATGCTTAGCTTCTCTTTTGTGTATAAGAATAAGTATCTGTCCCATGCCTGATTCATGTTGAACATTGAGTATCTTTCTACTATTCCCCTTTTTATGAGAAATCCTAGACATGAACCATAATATAAGTTATAAATAATTTTGTGCCTGAGATGCTGGGGTGGAAGTTTTAATGAGCCAATAAGCATATGAAAAGGAAATGTAATACTTCCCTTTAAAGGTCAGATTCCTAGGACTGAACCCATGTTCCAAATGCCAATAGTACTCCAAACCCTGTGGTCTAGCAGTGTTTTGGATGGATATACCTACAGTTTTAAAATCTAAATTTGCTAGAGTTCCTGTATATACATACATACTAGTCTCATTAGATAAATGAAGTCAAGTCAATAATCATTTATTAAAAGCACCATGCTAAGCAATAGGAATCAAATACAAGGAGAACTATCTGCCCTCAAGGAACTTACATTTTAATGAGTGAAGACAACATATAAAAAGAAGCTAGAAGTAGAGTGGGAGATATTGGGTGGGTGGTGGATGAGGAAAATGTACCTATGCTGAATGTCTGGAGAGTCAGGATTAGTGTCCAGAAGAGTGAAGATAAGGCAGGACTGGGTTCTTTTCTCAGATGAAGGTTCTGGAAAGAAATAGTCAATTAGAAGAAGGGGTTTAGAAGCAGACTGTACTTCTAGGGTCAGAAGACCCAAGACAGAATGAGGAAAGTGAGGAAGGTACCATAGCATAGTAGGAAAAGTCCAGAGAGTCAGAAATGGGAGTTGGAAGTGAAAACATCTTCCTTTGCTCTTGATCAAAATTGTTTTGGTGTGTGTCTTCAGAATTTCATTCTGGAGATCTTCCCATCTGTCTTCAGACTTTCCTTTCAGAATTTTAACCCTTTTGATCCTGCCTATTATTCCTCTGAACCTTTTGAAAACTACCTTTCTAAAACCAAAGGGAAATATCAAAATTTATTTACCTTGCTGTCTTTTCTTCTCTGTTATGAGTTCCAAGATAGCTTGATTACTTCAAGTCATGAAAACAATATTAATGACATTTTTACTATTGACTTTTTCATGTATTCACACATTGTAAAGAATAATGCATACAATCACATTCAAAACTTGCTCAGAGAGACAACAAGCAATAAATTTAGCAATAGGCAAATAACAGCAATATTTTTGTGCTAGTGTCAGGTACAAATAAAGCCAAGGTAGCATGCATAAGCTCTTTACATTTCCAGAAAATGTGAATTTTTTTAAGAATACAAAAAAAAAAGAATTCCAGGATAAAACAGTCACCTGTGCTTCAAAAGAAAATCTTCCCACTTTGGTAGAAAGAACAAAATGTGGTTCCCAGAATGGAAAGATAAAAATTCCCTTCCAAAGCAAAATAATCAAAGTATTTAAAAACTTCTTCAGGATTCACAATTATTTAGCTAGAAATATAAATTACAGTCCATCCCTTAAGAAAAGTTTAAGAAAAATATTTCCTTGAAAGTAGTTTTTTAAAGTTAATCTGCCATAAAAACAATTTTAAACTGGGAGCTCAGCAAAGTCTTTAAAAAATAAAATGATTTGAAATTAAAACTGAAAGGCCAGAAAAAAGGTGAACAACAAAACTACCTAAAAAATGAGCTGGGATTTATTCAGCTATAGAGTAACTTAAAGGTGAAAGTCTGGGGCTATTCATATTGAAAGAGCTCCTTAAGCACAAGAAGGCCATCATAATTATAAAGAAAGTATTACAATATTCCTGTAGATGGACTCTCCCATGTAAGATATGCATGGCCACATGTAGCCTAAATATATGTGGTCTAAATATATGGATGTAGGTAGCATGGATAGAGATGATCTGAGGCCTGGGCTATCTCCAAGGAGAAGGAGGAGAGCCAAGAACAGTGCCACTTGTGGCCTTGAGGCTGCAGGTTCCCCACCTGAACCCTATACCATCAGCACATTAGCTGGTGAGGAGCAGTGAGTTCCCAGGAACTCTGTAAGGCTGCTATTCTTTTTTTCCCTTCTGTGAAAAGGGTATCAAGCTAGAATTATACCTTCCTCCCTCAAATATCTCTAGTGTTTCCATCTGTGCCAGCACACGGCACCCTGTACCTCCTATGCAGTTATTTTTCATTTTGGAGTTTTTCATGAGCCAAATGGAGTTTTCTTGACAAAGATACTGGAGTAGTTTGCCATTTCCTTCTACAATTCATTTTTACAGATCAGGAAAATGAGGCAAAGAGGGTTAAGTGACTTGCCCAGGGTTATAGAGCTAGTAAGTATCTGAGGCCAAATTTGAATTCAGAAAAGTGTGTCTTACTGACCCTCTGCCCAGTCCTCTATCCACTGACTCATCTAGCTGCCCAACTGGTCTATGAAGAACCTTTGGTACCTGGGACCCCCCTGCTGTATCTATCTTTTGAGGAAAGGGAAGAAGAAGGCTGGTGGAGAATGAGACTTCTTTCTTATGCTATGTAGGTTCTACTTTCATCTCTAGCTTTTATCTCCCTTTTCCTGCCTAATTTCTGCCCTTTGGAGG
This sequence comes from Petaurus breviceps papuanus, assembly GCF_028583685.1. NCBI lineage: Eukaryota > Metazoa > Chordata > Mammalia > Diprotodontia > Petauridae > Petaurus > Petaurus breviceps. The sequence goes on from NW_027187315.1 coordinate 1,524,017, forward strand.
GATGAGGAGGGCTGACCATCTGACTATCCAACCAAATGCTTCCAATTGACTTTTCTTTATCCCAATCTCCAACCTCTGTTGGGAGTAGTGGCACCCTACACTAAATGATAAATATTCTCACACCTGGTCATACCCTTCACATCCCAGGGACTCTGAACTCTGGAGATCAATATCCAAACCCATTTCTCATCCCCTACCACCTGCTGCTACATTCCCATTCTCCTCCACTCTCCCATCCCAAAGTTCGAACCAAATACCACCCAGTCCTTCCACCGTGCCTCTCTGGAATGTCTGTTTCATAGACAACACATCTTCCCTTCATCTTGAATCTTTTCCTTTCCCATTCCTTCCATCTACTAGCTGTTACTGAAACCTGACTCTCCTTTGATGATACTTCCTTCTTGGCCTCCTTTTCCAGTACTGGCTCTACCTGCTATCATTCTCCACAGTACACTGGTCAAAGGAGGAGAGTTAGAATACATCTTTGCACCCCATTGCCACTTAACTTTCTCTTCCTTACTCTTTCACTCAATAACAACTCTTCCTTTGAGGTTTATGTTATTCATATTAACCACTCTATCAAAATCCTGGTAGCTGTTGTCTAAAGACTCTCAGGTCACTTTCTCAATGGGTTTGGTGCTTGGATTACAATTTTATTCTCCTTCCCAAGTCTTGCCCTTATACTAGGGAGTGTCAACATACATATTAACTCTTTCTCAAACACCCTAACCACTCAGTTCCTCAACCCTACCCACCTCCTATGAGCTATCCCTCCACCCCACCTTAGCCACACACACAAACTTTCATGCCCTTGACCTTGCCATCACCCACAAATGAACTACCTCTATGTTCAAGAATTCTGGAATTCTCCTTATTTCATCACTATTTATTGACTTTTTGCCTTTCCCTCTGCCTTTCCTTACAAAACCCTATGATTTTTCTTTCTTAGATCTCCCTTTTATGAGCCACCTTTTGATGTCAAAATTTGTTTTACTCGTGACTATCCCCTCCCAGACACTAATATCCTTTATTCCAAACCAGCAAGTTTCCCAGTTGAGTTATTTCTATATCCAACTTCTTATGTTTATGTGTTCAACCCTCTTTTGTCTGGTTTAGATAAGAGTGAGATTCTTGAGATGCTTGCTTCCCATCTGTCCTTCATGTTTGCATATTCCAATCAAATAAAAATGGTAAATTAATCCTACTTCTTTCTCTTTTATCCCTTACTGTATTTTCCCCTTTCTTTTCCTTCCTCTCTTAAAAATATAGTATATGTAACAAAACCTAGCCTAGAAAATATATTCCCTTTGTGGCCCTAGAGGACATTAGAATTTTAATGGGATCCTTCTGGCTTTACCTATTGGGCTTTTTTTGAACCATAATATTTCTTCACTATCTTCAGTGCTTTCTTTTCTTCCTTTGTGTGTCCTGCCTCTATTTCTGAATTGGGAGTTCTTTTGATGGCCTTGCTCTGGCCCCTCCCATGCTCTTGGACCACTGGGCAGGCTCTTGATCTACTTCCCTTTTTGATCTGGATTTTACTGATGTTACAATTCTGGATCAAGTTGTTATAATTACGTTCTACCCTCTGCTGGAATGACTGGTTCCTGACTCTCTTCCTGGTAGCACCTCATGAGCCTTGTAATGATCTTGTCTCTTTCTTTTCTCTTTATTCTTCATACAATCAAACTTTCCAAGGTATCCATTCTACACTCTCTCCTCTAGGTGCTTTCTACTGCTGTCTTGTAGGATTTACCTCATGGATTTCCTTTTTTCCATGGTGCCTCAATCCTAAAGCAATGCCAATTACTGCAGGTGTCATAGAGGACATTGCCCAGAGGTAGTTTCCCTCCTCCACCAAGTCCCTTATTATAGAGTGCACCACTGATCTATATCGTCCCCTGATGACCTTTCTTTCTTCATTTGCCTCAAAAGTATCTTCTTGCATCCATGTTCTCCCACTCCCCCAGGTGCCAATTGCTCCCAGGAATTCCAACTTCCTGCCTTCCTAAGTAGATGAGCAGACTTTTCAAGTCCAAATTCCCTACAACACACCCAGCACAAGGTCCCCATCTCCCATCACAGACCTTTCTTCACCCATAGAAGTTTTTATCAGTGAAACCCCTTCCCATTGCCAGAGCATGACCTCCCCCCTGCCCCATCCTTCTTACCTCCTTCTTACCCACTCCCTTGTAGGCTCTTCTCTTTTTGAGAGATAGCAGTCACTTTCCCCACATCGTTAGCCCTTAATTTGGCCTGGGCATATCACATATTCCCCTCTATTACCCTAATTCCCTCCCCTCCCCCCCACTTTCATGAACCTTTTCATGTTGTAATGTGTTGAGGACCACAGGCCAGTGGTGCTCTGACCCTGATGACTGAACAAGCCCTCTCAGGTGTTTGGCCTGCTGATGGGCCTGGATCAGTTCCCTATCCCCCAAGAAAGAGCTCAAACACACAGGTATGAGGATTAGGTCCTGGAGATGAGTATGGCATTTTACACCCAAGGCCTGGAACAGAGAAGTGCCTACTGTCCTCAGGGGAAGACAATTAGGGAGGAGGATTATATCTCTATAAAGCTGTGCCTGGAACAATAAACACTGGCTCTTTACTTTCACCATTCCAAGAGTTCAGTCTCTTTTTATACACCCACTAGTAACCTCTGGGTCAGTGACACTTTCTCAGCCCTGCTTGGGGATGGCAGGGCTCCCACCCACACTTTCTCAGTTCTGCTGCGAGACAGCAGGGCTCCCAAACTTGACTCCCCACAGTAATGTAGTCTCTATATATGTATGTATGTGTGTATGTATGTATGTATGTATCTATCCATCTATGTATCTATGTATGTATGTATCTATCTGTCTGTCTCTCTATTTGTGTATGTGTATGTATGCATGCATATATACACATATATATTTATATGTGTGTGAATATATGTGCATGTATACATGCATATATACACATATCATACACATATATATTTATATATGAGTATATATGTACAGTATTGATCCAACTGTAAGCAGGATTCTGTCTATAATGCCCCAAGCCTGCCTATTTACTGTTCCCTGTCTCCTTGTGTACATTTAGAAATAAGTTTCTTACAGGTTTCTCTGTTGCCATTGTTATCCTTGACTGATTCCTTTATTCACTAGTCCTGTGTTTCTATTGTTTGTGGTGTTCAAGAAGTAAATACTTTGTTCAGTTCTGGTTTTCTTTGTAAAAATGTGTCAAATGCCTCTTTATTATTGAATGTCCATCTTTTTTCCTGTGGGGTTAAATTCAGATTTTCAGTATAGATCACTTTGGACTACATCCTGAGCTCCATTGTTCTTTGGAACACTTTATTCCATTCCCTCCTATGTTTTCAGATGGGTGCAGAGCAGTCTCACATTATTCAAATGGTTTTTCCTTTGTATTTAAAGAGTTCTCCCCCCCAATCATTGCAGAACTTGTTTCTGAATTAAATTGTTAAATTCAACTACTATGAGTCTTGTGACTCGAAGACTTGATTTTTTTGTTTTGTTTGTTCATTTTTTGGAGGTGATCTATAAATTCTTTCAATTGGTATTTCATTTCCTATGTTCAGAAGTTCTGAGTAGTTATCTTCTATTATTTTGTATTATTATTATTATGGTGTTTCTAAAGTTCTTCATCCTGTCACATTCTTTTGGGAGAACTATAATCCTTAGGTTGTCTCTACACATCCTGTCTTTGATATCTGTATGTTTTCCTTGCATGGAGAGCCTATTTTTTTTAACATTGTTTTTTGCTTCTTTTCTTCTAGATTGTTTTTTTGTATATTTGCATTCTCAGAATATTGTTCTCTCTTGCTTTTTTAGGTGAGACTTGACATTGCAGATTTATTTTTCTAGCCTGCATATCATTTTCACTGCACAAGTAATAAATTTTGCTCTCATAATTCTCATTTCTCTTTTGAATCTCTCAGGAACAACATGCTGGGCTCCATGTTCTCCTCATGGGTTCCTCTGTCTCATCAAATGTTGGATCATTTTCCTTTGATTTGCCGTATTGATTTTATTAGAACTAGAGGCCATATTTCCTTCTATTGTTAATATGTTGATATATTCCCCATTGATGTATATGCTTATTATATTGAAAGTCTTTGAGTTTTCTTCTCCCTGAAATCTTTGGAATTTTCAGTCTTTTTATTTCCCCTCTTCCCTGACTCTGTCCCTTCTGATAGTATTTTCCTTTAAGACTGGATCTCAAAGTATCTCAGCATCCTCCCATTCTGGGTATCTCATGATTTACCAGTTTAAGTTTCTGTCCCAAGTGATTTTTGGGTGGTCAGAAGTAGCCTCATCTGAGTGCCGTCCTCTTTCCCTCTGACTTAAAGGAATGATATACTGCCTTCCTCAGCTCCTACCCCACTCCCAAACACACACACAGTGTTCTGTCCTGATCCCTCTGCTCCTTTGTCTCTCTAGCCTGGTATGTGAAGTTCATCATTTTGCCTCATTAATGCTATTGTGGTTTTCTGCCCCATTACTGGTTCTGATGTTGCCCACTCCAGCTTCAGAAGTGCTGAGCTTTGAAGCATTGGTGCTATGGTGCTTTGGTCCTCTATAGGTTTTTGCTCCTGAAGGGCTGTGGCCACACTAGCTGGCTGTTGTGACCCAGTCAAACTTCTTTGGCCTGGAGTAAGAGTTTCCATGGCACTGGAAAGAGGGATGGGGACTACAGCATGAGGGTGGGCTCTTTGTAAGCTTGTGTTAGATAATTGGGAATACTAAGGCAGCCTCACTTATAGTAGTGTGGGAACTAGGAGAGACATGATGCGTGAGTTCAGAATCAGTAATCACACCACCCATGGATCCATATTATAATTCCTTGTGGCTGCTTCATCTTAAGAAGGTCCAGTTTTCTACCAGTTCATGAGTTGTGGTTGTTTCTTAACCTTCTTTTGGATTCTGGGTGTCCTAGTCCTTGGAGATAACTGAAATTGCCTTTATCTTTAGTACCTAGTTTCTGTTTTAGAGAGGTTTGAGAAATTGCAGAGTTGGGTTCAGAGAAAATGTCTAGTCCTCATTTTGTTACTCCCATGACCTAGAAGTTAACGGTGTCTTCTTAATAAGTTTTCTACTTGCCAAATCTACTTTCCTTTTTTCTGTGACTCTTACCTTCAGTTAGCAAAAATGATGAAAACACCAACTGTGTTGCATGATATTTTAGTCTCTTATCCAGCACATCATAACTCTTACCAATACTGTATGCTGTCTCAATGTGAATCACTGAAAGATGGTATTAGTTATATGGTTTGAAAAGTCTTGGGATGTTCACTTATACATCTTAGATACATGACTCAGGAAAATAGTAGGTTTTTCTCATGTCAGGTCTTGAAATACTGCCTCCATTAGGGAGTTACCAAGGACTATTACTCTGTCCTTTGCAGGGTGAAGAGACAGGGAAATGAGAAGAAAGTGAGATAAGTAAAGAGAAATGGGTTCAGTGAAACCCCTCCAGAAAGAGACTATCCTCAGACTTGTTAGACTCAAGTCTTCTCAGTGCTCTTATTGATGGGTAGGGATGCTGGTTCTTCATCACTTCCACAACAGGACTGTTAACAGTTATTATAAATTTTTATAGAGACGAGAAACTAATTTCACATGTCACTGATGTCAGAGGTTAATAAATGTCTTGTTCCTTATTCTAAATTTTTAAGTGGAGAAACATTTCTAATTGGTTAGTACATATAAGCTCACATGAGTGTTAATAGGAGAATGTGGCCTCTAGTACAGACTAATGTGGGTAATCTGTTGGCATAATTTTGCAACTAGATGATCTATGACTACCTTAATATATTTCCAGATGTTACACTAACCCACAGAAGTCAAGGAAGGAGAAGTGTGGGAGGATACACTGCCTTGTAACATTCTGTCCCTAGATAATCCAGGGCTATCTCAGTTCTGTTTCAAGCTTTTCTTCTTCTCTCTCTTCATGACTTCTTCTCCAATGCCTTAAATTATGATGAGATAATTTCTCAAGCAATACCTCCAGCCAGAGGGAATTTCCTCACCAGGAACTTCTTTCACCAGTGAAACTACTGGTTGAACATCTCCTACCCCACCCCACCCCTGCTCCCAAACTAATAAACAAACAAACAAACAAAACCCCCCACAGAACAGGAACATAATGAACCATAGTTGAGATACATGAATAGGAGACTACCGCACCCAGAAAGTATGGGTGCTGAGTTAGGGACTCAGATCAGAAGAGCTTACTAGGAAAATTCCCCTTACTTTAGACTACTGGATAGAGATGCTAGGGAAAGGATTTATGGCATTGGGCTTAATGTCATTAAGATTAAAAGAAAATAACAGAAAAAAAAACTATTGCCTCTGACTATTACTTATTTGTTTATCATACTTTCCCTACCCCTCAAATGTGCAATCTACCTTATGGGATACCAGACAACCATCCTGTGGGGTATTCAGGTGCAGAGAAGGTGAATGGATTTCAAGAGCACAGATTTAGAGGTAGAAGGGTCCTTAGAGGCCTCCTAATACAGCAGCCTCTCATTTTAAAGAGGCACAGATCAAGTTCTTTGCCCAAGGTCACACAAGCAGTAGTAAGTGGCAGGGTTGAGATTTGAACCTAGGTTCTCTGATCCTCAATCCAGGATTCTTTCTGCTGTATCATGCTGACCTCTAAAAATCATTTGGAAGAAGCCACATAAACACACAGAGGCATAAATTCACACGTTTTACTTCTCTTGGTGGCTAAGTCCCCTTTCTGCCCAGATAGAGGCCACATTTTTCCCACTGATGTGAAGCAAGTCTTTGTCAAACACCACTATCCTCAAATGAACATTGGGAAGACCCTTGAGTAGCAAATGCCAACAGGAGACTGTATTAGTCACAACCCCAGAACAGACTGATGACTAGGGCCTACAGTGAACTTTTATAGCTCTTGTTATCGGTAGGCATTAATAATGATTAAGTACTGATTTGTGGTATATTACATTATATGTTTACTACATAATTTGCTTGGTAGTTTATTACATCAGCTAATGGTGAAGTGGTTTACATTATTTTCCTGCTGGCGTTCTGTTCTTATCAGGGGCCCACACATGTTTATCAGTTGTTTAGAAGTTCAAGCATATTGTTTAAAAAACCCAAACCTATCAGTAAATTAAGGGGATGTCTACCCCCTGAAGACCTCCCCTGGTGGAATGGGCAGATGACACCAATTTGTTACAACAGCCATGATAGTAGCTGAAGCAGGCACTGTGAAGCACTTAGAGCTTAGTCAGACATCAAAGATGTCAAGGTCATTCATTCATTGTATGTAAGGGAAATTATTTTTCTATTCCATTAATAACTCATTATTAAATTAGTATTAAGACTTTTTCTCTTTATTTCCTCATTCAGGGATCAGCCCCTAAAGGTCAGTCATTCAGTTTCTGAAGGACAAGGCTAATAGATGAGATTTCCCTAATCCTTGGGGTACAATTTTGGACAGGACCCCACCCAACTAGGAGACCTTATTTCAATTTAGTATATAAACAGAATCTAATCTAGGTGAATTTCTACTCCACAGCAATTAACTCATACCCTTGTACCCTCCATCAGAGTTGAGAGTGATACAGCTCATGAAGGAGAAAACCAACCAGATTGATCTTGTTAGAGATGGATTCCTTTTTCCGGATTGCTTGAAATAACTGAGTCTCATGATCAAAACCATGTTCTCAACAGAAGGATCTGAAGACTTTTAGCCCACTTCTTCAATTAAATGTCCACCAATCAGAGTAGATTTCTCCTGTCAGAGACATTCCCTTTCAAAAGACAAAAATTAAGGCATTCAATATCTCCATTAGGTGTCTTTGGTTACCAAGAGAAACCACTGATTATCAATTTATTATTATCTAGCCTAATTAATAAATTGATTATTAATTACCCAGAAACTCTGTCTTTCAGGTTTTTCATTCATCACACATCCCTGGCCTTTGTAGTCATCCTGACTTTTGTTTTGCCACTGGACTTTGATGACTCTGGAAGAGAGAGTGAGTCTAATGACTTTGTTCAGCAGTGTCCAATTAAATCCAATTCATGCATGAGTCAAGACATCATCCTGTGATGTCTTTGGGTCTTTTGAAAATGAAGGCCGAACAACAACAAACCAGTGCTCATCACAAAAACAGAAAAAATAAACAAACAACCCTATCTAACTTGAGGAGCCATGGGGGCTGGATGTCAGCCTGGAATCAAGATGAAAGAGAACTTCACTTGGCTACTCAGTAGTGACTGATGATATTGTAACTTACTGTGACCTAGGGATGGATGGCCTTTGTCCTTTCCACTACCCCTTAAGGATGATTGGCTTAAGGATGACTGGAAGCCAGCCTGGAGTCAAGATGAAAGAAGACTTGATTTGGGTGCTCTATTTTTGAGGAGATTGTGACATATTGAATGATATGATTTGTCTAAGACTATGTGGCCACCTTAGTAATAAGTTGTTATGTTATACTGTTGTGAATGTTGTGCTTTAGTTTCTTGAATGTTTCACTTTAGTTTATTGCTGAATAAATAGTTTGCTATACTATTCAATTATATCCTTAGAGTTATTCACAGAAGCAGTCCTCAGGAGAGCTGTTCATGATTGGTTTTACAGTGGAGAATGAATGAATGGGTGGACAAAAAAGCATTTATTAATCTATTATACATCAAGCACTGTGCTAAGCGCTGCTGGTTGAAAATACAATGAGCAAAGGTAACCCCTGACCTAAAAGAGCTTACATACACAGAAAGGGGAATGATATCCAGGAAGGGGGACCGAAAGTTAAAGGGATATTGAATCATCTACTGGGAATAGGTAAACATCCTTTCCCTTTAGTGGCAAAGTTGATTTGATCATGGTTGCTGGATAAAATGAAAAGTTAAGAGAGTCAGGAGTGAGAGGGAGTGTAGCTAAGGTCTTTCCTAAAAGAGTGGTTCAACAGAAACAATCACTAAATAGGAGAGGAGGAGAACCCAGGGTGGAAGGTGGGTGGCAAATAGAGAGTCAGTATCTGGAATGAAGAGGCAACACTTATCAGTAGTAGGAACTGGAAAAGATGTGGGTTTTTTTTTTTCTTTTCCTGAGAAGTCATAGGTTCTATGAGTGGAACAACAGGGTAGTCCATTGACATGCTATTTCTAGATGCAATGGTCCTTTTTATTCGATGATAATTAAGTGCATGAGGGATACTTATGTGGTAGAGTGGAAAATGGCCAAGATGAAGATGAGGATGCATGTCGGCTGAGGGTATGATCCTTCTTCATGGCATGGTCTCTGGAGGTCCCTTTCAGAAGTTGGAACAGCAGCAAAAGAATGGGAAATGGCTGGTGAGGATGACCTCCAAAGTCCTTTTCATAAAACTCTGTCATAAACTCATAAACTTTTCATAAAACTCAGCCATAAACCTCTGTGATATGGTTCTGAAAATAAAAAGGTGGAGAGAAGAAAGTAAATGAGAAGAAAACAGTTATTTTAACATTAATGTTTAATTCTCTATCATGGGGGAACAAGATGGAACAATGGATAGAGCACTGGCCTTAGAGTCAGGAGGACCTGAGTTCAAATGTGACCTCAGATACTTAGACACCTTGGCAAGTCACTTAACCCTGATTGCCTCCAAAAAAAATTCTGTTATCAACTGTTCCATATGACTAATTCTTATTTTATAGGTGTGCTAGTAAATGTTTAACAACTGGTTCTATGGGAAAAAAATATGATTATATAGATATACATATAATTATGTATTATATATGCATGATTTATTTAATTTTATTTGTAAATATTTAATATATTGATTATTCATATCAATTATGGATGAATATAGTAAAATATGTGTGGGATAAAAGAGTTCAGAGTCTGAATCTGAGATCAGAAAAGGTCTTTATTCTTTCTCATGAGAAAGGGCCCTCTGCCCCTGTCACTCAAATGGCATCTGCCAGGGAGAGAGCAACAGGTAGAAGCAAGCCCATCATTATATAACCTTCTAATGCAGAAACTCAACCCCCCAACTGGCCTTCACTCTCATTGGTAGGGAGGCTGGCCCAAATCCTAAGTGTGGGAAGCTATCTTGGAGACAGAGGACATGGAAACATGTGGGTGTCCAATGCAAGACCAGGAAGGCAGTTTTATCCTTATTTGGCATATCTTATGCTGAGGTGGCACTGGGGAGGGTCTCCATTTCTCTAAGTCCCAGATTCCTGTAAGGTCAGGTGACCTCTAAACTTAGGCCTAGTGGATGCTGAAGCCACTCTAGATTTGCTTTTTCAGAATGGGGAAACTTCACTGCAAATTATCTCTCACAAATATGTAAAATGAAATTAATTGTATATATAATGAAATAAATTGTATGTTTACACATACTATGCATATACATACACACTATACACATACACACACGCACATATATGTATATATACACATGTATATACACACACATATATATATACCTACAGCAGATTTTTAATTTTTATTTTCCATTCCAAATTCTCTTCCTCCCTTGCCCTTTAGCCCACTTGTTGAGAAGGCAAGAAATGTCATATCCATTATGCATATGAAAGTCATGCAAAACATTTTTATATTAGCCACAATGTGGAAAAAAAGCAAGAAAAATGAAGAAAAAAAGTGCTTTAGTCTGAACCAGGATTGCATCAGATCTCTCAAGGTGGATACCATTTTTCATCATGAGTCCTTTGGAATTGTCTCCATGATATATTATTAAATTTAATCTGCCTTATTAATATTTTGTCCATCATTTTCTTAAGTGTAGACAATCAACAAAACAGTAAATCAAACCATGATTTGTAGGTCTTTCCTATTTCTGAGATGTAAATGTTCACACTGGAAGTTTAACAATGGATTGTAGTGAGCTGGATCACACCTCTATTTATGCTACAATTTTCAAGGTCAATAGTAGAATTCAAGACTCTTAGGATCTACCTTCTTCCATTCTGGTTATTTTATAGGTGAAGCCAAATGATTGGGGACCAAACATAATAAATTTAGTAGCAAATATAGTCAGTTAGTGGGGTAACTGAAGGCAACAAGCATTTATTAAGCTCTTACTATGTGCCAGGTACTGTGCTAAAAAGCAAAAAACAAAGACAGTTCTTGCCCTCAGGGAGTTTATATTCTGATGGTGAAGACAATTTGTAAAAAGATCTGAAAAGTTGGGGAAGGGGGCAGTAAAGAGAGGGAAAAGGTATTCATAGGGATGCATGGGGGTGGGGAAGCAAAAATCACTCAACTTGCAATACTGAGTCAATTTTCTGAATCCAATCTCTGGGCAAAGTAATGGAAGGCTGTAATGCTTTTGCAGTAACTCTTGGCAAAAGAATCACAGGAAAGTGTTACAGAACCAATTAATATATTTATTCCAGAACAGTTAAGGACAATGATGTGGCAGGCTCTCAAGAATAAGATTTTGCAATACTAACTCACTGATCCCTTAAGGAAGGAAAGGCCTACATTTTGATTCCAACTTCAAAGACACCAATACAAAATGGGGGTGGAGTGGGGTGGAGAGACGTTGCTAGGCAGAGTCATTCAAGTGAAAAAGACCTAAATTGTTCCAAGAAGTGATGTGGCAGCCTCAGCTTTGTATTACTAGAAATGTAATATCCAGATAATTGGAGGTGATATCTATATCAATCAGAACATATCCTGTTCTGGGTGTCCCTATGGTGAAATGTCATTAGTAAGCCTTTCCAGGGGACAAGTGACCAAGATGGTCTGGAAACATTGACCAGTCATGGGATCTGGAAGCCCAAAATGACAGCCAGCTCCTGAACCTTCCCACACATCCCCACCTAAATACTCAATAATCCTTTCAACTATCCTTTCATTGTGGCCACCTGCCCAACCCTTCATTCTCTGTTACCTCTGACCCAGCCCAGGCCTCCATTCTCCTGAGGCTATTTCCCACTTTCAATCCCATTTAGACCACTGCTCTATTACCTCCAAGTCATCCCAGGCTATTGATCACTCCTTTATCACATCCAGATCTTCCCATAGTCTTTCTCTATAATAGTGTCCATCTTGCCCCCATTAAATTCGGCAAATTCTTAAAAACCTATCTATTTCTATGGGCAACACAATAAACCTTGTCTCTGACTGAAAGACTTCAGAGGTCGAATTCTTTCTAGGCAAACCTTCATCCTTTGCTCTGTATCTTGGGGTTTCCAGAACCCCTAGGTGGCCACAACATGTCTTGTGTAGACTAGTTGGGAATTTGGAGACTTTTGGCTTCTAGAATTAAAAATTTAGAGGACATGGGATTGATCTTTCAAATAGCTGAAGGGAGGTCATACGGAAGAGAGAATGGACATTGTCTTTGTGTCACCAAAGCATAGACATAAAACCAGTGAATAGGAGGGAGGAAAGCTTTTATTCAATATAAGGGAAAACTTTTTTACAATTAAGAGTTGTTTAAAAAAAAATGGAGCTGGGTCCCCTAACACTAGACTGTTAGAATAAAAGATAGATGATAGTTCAGTGGCTAGAATACATGATTTGGTAATCCTAAATTCAAATTCAGCCTTAGACACCTACTAGTTGTATGACCCTGTGCAAGTCCCTTAACCTTTGTTTGCCTCAGTTTCCCTAAACTATAAAATGGGGAAAATAATAGCACCTACTTCACAGAGTTGTTGTGAGGATCAAAGGAGATAAAATGTGTACAAGTACTTTGTAGGGTGCCTGACACATTTTCATTGTTGTTGTTCAGTCATGTCTAACTCTTCATGATCCCATTGGGAATTTTCTTGGCAAAGATACTAGAGTGGTTTGCCATTTCCTTCTCCAGCTCATTTTACAGATGAGGAAACTGAGGCAAATAGAGTTAAGTGATTTGTCCTGGGTCATACAATTACTAAGTGTCTGAGGACAGATTTGAATCTTCCTGACTTCACTACTGGCACTTTATATACTGGGCCACCTTGCTGGCCCTGCCTGACACATAGTAGGTGCTTAATAAATGTTTATTCCTTTCTTCTTTCCTTTGTAAAAGTTTTTCACACACACACACACACACACACACACACACACACACACACACACACACACACACACACACACCCCAGAAGTAAATATCAGCTAGCTAGCTAACTAGATCAATAGAAGGACTGATCAGCTAGTGAATTAGACTAGATGTTATCTGTGGGCAACTCCAACTCCTATAATTTTATGAGAACAGACCAGGGTAGACAGTTCAGGTTCTCTGACAAAAAGCTTAGAGTAGTTTGTAAATGAGGAAGACAACAAGTCAAAGAAAGCTACATCAAGCACGGCCTTTGGGGTCAGAGGCTCTGGGTTCAAATCTTGTCCTTGTCATTTTCTATGTGACTTTGAGCAAGTCACATAACTTCTCCAGGTCTCAATTGCTTCATCTGTAAAGTGAGTGGGTTGTATTAGAGGACTTTCCCAAGTCGTTTTGTTGTACCGGGTTTTCCCCATCCCCCCCCCCCCCCCCGCCCCCACTTCAAGGAAGTGAGCAGACTGTCAGGTCAGCTCCGCCCTCCCCTACTGGGTCTTCACCCTTTCCAGTCAGCTCACCTGCATAGAAGTGGGCAGGCTTCTGCATCAGGCAAGGAAATTTCAAGGTGCACTGAACAATCACTGTTTACTATAAGGCCCCCTTTATAAGCTGAGGTTTTGCCCCAGATCGAGGTTGTTGCTGGCTGCTGCTACTACTATTGCTGTACCTGGGACATGTGGTAGTAACTACTCAGCCCGCTATGTGACCTGATCAGCCACCATGGTGTTTTAATAAAAGGTCCATTCTAAAATTATTTCTTGGGACTTGCTCACATTAATCAAGGTACAGCACTTGGAGGCCCCAGTAAGATTTGACAGCATTCTGTGTTGCTGTCCAAGGCCCAAGATCCTTGGTCTCAGGGGATGGAGACCACTCAGCTTTGACTTCCTTGAGCAGCCAGCATCTGAAATTTTCCCAGAGCTCAAAACTCAAGGCTGAGAAAGTCCAGACCATCCCCTGACATCGATTAGATCACATTTCGGCTCTTTGGACCCAGATTTCTGTGTCAGCCTCCAGAGGTGAGTGGTTATCTGTCTGTTGTGTTTGTGTGCTTGCCTTTCTGTTTGTCTGTCTGTAACTAACAACTTCTATGTTAAAAAAAAAAAAAATAGCCAGGGCGAGCTTTCTCCTTGTCTCCCCTTTGGAGAAAGAGAGATAAGAAAAGGGGAGGGGTGGGGAGGAAGCAGCCCTGGCCACTGCCTGGGGAGCCAACAAGATTTTGCCAAATAGGAAGAGCTCTCAGCCGGGGGGGGGAGGGGGGAGGGAGGCATCTGCTCTCGATTTCTAGTGGGGCTAGCCCCTGATGAAGTTCCAGAGGCCCAGGTCTGGAGGAGGGAAAGATTACACCTGCCTGAGATTGGAAGATTCAAAGCTCTCACTTTCAAAAGGTCCACCAAAATTCTCCCTGTCATTGTAATATTTTGAAATTTACAATTTCTTTATATTCCTGGTCAGCCTGAAATTATAATGAAAGTTAGAAAAACAGACAAAATATCTTCACAAATTCTGACAATTAATCATTAAGAAATTGGAAATAGGATATTGGGATTGCTTAAAAAACAGAAGTTTTTTTTTAGGATATTGGGATTGCTTAAAAAAAAAACTTTTTTGCTATTTCAGATTGACTTGTTCCTTGAATTTGTAAAAGGAAAATTAATAGCATTTGTGAACACTTGTGATCAGAATTGTATAGTGATTGTAAAATATAATGACTGGCATATATTGGTATCTCTCTAACTTTGAATCCATGCCAGAATTGATAAAGTCAATTATTGTATAAGTCATTTGATATTATTTGATATTCATTGTTATTTTGTTGCCATCTTTCTGAGATTGTATTGTGTTTCTAAAACTCTATTTAGCTAAGTGAACTTAAGAAACATTTTTGAAGTAGGAATAGTATTAAAGCTATTTTTTTTATCTGAATTTTGTATTGCATGTGTATTGGGTTTTTATGTTATAAAATTTGTTAATTTGAAACTTATATTTGTGTTACAAACAAGCAACAATAATAATAATGCTGATATTTCTTTTAAAATGTTGGCTATTATGAAAATGTATACAGTAGTTTAAAGTTATGGAGTTATAATTCATTTCCTGTGTAAAGTGGTTTGGAACAAATTTGCCTAACATGAGCAATGGGATAAAAGCAATTTTTAAATACATAATGTTTGGGACATTGTACATTTCTAAATTGTGCAATTTGGAAAAATTATGAACTCTGATGTGAAAAACAATTTTTCTTATTACTATTCTGAAGCTGTTGAGTCATCTAAGGATATAGATATATATGTTTACCTAGATGTATGTGAATATACAATGCCTGGGGAAATTTATATTAGGAGCATTTTTATACCAAATTAGTTTTGGGGAATTCCCATATTTGAGGGTTTAATATTATTATTATTTTGGAAAGGCTGAAATTGGGTGGTTCTGTTAGAATAATTAGCCCAGCATATTTTTAACTGATCTGAAATGTGAGCATGAATGGAGAACCGTATATATATGTAAATTGGTGGATAGTTATATGCATGGTTATATGATCAAATGTATGGTTATATGATCAAAAAGGTATATATTGTTAATTTGATCTTTAAGAAATTGATTCACTCTATGGCCCTACAGAGTTTTATTTATCTTAGTTTACTGTCCAGTAAGGGTGTGGTGGAGGAATCCACACCAAAATCCCAATTTATGGGACTAATATAATTGTAAAGGTGCTTGGCACAGTGCTTGGTATTAAAAAAAATCTATTTAGGGGTGGCCAAGTAACACATCCAGTAAGAGCACCGGGCCCCAGTTTCTGGATGACCTGGGGGATCTAATCCAGGCTCAGACACTTAGCACCACACCCAGAAATAACTGGCCATGTAACCTTGAGCAAGTTACTTAAACCCAATTGCTTAAAAAAAAAATCAATTTGAATGTGAACTGTGTAAGCTAAAGTTAACTGCTTTATATTTGTCAACCTTAAGTGAAACCTTTCTTAGGTGTGAGGTTTGTGCCAATGCTTATGGGATGAACAATTTTCTGTGCAAAGCAATTTGGAAATTACTAAATTAAGATCACCAGATTGGTAATTACTTGATTTTAGTTTAAAGTTTAAATTTAGGTACATCATAATTGTTTATGATATTGTTACTGGAAACATTTGTATTATATATGTTATAATAGAGGCAGTTTCTCATACTCTAAATGCTGTTAAATTAAGAATTATATTGTCAAAGGAACAAGAAAATGATGGTGAATGAAGTACTCTGACCATGTATATTCTGAAATATTGTAATTTAAGAAATCATAGACTTTTTTTTTCTGAAAATACTAGGTTTTATTCACACCCCAGTGGTAAACAATAACCTTAATAGGATGACTAAGTTTCTTTGTAGATCACCTATATCATATTAAAATACAAAAATCCATAAACAAGCAGACAGTTAATGAACATTAGATGTGATCTTATTGGAAATTCTTAACTGTGTACTAGTCTCTTCTCAAACCAAATTTCAAAATGCTTTGTCTCCTAGTTAATAAAAGTCACTGCATTTCTCTAACAAAGTAATGAAGGCACAGCTAATACAAGCAGACTTAAACTCATTCAACTACTGGGCTGAAAAAATACTTTGGTTGGTTCTTCAGAATGATTTCTTTTTTCTAAACCAATATTGGTCTCAAATAACAGTTTGGATAATTTTCAAAGCTGCAGTCTAATAGCTACATGACAAAAGACTTCACAAGAACCGAACTATGTAGCAATGGACATGTGTTAGGGAATTCACTGCATTCTACATATCCAGCAGAAATTATACTATTAAAATGCTAGGTAGAATGAACCTATAGTTTGAACTGGTTCTTAAACATTCATTTTTTCTTTTTTTTTCCTTTTTTAAATTAAACTTTAATTTATTAATTTGTTTGTTTCCTTTTAGTTTACAGGATTCAATTCCACAATTCCTTGGATTTCACATTTTGTCCCCCTCCCTCCCCTCCCTCCCCCCATGGCAGCTTATTATCAAGTATAGGATCTGTAAATACTTTCACATTATACAACGGTCAGGTTATAAGGATGGATTGTACCAGCTGGAATGAAAAATGGTAAAGAGGACATAAAATCAAATAAGAGAACGAAAAAGATCAGGTATTTTGCTTCCACCTGTATATAAATTTAGTTCTTTCTAGTTCTTTCTCTGGATGCACGTTTTTCTCTCCATCATGCGTCTTTTGGGATTGACTTATATCCCTGCATTGTTGAGAAGAGTCCAGTCTATCAAAGTTGGTCATCACACATACGTTGTGTCTGTAATTGTGTACAAATTCCTCCTGGTTCTACTCTTCTCACTCAGCATCAGTTCTTTTAAGCCTCTCCAGGTAAATATGAAGACCGCCTGCTCCCCGTTTCTTATAGCGCAATAGTATTCCATAACATGCATATACCACAACTCGTTCAGCCATTCCCCAATTGATGGGCACCCCCTTAATTTCCAATTCTTTGCCACAACAAAAAGAGCTGCTATAAACATTTTTGTACATATGGGTCTTTCTCCCATTTCTATGATCTCTTTGGGATATAACCCTAGGAGTGGTATTGCTGGATTAAAGGGTATGAAAGTATTTATAGCCCTTTGGGCATAATTCCAGATTGCTCTCCAGAAAGGCTGGATCAGTTCACAACTCCATCAACAATGCATTAGTGTTCCAGTTTGCCTACATCCTCTCCAGCATTTGTCATTTTCCTGTTCTGTCATCTTAGCCAATCTGACTGGTGAGATGTGGTACCTCAGAGTTGTTTTGATTTGCATTTCTCTAATCAATAGTGAATTAGAGCATTTCTTCATGTGCTTATAGATAGCTTTAATTTCTTTCTCTGAAAACTGCCTGTTCATATCCTTTGACCATTTATCAATTGGGGAATGACTTGTATTCTTATAAATTTGACTCAATTCTCTGTATATTTTAGAGATGAGTCCTTTGTCAGAGACATAGGTTGTAAAGATTCTTTCCCAATTTCCCACCTCCCTCTTAATCTTGGTTACATTGGCTTTATTTGTACAGAAACTTTTCAATTTCATGTAGCCAAAATTATCCATTTTACATTTTATAATGTTCTCTAATTCCTGTTTTGTCATAAAGTCATTCCCTCTCCACAAGTCTGATAGGTAAACTATTCCTTGTTTTAGCAGACTGCTTACAGTATCAACCTTTATACCTAGATCATGAACCCATTTAGACTTGATTTTGGTATATGGTGTTAGATAATGGTCTATGTCCAGTTTCTGCCATACTATATTCCAGTTTTCCCAGCAGTTTTTGTCAAATAGTGAGTTCTTATCCCAAGAACCAGGGTCTGGGGGTTTATCAAACAATACATTACTATAGTCATGGACTTCTGAATTTCGTGTGCCTAATCTATTCCATTGATCCACTTCTCTATTTCTAAGCCAGTACCAGGTAGTTTTGATGACTGCTGCTTTATAGTACAGATTGAAATCTGGTAAAGCTAGTCCACCTTCCCTAGCATTTTTTTTTCATTAATTCCCTTAATATTCTGGACCATTTATTCTTCCAGATGAATTTTGTTACTATTTTTTCTAACTCTATAAAATAGTTTTTTGGTAAATTAATTGGTATGGCACTAAATATATAATTTAATTTAGGTAAAATTGTCATTTTCATTATATTAGCTCGACCCAGCCATGAGCAATTGATATTTTTCCAATTAGTTAGATCTGACTTTATTTGTGTGAAAAGTGTTTTGTAGTTATGATCATACAGGTCCTGGGTTTGTTTTGGCAGGTAGATTCCCAAATATTTTATAATGTCTACAGTAACTTTAAATGGGATTTCTCTTTCTACTTCTTGCTGTTGAATTTCATTGGAAATATATAGGAATGCCGAGGATTTATGTGGGTTTATTTTATATCCTGCAACTTTGCCAAATTTATTTATTGTCTCAAGCAGTTTTTTACTTGATTCTCTAGGATTCTCTAAGTATATCATCATATCATATGCGAAGAGCGATAGCTTGGTCTCTTCTTTGCCTAATTTGATTCCTTTGATTTCTTTTTCTTCTCTAATTGCTGCTGCTAACATTTCTAGTACCAGATTGAATAAGAGGGGTGATAGTGGACACCCTTGTTTCACCCCTGATCTTATGGGAAATGCTTCCAGCTTCTCCCCATTACATATAATACTTGCTGATGGCTTTAAATAGATGCTACCTATTATTTTAAGGAAGGCTCCATTTATTCCTATACTTTCTAATGTTTTTAATAGGAATGGATGTTGTATTTTGTCAAAAGCCTTTTCTGCATCTATTGAGATGATCATGTGGTTTCTGCTAGTTTTATTGTTGATATGATCAATTATACTGATGGTTTTCCTAATATTAAACCATCCTTGCATTCCTGGAATAAATCCTACCTGATCAAAGTGTATTATTCTTGAGATAAGTTGCTGTAGTCTTTTGGCTAGTATTTTATTTAGAATTTTGCATCTATATTTATGAGGGAGATTGGTCTATAATTTTCTTTCTCTGTTTTATCTCTTCCTGATTTAGGTATCAGTACCATATTTGTGTCATAAAAAGAATTTGGTAGGACTCCTTCTTCACTAATTTTCCTAAATAATTTGTAGAGTATTGGAATCAATTGTTCTTTAAATGTTTGATAGAATTCACTTGTGAATCCATCTGGCCCTGGAGATTTTTTTTCCTAGGGAGGTGACTGATGGCTTGTTCAATTTCTTTTTCTGAGATGGGATTATTTAAGTAATTTACTTCCTCTTCAGTTAATCTGGGCAACTTGTATGTTTCTAAATACTCATCCATTTCCCTAAGATTGTCAAATTTATGTGCATACAATTGGGAAAAATAATTCCTAATTATTGTTTTGATTTCCTCTTCATTGGAGGTAGATTTACCCTTTTCATTTTTGATACTCATAATTTGGTTTTCTTCTTTCTTTTTTTTTATCATATTGACTAAGGGTCTATCAATTTTGTTGGTTTTTTCATAAAACCAGCTCTTGGTTTTATTTATTAGTTCAATAGTTTTCTTAATTTCAATTTTATTAATCTCTCCTTTTGTCTTCAATATTTCTAGTTTAGTATTTAATTGGGGATTTTGAATTTGTTCTTTTTCTAGGTTTTTTTAATTGCATGCCCAATTCGTTGAGCTCCCTTTTCTCTAATTTAATCACGTATGCACTCAGGGATATAAAACTTCCCCTAAGAACTGCCTTTAATGCATCCCACAGATTTTGGTATGTTGTCTCATTATTATCATTCTCTTGAATGAAATTACTGATTGTTTCTATAATTTCTTGTTTGACCCACTCATTCTTTAGGATTAAATTGTTTAATTTCCAGTTAGTTTTTAGTCTGTCTTTCCCTGGCCCTTTATTGCATATATTTTTTATTGCATCATGATCTGAGAATGATGCGTTTAATATTTCTGCCTTACTGCATAGAATTGTGAGGTTTTTATGCCCTAGAACATGGTCAATTTTTGAGTATGTGCCATGAACCGCTGAGAAGAAAGTATATTCCTTTTTATCCCCATTCAGTTTTCTCCAGAGATCTATCATACCTATCCTCTCTAAAATCCTGTTCACCTCCTTAACTTCTTTCTTGTTTATTTTGAGGTTGGATTTATCAAGTTCAGATAGGGGGAGATTAAGGTCTCCCACTAGTATAGTTTTGCTATCTATTTCTTCCTCTAATTCCTTTACCTTCACCTCTAGGAATTTGGAGGCTACACCACTTGGTGCATATATGTTAAGTAGTGATATTGCTTCATTCTCGATGGTGCCTTTTAACAGGATATAGTTTCCTTCCTTATCTCTTTTAATTAGGTCAATTTTTGCATTTGCTTTATCTGAGATAAGGATTCCTAACCCTGCTTTTTTTACTTTAGCTGAGGCATGATATATTTTACTCCAACCTTTTACCTTTACCTTGTGTGTATCCCTCTGTTTCAGATGTGTTTCTTGTAAACAGCATATTGTAGGATTATGATTTCTACTCCATTCTGCTATCCGTCTCCGTTTAATGGGAGAGTTCATTCCATTCACATTTACAGTTATGATTGTTATCTGTTTATTTCCCCTTATCCTATTCCTGCCCCTGTTGATGTTCATATTTTTCCTCCCTTCTCCCTTCCCCCCTTAATAGTTTTCCTTTTGACCACCGCCTCCCTCAGTGTTCCCTTTTCGGCCCCCCTCCCTTTTCCTCCCCTTTTCCCCTTACTACTTCCCTCTCTACAAACCACTCCCACCCCCCTTTTGTAACCCTTTCCCCCTCCTACTACCTGTAGGATATTGTTATACTTAATGAGGTATGCTATTTTTTCTTCACATCAAGAATGACAGGAACAGATCTCATGCAAAGCTCCTCTCCCTCCCCTCTTTCCCTCTAAAATGATGGGTGTTCTCCTTGTTTACCTTTCTAAGTCACTGTTGCTTCTCGTAATTGGAGGTTGAATTTTCCATTGAGTTCTGGCTTTTTTATCAAGAAGGTCTGGAACTCTGTTATATCATTGAATGACCATCTCTTTGCCTGGAAGAATATGCTCAGTCTTGCTGGGTATGTGATCCTTGGTTGTAATCCGAGCTGTTTTGCCTTCCTGAAAATTGTATTCCACTGCCTCCGATCTTTCAGTGTGGAGGCTGACAAATTCTGTGCAATCCTCACTGTGGACCCTCGATATTCGAATTGTTTCTTTCTGGCCGCTTGAAGTATTTTCTCTTTTATCTGGTAGTTCTGGAGTTTGGCCACAACATTTCGAGGATTTTTCAGTTTGGCATCTCTTACAGCAGGTGTCCGGTGGATTCTGTCAATTTCTATTTTCCCCTCAGGTTCTAGTATCTCAGGGCAGTTTTCCTTAACGAGCTCTTGGAGAATGTTGTCCAGGCTCATTTTTTCATCATAATTTTCTGGTAGGCCTATGATTCTCAGATTATCTCTCCTGGATCTGTTTTCCAGGTCAGTTATTTTTTCTTTGAGGTATTTTACCTCTTTTTCTAATTTTTCATTTTTGTTCTTTTGCTTGGCTACTTCTTGGTTCCTCATAGAGTTATTTGTTTCTATTTGTTTAATTCTGGTTTTTAGCAAATCATTTTCCTTGGTTAATTTTTGAAGCTCCCTTTCCATATCATACACTTTTCTTTTTAGAGAGATGTTTTCCTCATTATAATGCTTTTCGAATTCTGCTATTTTCGTTTTGAGAGAATTATTCATTTTGTCCTCTATCTCTCTCATTTCACTTTCAAAGTTCCTTTTGATCTCATCTAGGAGAGCCTTCTGTGCTTGGGATCCATTCCCTGTTGAAGTTTCCGCTGTGGGTGTGGAGTCCACATTGTCTCCCTCTGAGGTTGGTTCCTCCCTCTGAGGATAGTAGGACTCTAGAGTCTTTGTCTTTGTAGTCTGCTTTCTACCCATTTTGAGGCAGGGTCCTAACCACGCCCTTCCTCTAGGATCCCAAGCCTTTACTGTAGAGGGTTTTGCCCTGGACAATAATTACTATATTTTCAGGGTCAGAGGGGGGGTTTGGAGCAAGTGGGGTTCACTCTTTCATCCTCATCTTTGGAGGTCCTGAAAGGGGCTTTTTTTTTTTTTTAAGATTTCTGGGCTATGAAGTGGTAGCCCCAGGAGTGTTTGCTGTCCAGTATAGGGGCCCCTGTCTTTGCTTCTTACCTTGCTCTTTCCAGTCCCAGCCCTTTGGTGATAGGCCTGGTAGTGGACCTTGTGGTTGGTGGGAAGATTTGCCCTCTGAGTTGATCAGGCCCCTTCCTGGCCTGCGTCCGCTGCCGCGCCTTCCCGGCCTGCGTCCACCGCGTCGCCGCGCCGCCGCCACTGCCGTGTCTTCCGGCGCCGCTGCCGCGCCTTCCCAGCCCGCCAGGATAGCCTTTTTTTTCCTTTTTTAACAAAAATTGTTTACTTGATTCTACCAAGAAAATACAAAACATAAGGCTCTAAGTAACTACTAGTTGTGTTTAGTCTGGGACCATGCAGTAATCCTCAAGGCCACAGCACACACTGCTCACTGCTGCTTGCACTCAGCTGGGTTTGTGTCTTTCTTTGGATCATATTCTGTATCATTTTCCTCATCAGCCTCTTCACCTTCTTCATCATCATCGTCATCATCATCTTCAATAGCTTCTCCTGTGAAGTATAATACTGATCTTGGGACTATATGCTCATGTAAAAAGTGACCAATTTCGTAGTTGGCTGCAAGGATAGCTTCCTGTAATGGAAATGCAAATTTAAAGATCTTCCCTGCCCCTAGGCTAAAGTGCACCTGGAGCCTGGGGTAGGAGGCTTGTTTTTCAGTAGATACTTTTTGATTGGCCAGTGGGTCCAAAAGGTTGTTACATTCTCTGAGCCAGGAGAAGGCTATATAAACCCTGATGTGTAGCTTTGTTTTGGGGCTCACTTTGAGAAGTGTTCTGTGATTTGATCAGATGAAACCCTGGGAAGCCGTTGTTGAGAGCCCCCCGGCTTTGAAAAACCCAGATGTTGATTTGGTATGGATGTAATCGTTGGACAGTTTGGAAATCTGTCTACTTGATCTGTTTCTCTGTCTTAATAATTCCGTCTGTATACTCTGAAGTTCAGGGTGCTGACCTTTTTCCCCTGAACTAGTAAACGATACATATTTGACTGATTAAAGTAAGCTTGTTAACCCATTTTGAGTTGCTCTCCTTTAACAAAGCAGATCTAAGAACCTGTGTTGGCAGCCACCCTAGGGACGATGGGGTGCTTGCTGCTACACTTCCACATCATCATCCAGGTCTCCACTCTCAGAAACTTCAGGAGGAGAAAAGAAATTGAAGAAAGAATCATTGGAAACTGTTTTTGTCACAGTTCAAACTGTCCCACGTCCCTTGTGTTTCTGTTTCTTCTTAATAGTTTTCAAAGTGACATTTTCCCCTTTTTTCCAATCTACCTGATACCCTGTGCAACTCATAATTTCTGATCTATCAAAGGAGAAGGGATCAGAATCATCTGGCTCTGACTGCATACAATATGTCTTTGTCAACACCTCATTTGTGGAATATTCGTTGGGTTCAAAGTGAAATTGTAATGTAAAACTCATAGGTTGGCCAGCATCTGAGAACTTCACTTTAATATCTTTCAAGTGCTTCAGAATAGGTTCATCATGTTCCTGAACCATATCACTGAGCAAGTCAACATTTTTAAAAACAGCCAAAATTCAGGAATTCCTTTAGGGTCTTCTTTTTCTTCATCTTTTTTCTCCTCTTCAAGCTTAGCCTTCTATTTCATTTCCTCTGAAATCTCTTCATCATCATCTGGTTTCCATTCACATTCTTCCTCTGTGGGTTCATAAATTGCATTGATGATTTCACTTCTCTTATGAAAAAATGGCTGATAAAGAACAGCCTACTTTCTTTCAAGAGCATAAACTTCCTCATAGAACTTGGTTTCTATCTGTGCACTTTTCACCTGAGGATTTTTGAGGGCATTCACCCGTCGCTTAACTACTTTTGGCAAGCTTTCAGTGTATCCAGTTGATGTTCCCTCTAAACCATCCAATCTTTCTTGAAGAGCTGCAAGAATCTGAGGATTCTGCATCATCTGAACAGTCAACTGAGGAGCTTTGCTGTTTGCATCTTCACCAGTTTTTTCTTTCTCCACTTCTTCAACATCTTCCATATCTTGTTGGTCAAGTTCAGTTTCTTTGTTGTCAATGTCCGCCATGTTGTAAGACTTCTGAATATTTGAGATCTGAGGCTGCTGCAGGGATCAAGGGGCGGGAGCTGCAGAGGCTGTGACTCAGGGCAGCATCAGCGGCTGCAGGCATTGGAAGGAGACAAAGGAGGTGGAGAGAAGGAGGCAGCGCCCTGAGCAGATGGCTCTAAAAAAGACTGAAATCATACACTTTAAGTTTTTCTTTGTTTTATAGGAAGTTTCAATTATAAATCAAGTATTTACAATAGCATGCTTGGGAAAAACTACTTATTGGTAATTATGTAAAGAAAAGACCCTGTGAATCCTCTTCTAAATTAGAATATGGAAAAGAGGGCTTAGGTGTCCCTGGAAACAAATCATGGGCAAGGTCCTAAACTCTGCCCCCACCCCTCCCCCTGCTAAAAAAAAGGGGGGGAGGTTAGGGCTTGTCTTACTTATGAAGCACCTTATCTTTTATACCAGAACAAGTTTAATTATGCAAAGACTTTGTAAGATTTCTGGTCATTTTATCAATTATGTATAGATTTTGTAATATTCAAACTTACTGTGAATTTTTTGAAGTTTCTAGATGGGACCCTGGGATTTGGGATCAGATTAAGAATGTAATATCTACATTTGTGAGACCTGGTAAATCTTTATTGGATTGCAGCCCATAAAAAAATGCTCTAAACTGACTGGTGAAATTTGCTGTTTAAGGTGGTTTTTTCCTTCTTTAGCAAATTTCCTGTGATCAGAGCATGTAGTCAGTAAAAGATGTGAGTTTTTTTGTTAGCTTATTGGAAAATCTAATATTATTTCTCATCTAGAATTAGAACATGTACAGAAAGTTCTGCAAACTGCTTAAGATCATTTTAACTATTTTCAATAACTTTCTTCATCAAAGTTTAATGAGATTGTAAAATCAGAAGAGATCTGGCTGTTTTGGTCTGAATTTGTAGTTATTTCATGCTCTAAGTAAAAGTTAACATTTGTAACTGAATATATGTTAAAGATTCAATTTCTGAATTATCTCTTTCTTCCAGAGTAAATATAATTAGAGGATAATCAAACTTCGTGAAACAAGGATGTATGTTTACTACTCAGTTGTGAGGTTCAAGTCAGGAACCTCTATTGTTTAAGACAGTATAGATAATGTAGTGAAAGAATAATAACTTATGAAGTATCTTGTTTATGTAGTTTATAGAAACATGGAGGAAACTGAAATAGTCTGAGTAACGGATTATACTAACACATCCTAACCCACTTCTGGTCACTTTCCTCCTACCGTGTTTCCCTGATAATAAGACCTATCCCGAAAATAAGCCCTCCCCTTACTGTGTAAGATTACTCTAAAATAAGCCCTCCCCAAAAAATAAGCCCTATTGAAATTGCTACTGTAGTGAAGGTGATCCCCTGCGCTACACGCTACCGTCCCCCTCCCCCCGTGAAACGCACGATGCGCTCCGAGCTGCATCCAATCAGAGCTGCAGCAGTGAGCGCGTCATCCTGTTCTTCCCCAGTGATTTGCTTATTGAATAAAGGTACATTTTTTTGTTCACATTTACCTGTTTATTAAAATTGCTGTCAATGTTCATTAAAATAAGCCCTCCCCTGAAAATAAGCCCTCTGGTGTTTTTCTGTCCAAAAAAATTAATAAGACAGTATCTTATTATCGGGGAAACACGGTACTCCTTTTTGACTCTTGTTTAATCTCTTTGCCAGATTTGTTTCTTCTAGGCTCAGCACCCTTCACTTGCAAATGTCATCTCAGGCTGAGTATCCACTGTCACAAGACCATGGCCCATCACCCCCTGGACCTGGCTTCAGCCACATTTTAGCCACTGGTTATAGACCTAACCCCATATGAAACAGGGACAGATCTACCCAAATGATTTTGGGTCCCAGATGTTTAAGGGGGAAATGAGGGTGCTTGGAATGATGGGGTACTTGGGTGCCTGATATTTAGGTTAATCAGAGATATTTTAGTTGGGAGAAAAGAAAGATACCATTTTCAACACCAGATCAATTCAAACTGCCTTCAAAGTCTACTTATGAAAAGCTGAACAAAGCAGACAAGAGGATTAGGGTCAAATGGGGTTCATCCAGCCCCTCCTGTTTCCAGAAGTTGATATCAGTTTTAGAAGTATGTTGAGAGAACATGAGGAAGTTTTGGGAAGGCAGAAAGATTTGTAACCTGAGTTTGTAATTAATAGTGCAATCAAATTGTGTATGGCCCTATCTGAAGGACACTAGTCCATATGTATTTGCTATTTAATAATTTGGGGGACTGTAAATTTTAGTATTTTTCTAAGCCTTGATTACAGGAGTTGTCATTAAAGCTGATAATGGGATGGCAGAGGCTTCAGGCTTCGAACTATTCAAGGTGGATGTCTGTGCTTGGAAAAGTTTGGGGACAACCTGACTTTGTTTCCCAATTGTCCCTTTTTTTCTGAAAAGGAAACCCTCCCCACCTATTTATGCCTAAGCCTTTCTTTCAGTAACTGGTGGCTATCTGAATGACTAGCAGAGATGACTCATGCCTGGAATCAAACAAGGCTAAGGAAATTTTCCTTTTGGCAAGGTTTATGACATTGTCCCTCTTTTTATTCAATAGCAAATTCACTGAGAAGTAATATTTAAGGCCAAATAAATGAATAAATATAGAGATAACATCCTTCAAAGAAGTAGATGATTAGTAATAAGGCAAAATATAATGAAATAGATGCCTGATTGACCAGGATAATGAAGTTTGAGGAGAGCAACAGGATCAGACTAGATGACACCTACGATTAACTACAGATGTATAAAATTGGCTTTAAAAATTTACTATTATGTGAATTCTTGATTTGATCATGTTTGGGAATAAGATCAGAGGTATGGATTTTGGATTTTAGCACAAGGATTGGATAAAATAGTGGTAAAGGTGGAGCTAATATTACTTTGTTAATGCATCTGTCTGATAATTTTACAAATCAGTTTTTTAAAAAAAGGTTTTTAGTATTTTAAAGGATTCCTATACCAGGTACAGGATTTAGGAAAGGTAGAAATAACAAAGAATAAATAGACTGAAAATTCTCTGTAGTTTCAAAATTTGGAACTAATCTTAAGTAATTGTACTAAGTTATATTAGGTCAAAATTATCTGGTCACCTTTAGATCTGAACTGGAGAAGCAAAATTCCTTTTTAAATTCTGTAACTGCATGAGGCATCTGGGATTTAAAAGTGTTGCTTAAATGAAATAGGTCACTGGGATACAAGGAATTGTATGTTAATTATGATTGTTGTATAGTTTGTATGTAAGTTTTCTTCGTTATCTTGGTGACATGTGATTGTGTAGCTGACTTAATGTAATCGTGTCATTTTGTAAAATTGTGAGAAAAACCTCATTGTATTAACTGAGCCTAGCCCTGTGTGGCTAAGAAAACTGAACTTTTGTTTGAACCTAGTCTTTCATGGTTTGAAAACTAGACCTTTAAATGTAAAATCGTGTTTCAGGGAGCTCTTGTATTGTACATTTGAACTCTAGTCATCTAAGGATTATCCCCTGAGCCTTGGAATCTGAAAAAACACAACATCAGATGTAGACAGCTTTCCCAAGAATCTGGACCTGACCTCTATTGGGACAGCTTCTTTCCGGAGAAATTCAATTAGAGGACCGATGGAAAAATGTGCCCCCCTCCTCTTCCTTGTGACTATGGCCTTGATTATAGGAAGTCCCTATTAACTGTTAAATTGCTAATTGTTGTGGATCCCCACTACCAGCCCTTGGGAACAGAACTGACTGACTGGCCTGGTGGTGTCAAGGGTTTGACACACACAAAAGAAAGGGGGAATGTTGTGCCGGGTTTTCCCCATTACCCCCCCCTCTCCCCCCCCCCCCTTAAAGAAGTGAGCAGACTGCCAGGTCAGCTCCGCCCTCCCCCACTGGGTCTCCACCCTTTTCAGTCAGCTCACCTGCATAGAAGTGGGCCGGGGATCTGGATCAGGCGGGGGAATTTCAAGGTGCACTGAACAATCACTGTTTACTATAAGGCCCCCTTGATAAGCTGAGGTTTTGCCCCAGATCGGGGCTGTTGCTGGCTGCTGCTACTGCTATTGCTATACCTAGGACATGTGGTAGTAACTGCTCAGCCCACCATGTGGCCTGATCAGCCAACATGGCGTTTTAAAAAAAGGTCCATTCTAAAGTTATTACTTGGGTCTTGCTCGCATTAATCAAGGTACAGCAGTTTAAGTTCTAAATATATGATCCTATAAAAATGCTTTATATTTAGATAGGGAGATTATAATAGAGGAGAGAGAGAAGAGTAGTCAATTTGCACATAAAAGTGTATTTGGTTTTCAGTCTTTAAACTGAAATATGAGACTGTTCATGAGTACAGATATTAAATGTAAAATATATACAATCAAACCAGTTAGGAACCATTGTCTGCTTTTTATCTAAAATGCAAGTGAGATTATTTCTGTTCCTTTGGAGAATAGCACACAACTGTTCTTCTCAAGTATCCTCACTCGCATTTAGTTCAGTAAGCAATGATAGAGCTGTTTTCATTTTGTTTCTGTATTCTCAGTTTCTGGCACAGAAACAACACATAGTAGGCACTAAATAAAGACTTGCTGTATTGACTTGAATTATGTATTGAATGTGAGCCATGCACTCAATATATATTAGGTGTCAGGGGAAACTGCAAAATTTAATCAGGGTGTGATTTTGTCCCCAGTCTTATGGAGCTTATGAGAGACACAAGAAAAACGTAGATAACTATTTTAACTCCCTCAGAAATGTAGCCACTGAGACATGGAATGACCCAAAAAGCTAGAAGGTCACAGGTACTCCCAGAATCTGGTGACTTTGAAAGATAGTTCTTTTCAGAGAAACCAAAGGAGCCACTTGGGACAGCTGAAGAAGGGGACTCTGTTGGCCAACTGAGTGGGGAAGAGAGTAAGGATGGGTGGTGATTGCTTAGCTGCTTGTCATGAGAAGGGTTACATATTGTAGAGAGCTACAATAATTGGGCACATTTACATAGCAATTTAGGTTTACCTAAATTGGGGGAAGCTTGGTGGTGCAGTGGATAGAGTGTTGGGTATAGAGTCAAAATGACTCATCTTTCAGAGTTCAGATCTGGCCTCAGAAACTTACTAGCTGTGTGACCCTGGGCAAGTCACTTAATCCTGGTTGCCCAAGTTTCTTCATCTGTAAAATGAACTGAAGAAGAAAATGGCAAACCACTCTCATATGTCTGCTAAGAAAAACCCAAGTAAAGCACAAGGATTTAGATACAACTAAGCAATAAGTGTTTTCCCCAAGACAGTTCTGTGAAAAAGTTAATACAAGTATTACACCCTCACATCACAGGTGAGGAAATTGAAATTCAAAGAGGCTAAGTGATTTGTCCAAGACCATGGACTAGTAAATGGCAGAATTGAGGTGAACTCAGACTTTTCAATGCCAAAATCAGTGATCTCTCTCCTCTATTTTAATGCTTCTGAGTACATGTAGAGTGATTGGGGAAGCTGAACTTACCTTTGGGCATATAGCTTTAGACATTATTCTAATTTAGTGAATAAGTGTCAACATGACTTATTTTAGATGAGATTTCAAATCAGGTAGAAGAAGGGAGCACTTTAAAAAGCATTTATTTGGGGGAGAAAATGCAGTTGGCTTTCAGAAGTTTCTAATTAACCATTACAAATATAGCATATGGTAGACCATAGAACATGTCAGATTCACCTGAACTGCCCTTTGGGTAGGGTTCTGCCATGCTTTTTCTTTATAGGACTGAGTAATAGTACAGTTTTTCCAACTTCTGACAATAGAATCCTGGTCTTGAGTAAAGGTCAGCAAGGTAGTGACTCAGCAGGCAGTTTCAAGGTTGAGCCCTGCATATATACTGAATATCTGGCTTTCAAATACACCAGACCAGGTTTGGATTTATTTTTGTTTTTGTTTTAAACATGGGGTTTGAGAGATTCCTTGGTAATACGAGGTATTTTATTCCATTTATTTAAAAACAGCTTTCTGAGGAGTGGTCCATAGGTTTCACCAGACTGCCAAAGGGTTCCATGATACACACAAAAAGGTTAAGAATCATCACTTACATAATGCTACTCACCGAACAGAATTCAGCAGCCATTCTTAATACTCACTTCAAGGCGATTTAATTATTCAAGTCTCCCTTATATGTAGACCTATGGTGTTGAACCTGAAGGCAACATTACAATAGGGTTCCAGTCTACAGAAGATGTTAATTTTTTCATGTTCGTTTTCCAGATTTGTAACCAGCAAAGTGTAGATGGGGCTTTTACCTCAAGGCATGGGACCTAGGGTGAGTAGAACCCTGGGAGGGGACTCAGGAAGACTCATCTTCTTGAGATCAAATCCAGCTTCAGACACTTACTAGCTAGGTAGTCCTGGGCAAGCCACTTAACTCTACTTGCCTCATTTTCCTCATCTATAAAATTGTTGAGATGAGGGAACCATCTCATGTTGAGGTCCCCCAATGTTGAGGTTCCCCAAAATACGAACATGCCTGATCCTGCCAAATGAATTCAACTCAAGTGATCTCTCAGCTAAAGTAAAGCAAAGTTTATTAAAGGTGTGCCATAATGGGTAGACTCTTAAGGAGTCTAGGTATCTGGATGCTTGTATTGGACAAGAGGAGCAGAATAATCTGACAGAGTGAGTCTGGCTTGGCTCCTTCTTGGAGGCAAGATACAGAAAGGTTGTGGGAGGATCTAAGGGTGGTCTAGAGGAGGAGTTTGGGGAGGGTCTTCAGGAGGAGTCAAATAAGGTCAGACTCCAGTAATGAGAGATTAAGGGTGGGAAATACCGTGTTTCCCCAATAATAAGACCTATCCCGAAAATAAGCCCCCCCTTACTGTGTAAGATTCCTCTAAAATAAGCCCTCCCCGAAAATAAGCCCTATTGAGATTGCTACTGTAGTGAAGGTGATCCCCTGCGCTACACGCTACATTACGGTACCCTCTGTATGCACCGTTTCCCCCCCAACCCGGGTGAAACGCACGCCGAGCTCCGAGCTGCATCCAATCAGAGCTGCAGCAGTGAGCGCGTCATCCTGTTCTTTATTGAATTCATAATTGAATAAAGGTACATTTTTTTGTTCACATTTACCTGTTTATTAAAATTGCTGTCAATGTTCATTAAAATAAGCCCTCCCCTGAAAATAAGCCCTCTGGTGTTTTTCTGTCCAAAAAAATAAGACAGTGTCTTATTATCGGGGAAACACGGGTAGCTGGAGGCTACCTGGAGATGAGAGATAATGGAGAGTTAGGCTAGTTTAAGGGTAACAGATTTGGGTATAGGTATTTTGGGAGGATCAAGAGTGCGGAGTTGATGGACAATGGAGGGCTAGGCAAGTAACAGTAAGAGATTGGGGCCTAGCTATAATGAAAGGCTTATGGCCTCAGGCAAATGCCTCATGTGGTGAGCTCAAGGGGATTCATTCAAGGTGAGCTCAAGGGGATTCCCAGAGCCTGTACCCCACCAAAATGAGCTGGAGAAGGAAATGGCAAACCACTCCAGTATCTTTGCCAAGAAAACCCTAAATGGGATCATGAAGAGACTGACACAACTGAAATGACTGAACATGGTCATGGGAAAGAGAGTTGAGGCTTTTATTGTACCAGAGGCAGGTACAATAGGTTGTACAGGACCAATGGAGAACCAGGAAGAAATTTGTATTCTGTTACAGCCATGGTATAGCCCTAAGAAAAAGAAAAAGAACCCTCTTTCCTGGTTTGGACAGCCCTTCACTGATGGGATAAAAGTAACCTTCTTGGCTTCACCTGGATTAAGGACCTGCAACGTGTAGTACAATCTGGAATCGGAGACAGGTTCAACAGCCATGAGAGTACATGTCAGCCTGGAAGGTGTCCTGAGGTCTCTATTTTCCTCCACCTCCTTGTCCATCCAACTGAATTGGCTCCAGGTCCTGGAATTCCTAGTCATGATTCTGCATTCCACCTCTCCAGAGTGCCTATATTTACAAGAAATTCTAAGATACAGAAGAAATCTTGGTGCCTACACTGACAACAAAAACTCAGTCTCAATTTCTTTCAGCTGTGAAATGGCTGCTAGAACTATTGCTCACGATTACTCCGGTGGGACTGCTGCTGCGTGCATTACTCGGGGAAAGATGAGAGCTCTGTGCATGAAAGCTTTGTTTGGAGAGATATTAAGGAACACATCAGGAGCTGAAAATGCCGAAACCAATCAATGTCCGTGTTACTACCATGGATGCAGAGCTCGAGTTTGCCATCCAGCCCAACACGACTGGCAAGCAGCTCTTTGACCAGGTGGTTAAGACCATTGGCCTTCGGGAAGTATGGTACTTTGGCCTCCAATATGTGGATAATAAAGGATTTCCAACCTGGTTGAAGCTTGATAAAAAGTCTCTGCTCAGGAACTCAGAAAGGAGAACCCCCTCCAGTTCAAATTCCGGGCCAAATTCTACCCAGAGGATGTGCCCGAGGAGCTGATCCAGGACATTACCCAGAAGCTGTTCTTCCTGCAAGTAAAAGATGGAATCCTTAGTGATGAAATCTACTGCCCTCCCGTGACCGCTGTACTGCTCGGGGCCTATGCCGTTCAAGCCAAGTTTGGTGACTATAATAAAGATATGCACAAGGCAGGATACCTCAGCTCTGAACGTTTGATCCCACAGAGAGTAATGGACCAGCACAAGCTCTCCAGAGAACAGTGGGAAGATCACATTCAGGTGTGGCATGCCGAACACCGTGGGATGCTGAAAGATAATGCTATGCTGGAGTATTTGAAGATTGCTCAGGATTTGGAAATGTATGGGATCAATTATTTTGAGATAAAAAACAAAAAAGGAACAGACCTTTGGCTCGGAGTGGATGCCCTTGGGCTGAATATTTACGAGAAAGATGACAAATTGACCCCAAAGATTGGCTTCCCTTGGAGTGAAATCAGAAACATCTCTTTCAATGACAAAAAGTTTGTCATTAAACCCATCGACAAGAAGGCACTTGACTTTGTATTTTATGCACCTCGCCTCCGGATTAATAAGCGGATCCTTCAGCTCTGCATGGGGAACCATGAGTTGTACATGCGTCGTAGGAAGCCAGATACCATTAAGGTACAGCAGATGAAAGCCCAAGCACGGGAGGAGAAGCACCAGAAACAGCTGGAGAGGTAGCAGTTGGAAACCGAAAAGAAAAGAAGAGAGACTGTTGAACGAGAGAAGGAGCAGATGTTGCGAGAGAAGGAGGAGCTGATGCTGAGGCGGCTTCAGGACTATGAACAGAAGACCAAGAAAGCAGAGAAGGAGCTCTCTGATCAGATTCAGAAAGCCATCCAGCTGGAAGAAGAGAGGAAGTGAGCCCAGGAAGAGGCTGAGCGCCTAGAGGCTGACCGTGTGGCTGCTCTTCGAGCCAAAGAGGAACTGGAGAGACAGGCTGTGGATCAGATAAAGAGCCAGGAGCAGCTGGCTGCTGAACTTGCTGAGTACACCACCAAGATCGCCCTACTAGAAGAGGCCAGGAGATGTAAAGAGGATGAGGTCGAAGAGTGGCAGATCAGGGCCAGGGAAGCCCAAGACGATCTTGTCAAGACCAAGGAAGAACTTCACCAGGTGATGACCGCCCCCCCCCCCACCACCACCTCCTGTGTATGAGCCCGTGAATTACCACCCACATGACAACTTGCAGGACGAAGGGACCGAGTACAGCGGCTACAGCGCCAAGTTCTCCAGCGAGGGCATCATGGATGACCGAAATGAAGAGAAACGTATCACCGAGGCTGAGAAGAATGAGCGCATGCAGAGACAGCTGCAGACATTGACAAACGAGCTGTCCCAGGCCAGGGATGAGAACAAGAGGACCCACAATGACATCATCCACAATGAGAACATGAGACAAGGAGGAGACAAGTACAAAACTCTGAGGCAGATTCGACAGGGTAATACAAAGCAGAGAATCGATGAGTTTGAAGCTATGTAAAGAGGGCAGCTGTGCAGCTAAGAGGGCAGGACTGTGGGAAAAGGCAGATCTGAACACATTGACTTTTCTGAGGGGGTCACTGTATGACAAACAAAATGTGCATGTTTTTTAGTATTCTATAAATCTAGAAACTCCCTACCATATTCCAGGTTCTCTCGTGGAAAGAAAGTCATTATTCAGTGGGGATATTCTGGGGGCTGGGAGGTGGTGGGGTTGGATGGAGGGTTTCCTAGTGCCAAACAGGCCTGCAGCAGGATTGATTTGAGTCAGAACAAGCACCTATAAAGCCTGATGAGTGATAGATAGCACTTCATGCTGGCATGTGGGATGCCTCAAAGATTGAGTGTAATTAAAGAAAACCAACATTGTGGCCATTCATGGTGCCATACCTTGATTCTCTTCTCTCTCTTTTTTTGTATTCAAAGAAATTAGTCTAAGAAGTGCCTGATTCACTTTTCATTCTATGCAAGATCCCTCCATGTTTCTAAAGTGCTAATTTCGAAAAACAACAAAAGGAACCTCACCCCCTTCTCCTCCCTCCTTCCTTAACAGGATCTATTTTTCCCCCTTGAGGTAACTTGGTTTAGTTAAAAAAAAAACATTCCTGCAGTGATCACTCAGAAGGAACCATATAGGAACACACTGATACCTTATTTTGCATGACAGTTAGGTTTACTTTGAATTTCCATACACCTAATGTGTTATACTCTGGCTTAATTGATGATCAGCTACAGAGTGTAGTATTTATATATAAATATAAGTGATAATAACTATGGATTGTAACATTAGTTTAAAAAAGGGAAAGTTTTGTTCTGTATATTTTGTTACCTTTTACAGAATAATAAAGGAATTAAATATGAAAAAAACCACTTAGACAAGGTACTTAATCTGATGTACTGTGATGGTAGTCAGGAGACTGATTACTCATTGTAATCACATTTGTAAAATGATTTTTTTAATTTGTGTTCTTGCATGTGATTCAATATACATACATACATACATATATATATAAACACTTCCCTTTTTTCTAACAGAGCTTCTAATTTTTTAAAAGATGATGTTGATTAATAACAATTCAGACTCCAGCCATGAAGGGACTGTTTAATCCTGCGTGTCACCTTTGTATTCTGACAAGGAAAATGTTGCTATGAGCTCCTTCCCTTCCCTCTGTCTCACCTCTGGAAAGCCATCAGCATGTCACCTGTGGTACACTGTCAGCCCTGCTTCCTCACCAACTTCCTCCTCATGCTTTGTCTTTTTTAAGTTAAAACATCCTATGCATACGTCTTCTGCACGACTTTACACATGAAATAAAAGATCTGCAAGGTGAAAAAAAAAAAGAACTATTGCTCACTGGTAACTGGCAATTTACTATTCTATGAGGCTAAATAGAGTGTCCCAAAAGTCTTAGGACAACCTTAATAACTTACAACTGCACTAAGACTTTTGGGAGACCCTGCATTTATTTCAGTACCAGATATAAAGCTTTTCCTTACCCTTTTCCCCTGCAGTAAGATTTGAAATGCAAAACAGAACGAGGAAAAGTATGGATATTTGCTCTCCTTCTGTCCCTTCCATAATGAAATAGGTTAAGGAATTGATCATGGCTCTCTTGATAATGAAAAATATATTAAATTACCATTAAATTAAAGTCTTCCTAAGAGGAAATGTCACCAATCATTCTTCTTCTTTATCACTAGAAGTCCTGTCCATCAAGTCATTATTTGCACACAGACACCACACACACACACACACACACACACACACACACACACACACACACACACACCCCTTATTTATCTAAGGCTAAAAAATGCTTTTTTAAAGTTATGTTGGAGGAAAAAGGATAAATAAGTAAGCGATATTATTGCTTTTTGGCAGGAACAGGACAATGACAGTGGATAAGATAGAGTTAAACAATCCTTATTTTTTCCTTTTCTTTTTTAAACCAAGGAGAATGAATTGTATACCAAAAAGGATAGAACAAAAAAGAGCTAATAGGGAACTGAAATTCAAGATAGATGAGTTCAAGTACACGGTCCCAGACAATTTATATCCCAATGTACTGAAGAATGTTAGATGATTGTTGAACCATTATTGATGAATTTGGAAGAATTGATGAGAAGTGGAGAGACATTGAAGTACAAGAAATAAGCAAAGTTCTGACTTTGAAATGGAGTTGAAAAATGATTTTTTCAAATAGTGATTGAATATAGCATAAATCCTTGGAAAAGACCAAATAAATTAGTAAAACTGGTTTCTGAATTCTTTGAAAAAGGGAGATCGACTACTTACTATGAGCCAGCATGGGCTCATTAAGGACTAGTTATGCCCAATTAAATTTATCTCCCTGGGTGGCTAGGTGGCACAGTGAGTAAAAGTGCCTGTTCAGAGTCAGGAGGACCCGAGTTTGGTTCTGGCCTCAGACACTTAACACCCACACACAAAAAAACTAGCCATGTAACCTTGGGCAAGTTACTTAACCCCAATTGCCCTCCAAAAGGCAAATAAATAAGTAAATTTATCTCCCTTTTTTTTTTTTTAACAGGATTACAAGATTGTAGGTATAATCTAAGCTGGATTTCAGTTGGAGATCCATTGTATGTTTGTGGAAAGGATGACTGATAATATGTGATTGCAATGGTAGAACTGTTATGTGTATTTGGAATTCATTGATCAACTGAACCCAAATAATTGTGATTAGTAGATAAAAGTTGGCCAATGCAGTTTACCATAGGTTAAATTGTCCTTGGTCTTGTTCTGCTAAACATTTCTGTTAATGATTTAGATGAAGACATAGATGAATTCTAAGAACTAACTGATACAATACTACCTAAATTATTTTACTTTTTCAGTGCTATACCAATCGAATTACAAGATAATTATTTTATAGAGCTAGAAAAAACAAAACAAAATTTATATGGAGGAATAAAAGGTCAAGAATAAAAATGGAATCAATAAAAATAGTGAAGAAAGGTCATCACCTAATAGTACCAGATCTCAGATTATATTAGAAAATAATCATCAAAACAATCCAACACTGGATAAGAAATAGAGTAAGTGATCAACGGAACAGATTGGGTACACAATATATA
The DNA here is from genome assembly GCF_028583685.1 of Petaurus breviceps papuanus. Classification (NCBI taxonomy): domain Eukaryota; kingdom Metazoa; phylum Chordata; class Mammalia; order Diprotodontia; family Petauridae; genus Petaurus; species Petaurus breviceps. The sequence goes on from NW_027187315.1 coordinate 1,561,832, forward strand.
GAAGCAAATGGTGACAGTTAACCTAGTATTTGATTAAACCCAAAGATCCCAGCTATTGGAGCAAGAACTCACTATTTGACCAAAACTGCTGGGAAAACTGGTAAGCAGTCTGGCAAAGACCAAAATTTCACACTGTATACCAAGATAGGCTCAAAATGGTTCATGATTTAGAAATAAAATGTGATGGCATAAGCAAATTGGGGGATATGGGAAAAATTACCTGCCAGGTTTATGAAAAAGGTAAAAGTTCATGACTAAACAAGAGATAGAAAGGCTCAAGGGATGTAAAATAGATGATTTTGAATATATTAAATTAAGAAGGTTTTTGCACAAGCAAAACCAATGCAGTTTAAATTAGAAGGAAAGCAGGAAACTGGGAAAACATGTTTACAGCAAGTTTCTCTGACAAAAATAAAAATTTTCAACTATATAAAGAACTGAAACAAATTTATAAAAATAAGAGCCATTACCCAATTTTTAAATGATGAAAGGATATGAACAGAAGAAGAAATGAAAGCTATCAATAGTCATGTGAAAAAAAATGCTCTGAATCACTAATAATTAGAGAAATGCAAATTAAAACAACTCTGAGGCACCATCTCAAACCTATCAGATTGGCTAACATGACAGAAAAGGAGAATAACAAATGCTGGAAGGGATGTGAAAAAATAGAGATGCTAATGTATTGTGGGTAAAGCTATGAACTGGTACAACCATTCTAGAGAACAATTTGGAACTATGCCCAAAGGGCTATAAAACTGTGCATATCTTTAGACTCAGCAAAACCACTACTAGGTCTATAACTTAAAGTGATAAAAGATAAAGGAAAAGGACCCATATACACAAAAAATATTTATACTAACTCTTTTCATGGAGGCAAAAAATTGAAAACTGGGAGTATGCCCATCAATTGTTGAGTGACAGAATAAGTTATGGAATATGATTGTGATGCAATACTATTTCCTGTTAGAAATCATAAATGGGATGATTTAAGAAAAACCTGGGAAGACATATATGAACTGATGCAAACTGAAGTAAGGAGAACATTGTATATAGTAATAACAATATTTAATGATAATTAACTGTGAAAGACTCAGCTACCCTGATTAATACAATAATCCAAGACAATTCCAAAGGACTCAGGATGAAAAATGCTATCTACCTCCAGAGAGAGAATTGATAAAATCTGAGTGCACATTGAAGCATAATTGACAATTTTTTTCAGGTGTTTTTTGTTTTTGTTTTTGCAATGTGGCTAGTGTAGAAATGTTTTGCATGACTTCATATGTATAATGAATATAATATTTCTTGAATTCTCAGTGGGGGAAGAGAGGAGAGACAGGGAGAGAATTTAGAACTGAAAATAAAACTAAAAAAAAAACCAAACCAAAACAACTTGGGGGCAGGTAGGTGGCAGTGTGAATAGAGCATTGGCCCTGAAGTCAGGAGGACCTGAGTTCAAGTCCAGACTCAGACACTTAATACTAGCTATATGACCTTGGGCAAGTCACTTAACCCCAATCGCCCTGCCTTCCCCCCTCTAAAAGGAAAGAAAAAACTGGTTAGAATTAAAAATAAAATTTTAAAAAACTAATTAGTTCCCTCCAATTCTGATACATTGGAGAGGCATTTATTATGAGGAAACTGATGCAGACAGATGTTAAGCTACTTATCCAGAATCATACAGGTAGTATATATTTGAAGCTGGATTTGAAGTGTTGTCTTTCTGACTCCAGGCATAGCACTTCTAACTACTGCAACAGTTTTTGTTCTCATTCAAGTCTTTGCAGTCATAATCCCATTTGGGGTTTTCTTGGTAAAGATACTGGAGAAGTTGACTGTTTCCTTTTGCAGTTCATTTTACAAATGAGGAAACTGAGGCAAATGGGGTTTAGTTGCCTCAAAAGAGTAGAATAAATAGACTAGGATTGTGAAGATATTTTAAACCCTACAATAAGAAGATTGATAAAAGAAACTTTAAATGATTGGCCAACATAAGAGATGACTTAAGGTGACAGAACATGGCTAATAAGGAAATATGTTTTACATGTCTTTACATGTAAAATCAATATATTGCTTGCCTTCTCAAAGGGTGGGGGAGGAGGGAGAGAGAATTTGAAATTCAAAATTTTGTAGATTTTATAAAACATAACAAAATTTATATAAAACAGATTAAAAAATTGGGAAATATTTAATGAAATATATAACATAAATACATACATACACACATATGTGTATATATATTTATATACACATTTTAAAGGAGAGATGATATTAAAATTTGAAGGAATTTCACCTGGAAGAAGAATTAGATTTTCCTCTGCTTAGTTCTAGAGGGCAGACTTTGGTTCAGTGTGAGGAAGGAATGTCTTACCATCGATAGTTCCCCTGCCCTAGTCTCTTCCTCCCCCTCCCCCCAAAAAATGGAGCAAGCTGCCTCATTAGGTAGTGATTTCCCTCTCCCTGGAGTCCTTCATGCCGAGGCTTGTGGGGATATGTAAAAAAAAGCTTCATGCCTGAGTCAGAGTCACTTCCAGTTCTGGCAATGGGCCTTTCCATCTCTAAGGTTCTATGACTTTGTGAGGTGAGGGTGGCAATGTCTGCACCTTCCTGAGATGACGGTCATAGAGTGGTCAGTATTAGGATCCCAATCATAGCTTCAGGCCCTCTTCTCCCTCACTTCTTTAGTACTGTCTCCTTCACAACCTAACTAGGTCAAATTTACTTCAATTATTTTCCTCCTCTCAGTGGAAAGTCTTTTTTTTTTTTGGTCCCTTAGCTGTATTTTCAAATCAATCCTTCAGCATTACCTATGGGCAAGATAGAAAGACTTTTATAAGTGGGCAATGAATATTCCCAGATGTGAGGCCATGAGACAAATTTTCCACGAATGGCATACCACCCATTATCCTTTCCATTTCTAACCTGCCCCTACCACTGTTCATCTCCCCCAGAAGCATGTTACTTCTTAGACTGCATGGTGAATTCCTTGCAGGGACATACTCTGAAATGGCTTCGAGAGTGGTATAATCATGTGCTTTGAATCATTTGACTCATCAATTTATGAAATTTTAAAGGTTACTCATGTCAATACACTGATGGATCTGTGAGCTCATTGATGTGGGCACTTCCTTCATCAGGGCTGCCTGCAACCCATCCATGCCTTCTCTCATCCTGTGCAATTCTTACCCATGTCCTCCCATTAATCTTCCGCAGAAGATTTTCTAACATGTGGGGCCCTACCTCTGGGCCTTTTGATGTTTCATGGGTGCTAGAGCAGCACGTGGTTTACCTATCTGTTAGTCCTCACTTTCTCTATGTGATTAGCCCACCTCCTTTTCCAATCATCTATTTCCTTCATGATAAATTTTGCCCTGTTTCCTGCCTACAAATCATGATTGGTAATTTCCTGTAGACTGCTTGTTCCCAACACATGTCTCTCCATTGCTTTTTGGGTCACCTAAAATTTTGATTCTTTGGAAATTGTGGTGTGCTATGTGCTTCTTGTTGAACGGGAAAGGATATGACACCTGTGAAACAAAAGCGTCTTAATATGCCTCTAGCCCCAACACACAGCTCAGTAGGGATTTAATCTATGTGTTCTTTTTTTAAAGCAATCGGGGTTAAGTAACTTGCTCAAGGTTACACGGCCAGTTATTATTTCTGGGTGTGGTGCTGAGTATCTGAGCCCGGATTTGATCCAGGTCATCCCAACACTGGAGCTGGTGCTTTTACTCACTGAGCCACCTGGCCGCCCCTAAGCAATTGGGGTTAAGTTACTTGCTCAAGGTTACATGGCCAGGTGTTTCTGGGTGGGTGCTAAGTGTCTGAGCCCGGGATTCAATCTCCAGGTCTTCTCAACACTGGAGCCGGTGCTCTTACTCACTGTGCTACCTGGCCTCCCCGAGATTTAATCAATTTTAGAAAGGAAGGGTAATTTACTCAGTATCCAAGGCCAAGAATCTTCCCAGCACACATGTCAGACTCCATTGTTCCCTGAAAGTCAAGGCCTTGAAAGGAAGAGCTCAGTTTAAAAACAAAGTAAAGTGATTTTCAGCATCATAAAAGGATTTATAGTCAAAACAGCTTTCAAAATCTCCCAATTCGTTGCTGAGTTCTATTCTGATTAAGGAAAAAATATTTTTTTTCGTTTTTTTTTTAAACCTCAATTTCTCCAAATATACAAGGGGAATTAATACAGCAATTGCACAAATGGATTATGAGGATATGAAGGTTAAATCTTAACTCTAACTTCTTCCTTATTGTCCTTATTATTCCTTATTGTCCTACTTTCCTGAAATAACCTCAGTTTCAAGGCTTGACAACAAGGCAAACTTTTCTAGGGGGGTTTGACTCATTTGGGGGAAGCTCCTAAGATGATGATTGAAATGATTTTCTATGTGCCTCGACTACTCTGTCATACTCTCATTCAGTTAAAAAATGACTCTGAGAAACATTTTTATGCCTCTGCAATTATGACTTTGTCCTTAAGGGGGATTAGACAATTATACATCAATCACACATCTACAATTAAACGTTTCTCAGAAAACAGAAGTCAAGGTATGACAGTTCTGCAAAATTCTGAAGGGGAATAGCTTTAGGACTTTCTACCTGAAAAATCCAGCCACATAACCTTTGGCACTTAATCCATTTTTCACTGTTCTCTCTCTCTCTCTCTCTCTCTCTCTCTCTCTCTCTCTCTCTCTCTCTCCTTAATATTTAGGATGGTTTTATTGTCTTAGAGTGTTTTCCTTTTCATATACCAGTTTTTTCCTCATTCTGTTTCTTTTGGGAAATAGGTGTCAGGTACCTTGTGATAAACAGAATCAGGAAGACCAACAGGTCACAGGACAATCTTAAATGAGGAGGTCACTGGGAGACCGAGGCAGAAGAGGAGTAGCATTTTATGAAACTTGTGACTACAGTGCCCTCTTGAAAAGGATGAGTGCATTGAAAGCTAGAATGACTCTAATGGTATAGGAGGAGGTATAGAGGGTGGACCTTGGAGTCAGGAAGAGGCAAGTTCAAATTCTGCCTTTGTTACATACTGGCTCTGTGAAGGGCAAAAGGGACCTTTAGGGGGATTTTTAAGCTTTCAGTGCCCCAGGCAACACTCTAAGAAAACTACCTTACAGATGAGGTGCTGAGGGACTTTCTAGACTTGGGAGTTTCCAACAACACTAAAATCATAGGAAAAGAGAGAGAAAGAGAAAAAGAGAGACAGCATCAGAGAGAGGGAGACAGAGAAAGAGTAAGAAAGAGAGAAAAGGAGTCAGAGGCAGAAAGACAGAGAGATAGAGAGATAAAAAGGAGAGATAAAGAGAGGAAGAGAAACAGGAAGAGTCAGAGACAAATATAAAATCAGAGAGAAAGAGGAAGAGAAAGAAACAAGAGAGGAGAAAGAAGAAACAGAGAAAGAGAGATATAGAGAGATACCAAGAGAAAGGAAAGAACTGGAAAGGAAGAAAAACAGAGAGAAAGGGAGAAGAGAGAGAGTCAGAGAAAGACAGAGAGATACAGAGAGAGGAAGAAAGACAGAGAGAAAAGGAGAGAGAGAGAGAGAAAGAGAGAGAAGAGAGAGAGAGAGAGAAAGAGAGAGCGAGCGAGAGAGAGAGCCCTGTCCCCCATGACCATGAAGAGAGTTACAGCTCCATAATAAAGAGAGTGTTGGACATTGTCAGACTGACCGGGGTTAGTATCTCACTTAAGACACTTCTTAGCTGGAAAAGTCCCTCCATCCACTTGTGAGCTTCAGGTTCCTCTCATATGAAGTGACAGGAAGGGTATTCCCCTCATAGGGTCATTATGAGACTCAGATGAGTTCTTATATGCAAAACCTTTAATGTTGGGATACAGACTGGATCAGGGATTTCATAGTATAAGGAACTGTCCGTGAAGGAATCCCCTCTACTAAAGCTGCTGTTCCCTGTGCTCTATAATTTGAGAGAAGTGTGTAGGCCCTGGGAAGCTTAAAGCCAAGGGTCCTACATCCTTTATGTATAAAAGGCAGAAGGACTCTACCCAGGTCTCTGACACTGGGGTACTTAAAATGTATAAACTGTAAGTTATTATGCTATGAAAATGTGATTTTTCTGCCTTTCATGTATTTTAAAACACACATGCATATATACTTGCACATAAATGCTTTTTCTTAAATTTTAAATTATTTCATTTTTTCTCAATTACATGTCAAAACAATTTTTAAAATTCATTTTCTAAAATTTTGAATTCCAAGTTCTCTCCCTCCTTTCATCTCCATCCTTTTCATCCTTCCTTGAGAAGGCAAACAATTTAATATAGATTATACATGTGTAGTCACACAAAACAATTCCATATTAGCCATGTTGCAAAAACAAAAAACAACACAGGATCCCCCCAACACACACAAAACCAAGAAAAATAAAGAAAGTTAAAAAAATTCTTCCATCTGTATTCAGACTCCATCAGTTCTTTATCTGGAGGTAGAGAGCATTTTTCATTATGTTATTCAAAATGGTCTTTGATTGTTGTTTCACTGAGAAGAGCTAAGTCATTCACAAGTGATCATTGTACAATGTTGCTGTTACTGTGCATAGTGCTCTCCTGGTTCTTCTCACTTAACTTTGGTTCAGTTCATATAAGTCTTCTCAGGTTTTTCTGAAATCATCCTGCTGGTCATGGCTTACAGAACAGTAGAATTCCATCACAATCAACTGAGGAGCATCCCTCTCAATTTCCAATTCTTTGCCACCACAAAAAGAGCTGAAATTAATATTTTTGTACATGTGTAGGTCCTTTCCCCACACACAGGAGTGTAGTTGCTCTGAAGATTAGAGGTGCTACCTGTAAAGCCAATTTGGAAAGCAGCTTCTTGTTGGTATTCTTTTGGCCATGGTATCACTATAAATGATGGAGGGATGATACCAGAGGTGGCATGAGGTGGGGTAGCAAGTATGGGAGACTGAGGAAGGGTCACTGTATTACGTGTGCATTCATATGAATAAATGCATTCATATATAAGTGTGTCCCAAAAGTCTTAGTGTAATTGTATGCTTTTAATTACTAGATTTTTTAAATGAATGCATAGACAATTTCTCACACACACAATGCTTTATTGAAGCAATTTTCTTTTTATTTGGATTACTATCTCTTCTACACTTTGACAGAGGAAAATACCAGATACCAGGTAAGTTGGCAAATTTTTCCCACAACTGATTTCTCTCCACCAATAGTTGTTCAGTCATGTCGGTCATCTCCAACTCTTTGTGACACTTTTTTGGGATTTTCTTGGCAAAAATACTGGATTGATTTGTTATTTCCTTCCTCGTTTTACAAATGATGAAACTGACTTGCCCAGGATCACACAAATAATAAGGATCTGAGGCCAGATTTGAATTCCAGGTCTAGCTCTCTATCCACTAGGCCACTCATCTGCTCCTCCACCAATCAAATCTTCCCTTCAACCAAAACACATTCACTCAGTTTCACATACACACAGACAATCAGGAAACAAATTAACATAGGCCATATCTGAAAGTGTATGCCTGATTTGTCACCTCAAGTCCACCATCTCTTTGGAGAGAGGCAGGAGGCACGTATCCCCATCAATGTCTGGTTACGATTGATCCTGGCATCAATCATCATTCTGAAGCCTTTCTGTACTGCTTTCCCTTATGTTATAGTGGTCTTTGTATGCATTTTTATCTTTGTTATCCCCTTTACTTCTCTATCAGTCCCAAATTCTCTCAATTTTCTTTGAAAATTTTATATTTGCCATATACTTACAGTACAATATTTTAAAAATATTATTATTATTATTATTATGGACTTGACAAACACAAAGATTTTCATATACAGAGAACTGAAGAAAGGTTGTATATGAAACCACTAATGTCTATTAGAGTCAGCTTGTATTTTTAAAATCATATGATAAAATCAAAACACTTTCATTTCAAAGCTGCTTGCTTGTCTGTGTCTCCCTCTGAACATCCTTATGTTCTCTTTGAGCGTTTTTAATGGTTTGGTGACAGTCCCTCCTTCCCTCCTTCCCTCCTTCCTTCCTTCCTTCCTTCCTTCCTTCCTTTCTTTCTTTCTTCCTCTTTCTTTCTTTCTTTCTTTCTTTCTTTCTTTCTTTCTTTCTTTCTTTCTTTCTTTCTTTCTTCCTTCCTTCCTTCCTTCCTTCCTTCCTTCCTTCCTT